>NW_026705022.1:0-345833 GCF_029867415.1 Vicia villosa
ATATTCATTTCTAATTCAAGAAGTGCAATATCATTATTCTAACAAAGTTTAAATTTAAGAAAGAAACGCTTGCAAAATTAACACAAGTGCTGCAATATTTACACTCAAATTTCAATTTCCACATTAACATAACAGAATTACCCATAGGCCTCATTTTGCTGATTACTTTCAAATTTGTGAAATTGTTTTTGCTGCTCTTGTTAAATCACTCCACTTGTATTGGATCTCACAAGAAATTTTAAATAAAAAGAGAAAAATAAAACTAATATTCTCCGTTTATTTTAATTTTTAAAAATTTTGTATTACCTTTAGTTCTAACAAGATAATATACTCTTAAATTCAATAATAGTGTATTTTTTTTAAAAATAATAAAAAGATTAAAAAACAATATTCTTTTAACAAATTTCCATTTTTTTCATAAACAAATAAGAGACTATGTTTATTAATGCGTATTAAAAATAAAAACATTAAAAATGGACATTCTTTTACAAAAATTCCATTTTTTTTTCAAATATAAAGATACATTGTTTTGTTATATTTAAAAATTTATGTTTATTAATTTACTCATTTAGTAATAATATAAAAACTAATATTTAGTGATATATTCCATTTATTCAAATGAAGTACATACACTGTTTCATTATATTTAGAAAATTAATATTGATTAATATATTCATTTAGTAATAATGTAAAAACTAATATTTATTGATATATTTCATTTATTCAAATGGAAAACATACACTATTTCATCATATTTAGAAAATTTATATTTATTAATTTACCCATTTAGTAATAATATAAAAATTAATATTTATTGATATATTCCATTTATTCAAATGAAAAACATACACTGTTTCATTATATTTAGAAAATTTATATTTATTAATATACTCATTTAGTAATAATATAAAAAACAATATTTATTTATATATTTCATTTATTCAAATGGGAAAGATACAGTTTCATTATATTTAGAAAAAAATTATTGTTCCCGCCAATGATATATTATATAAAGAGGGAATATAAGAAGTCAAAGTCTCACTTATTAATCAATCTACGTTTTCAGATTTTTCACTATCCCTTTCATTTCAGTTTTTGTCTAGTGGAGTATTCAAAATAATGTATGCTGTTCCACTTCGATGGTGTCCACCCACCACTGACAAGAATTCCAGCTCCTCTTCGTCACAAATCAATGGTTCGGAGGCTGATTCTACCGAAATTGGAGATGCTGGGAAACAAAAAATATTGTCACCAGGTTGATTTTTTCTTGAATTATCTAATGTATTCTATCATTTTGAAATTGATATATATGTTATACTCATATTTTTGATTATGAAATATTTTTTAATGAGCTCTACCTTTTTATAATGATAGTATATAATGTATTAAAATGAGGGAGTAAAATTAAGAGCAAACAAAGATAGGTGTGACTTATCAGTATTAGAAAGAAACACAACTTGTCATTAAAAATGTTTCTGCTGAAGGAGCAACGAAATATAATTAATGGGGTTAAAGTGGGTGTTTAAGGAATTGTGAGTATAAATGAATATTATACTCCCTCCGTTCCTTTTTAAGTGTCGTTTTAGAAAAAAAATTTTGTTCCTATTTAAGTGTCGTTTTATAATTTAATGTTATAATTTGTCATTTATACCCTTATTTTTTCAATAACTCCCCCTCAAATTTTTCAATTAGTTATTGGAAAAGAGAGTATATGATTGAATTTATTTAGAATGAGAAAAATAAATAAGGGTATAATAGAAAAAGTAACTCTAATAATCAACTATCTTGGTGGAAGAGCTTTTTGCTAAAATGACACTTAAAAAGGAACGGAGGGAGTAGTTGGTTTGCATAGAGTGATGATGTTGGAATAATTAGTGGTTTGTGTTTTTTCATTTGTTGTATGAGATTTGGTGATTTTTTGGGTATCGATATGTGACTTATTGTGGGAATATTTGACTAGTTAGAATTTTTAATTTTGGAGTTTATTTTGATGCTAATGTGTTTGTTTTTTGTTTTACTAACAAATTGAAGTGTCGGCGAAAAACAAACAACATTGTTGCTACATGTAAAAAACTGAAAAATAGGAAGCCATGCGGCATTCGGTTATGCGACAGATGTCTCTTGAATAGGTTTGTTTCATTTATTTATTATTACGTATTATTTTAAGTACTATTATTTTTTATTAATAATAAAAATAGTAGAATAATTTCTTATATGCTTTGTTTTTTATGTTTTTTTATGTGTTGAAAGTTTTTATTATGTTGAATTTAGATATGGCGAAACGGAAAAAGACGTAAAATTGTTGATTGATTGGATGTGCCCTAAGTGTAGAGGTATTTGTAACTGTAGTTATTGCATGTAAGTTGTGTTTTGATTATAAGTTTGAATTTCATATTTTGGTTTTAATTTTATAACAATTTGTATGGTTGTTCTGAAATTAGAGTTACCTTGTAGGAAAAAGATAGGGGCAACAACCTATTGGTGCTTTATCACATTCAGCGAAAGCATCTGGTATTAAGTCTGTGGCAGAAATGCTTATGAAAAAGGCTTCTAAAGATGTAGAGTTGGACAAAGTTTATAATTTCAATATTGTGCCTTCAAACAAAGCTATTTTGAAAAAGGTGTGCTCCTTTTCCCATATTTATGCCGTTGACCACAATAACTTCATTATATTTGATGGTTAATAAACTTCTCAGCATGAAAACAATTCAAACTAATATTTAAAAGAGGAAAAAAGAGCGTTGATTATCATAATAGTTTTAATGTTTGATTTTTATATACTATAGGATCAAGTACTTGCTCCACCCTTGAGGGTATGACTCATAGTCAGATGGATGGTCACAAAGCTTGGAGTGCAAATGATTTTTTCTTACTTTGATTTTAAATGTTGTGAGATATTGGATTGAACTCTAGTATGGTCGAGGGGTAGTTTCTTGGTTCGACAATTCGACAGGATCTTAGCATGTCATTGAAGTTTGTTCTCATGCTACAGTCGAAGTATGCTAGGATTGTAAGCATATCGAATTGGGTCCGTTTGTTATGCTCAATAGTTTAAGTTAGTTTGTTCCTTAATTTAACTTATGTAATGGGTCTGTGTGTAAAAGTCTATTAGTATAGGGTGTTAGTTTTCTTCTAAATATCATACTAGTCTCTCATCATTGCACAATGCAAATCCTAATTACGGTGAGAGGGGTAATTTGTTATTTTATAAGACTTGAAATCTTGTTTGAAAGAGAAAGTAAAAAATAACAGTTTATAACTAATTGTATTGTCTTCTTTACATCTTCAAAGTTTTTTCGTATTCGAAAATCCGTTTTATACTTTGTTTTTGTCTTCGTTTTAACAACAAATATTTTTATCAACCTTACTACGTCAAATTTCAAAGCAATGCATGAAATAAATGGCACTTTGCCAAAAAAGACCAAAGAAAGCGCTTTTTTTTGCCTTTAACAGGGCTTAAAAGCGCTGCTTATGGTGGCGCTGCTGTAGGTGTAGACAGCGCTTTTTTTTACGCAAAAGCTGCTAAAGGCCTACTTTAGAAAGCGCTTTTCTTTGAAAATCGCTTTCTTATGTAGGCCTTTAGCAGCGCATTTTCTTGAGAAAGAGCTTTCTAAAGTAGACCTTTAGAAGCGCTTTGTCTAGCCTTGCAAACTCAGAAGATCACGCATATATAAGATCAGAAGTTCTGAAGTTACAAGTGTTTATAACGTAGTGACTTACAAAAGATAAACAGCAACAGAGTCACATGTGAATCAGAAGATAACCTTCAGCTCAGCAAGCAAAATCAAATAAAATACAAAGGATCAGAATTAAGAAGAAATCCGTTACAAACATCATCATTAGATAAAACGGCTACAACAACTAAAAGGAACAACTCCCAAGAATGATTGAAGAAGCAACCTACATGCAGCACATTGAAGAAAACAAAAGCATGGTAGAAACACGTCTACATTTATTACGCTTTCCAAAGATCAAGACAACAAACATATTTGACAACTATAAAAAGAGGTAAGATCTCTTATTAAAGGTATGTTTTTCTTCGGAAGAAAAGATGAAGAAGAAGATTGGAAGAAGAACCAAAGAAGCAACTCTCAATAACAACTGATGTTCTTAATCTTCTTAAGAAGAAGATTGAAAGAAGAACCAAAGAAGCAACTCTCAATAAGAACTGATGTTCTTAATCTACTTAAGAAGAAGATTGGAAGAAGAACCAAAGAAGCAACTCTCAATAAGAATTGATGTTCTTAATTTGCTTAAGAAGAAGATTGAAGGAAGATATCAAAGAAGCAACTCTCAATAAGAACTATTGTTCTTACTCCGCTTGAAGAAACGAAAATCAAAACAAGAAGCAGCCTCTAATAGAAAATTAATAGTCTAAATTTGCTTGACAGAAGAATAAAAGACGGAGAACTACTTGAAGAACCATTCTACATATGAAAAGACGTTAAAGAAAAAGAAAGGGAATTTTAGTTGATAAAGAACACAATTCAATCCCCCTTTCTTGTGTTTTTCTCCACCCTCACAAGTAATCATTCATGAAGGTTCTAACCACTAAGAGATATGCGTTTCGTCTAAGTTCAGCCTTCAGGATTCCACTAGGGAATACATGTGTCAATCACGATCTCCTATTTATTTTACATCCCACATTGTAATATCTGCTTCACACTTTCCCACAAACTCTTGATAGTAAATGCCAAATGTACTGTCGATATCGTCCCTGTTTGACACTTAGATTCTGGAGAATTTCCTAAGTCTTAAAACTCTTTGTGGTTCTCGGCTACCGTCTTGGTCGATACATAATTCCTGTCGACTTCCCTTCTCAATAATTTGGACATGTTTCAAGGTGATCCTAATCTTGTAGAAATGTTCTTATGATTTTTCCAAACTACAACTGCCACGTCAGTTGGCCTCCTGGTCGACACTCCATCGACGCTGAAAAATTAAAACTTCAAGACACTTAGACATTAATACTTAGTTTAGTGTTCCTTAACATTTCATTAATATCTCATAACCCTTAAACTATCTATTGCGACATTCTTCATTGACTTTCTTTTAGCTGGAAAAATAATATGAGTTGAAACAATAAATAATCAATAATATTATTAAAAAATTATAATTAAAAAAATTTATTGAGTGTCTTGATATTTTTAAAAAATACATATAAAGATATGGAGAAAATAATATGAGAAAATAGGAGATGTACTTATAAAACAATTTTACACTTTCAACTAATGAAAAAATATCAAGTATTTTGCCAATTCACCTTTAAACTTAAAAATTATTTAAATGATATGTTAAATTATTGGTTTATTATTGAACAATAGTGTAGAATTATTTTACATTGCCAATGCATGTCTATTAATCTCAAATAATATATAGGATATGTTGTTGCAAAAATAAAAAATTCAAGGATCATTCTATTATAAGAAAATAATTTAAAGGATTCCGGTGTAATTTTGCCAAAAAAGAATTATAACTTGACAAAAAAATATTTATTGTTATTCATTTAAAATTTAAAAAAATAACTTTTTTTATATGTTTATTATTATATCCTTAAAATTAAAATATTAAAAAATAATTTCTTTTGGACCTCACATAATTATTTGAAGATTCAGTCAAACAAGATTTTAAATAAAATACACTTATTAGATTATAAATATTATTTTTTTGGACTTCATATAATAATTTGAAGATTCATTCAAACAAGATTTTAATAAACATTTGACTAGTAATAAATGGAAGCACTTGAATAATATTATATATATATATATATATATATATATATATATATATATATATATATTATTAATATTATTGGTTTAATAATAAAATATAAAGTTATATATTTATTATTATATATTAAAAGTAAAAATATTAAAATACATATCCTTTCAGGAAAACCTCCATTTATCTCAACACCTCTATAAATTTATGGTCACTTTCAATTTGAAATATATATCTCTCTCTCTCTTCCAAAAAAAAATTTGTTTGTGTTGTGCTAATTGTAAAGAATGAATGATGTTCCAATTCGATCATCTCCCAGTACCACTAACCATGGCACTGAGGTTGATGTTATAAGTGGAACTCGAGAAATGTATGATGTTCCAATTCAATCAGTTTCCCTCACCAACAACATGGAGTTTGATTCCTCTTCAACACAAAACAATGTTGGTGGAAAAACATGCCACCAGGTTGATTCTTAAGCCTTTATATATTTTATTTATTTAACAAATTATATAAACTAAATTCTTCAAGTTCATATATATGTAGAGCCAACACAAAAACAGAACATGGTTACATTCAATTATTTCATTTAATTAAACAATTATCGATGATGCCAACATATTAGTGTCCCATTATGTGGATGTGTTTGTGTTGAAGGTTCATGGTTATATTTAATTATTCCATTTTATTAAATAAATTTTTTACTTTTAGGTAAATGTGTTAAATAGAGTTTAATTAATGGGTTACAATTGATGTTTGATAAATTGTAAGAATAAATGATATATCTGGTTCACATTACCTGTATTATTAACTCAAGTATCACGATCCATGTTGTGAGTGCAAATCTTTTATAAATTTCCAAGTTAATGTGAAAAATCAAAATATTCCTTGATGGAATATGAGTGATGGATCTTTGAAGGCCTATTCTTTGTGTGTTTATCTCGATTTATAATTTTATGTTCATATGTATTTTCCTGGGTCAGATTGATGTGCATACGGTATATTCTTATGCACGGTGCATAAGTCTCGTACGAATAATATTTAAATTGTTCCGAGTAACATTTTAGTTAGAAACAAGTAATAATATCAAAATCCATGAATAATATATGTATTATTTGTACACATCTATTAATTATGAGTAATTATTAATTGTGAGTAATGAGTACACTATTATGAGTAATATTTATACCATTCTGAGTAATATCGAATTTTAACTATTTTGAGTAATATATTCATTGTTCTGAGTAGTATTTATACTATTTTGAATAATATGTATATTATTTTGAGTAATAAATATAATACTTTGAGTAATATAAACAATATTTGAGTATTTATGCACCGTGCATAAGAATATACCTTATGCACATCAACACATCCCGTTTGTAGGGTGATGGTATTTTGAGGTTTGATACTAACATGTTTGTCTGCATGGTTTTCCACATTGAAGTGTCGTCAAATAATCAAAGGTGTTCCTGCAATCTGTAAAAATCCAAGGAATGGGAAGCCATGTGTAAACAAGTTTTGCCAAAAATGCCTCAAAAATAGGTTTGTTTCACCTTTTTCATTTTTAATTTGGTCTCATTGTGTGTTTGTTATTTTGTACATTGACGATTTTTGTGTGTTGAATATAGATATGGGGAAGTGGTAAATGAGGTAAATTCTTTGACTGATTGGAATTGTCCAAAGTGCAGGGGAATTTGTAATTGTAGTTGTTGCAGGTAAGTTGTTCAATGATTATCTAGTCTGAATTTTGAGTTGTGTTTTTAATTTTGTGTGATTGTTCTTATAGAATATTGACATTGTAGGAGAAACAATGGTCTACAACCTACTGGTGCTCTATCTAATACAGCAAAGGCATCCGGTTTCAAATCAGTGTCTGAAATGCTTATCAATGAGGAGTCAATGGATTTCGAATTGAACAAGGTTAATAATGTGCATGTTGTGCCTTCACATGAAGCAACTTTGGGAAATGTATGTTCCTTTTCCCCCATTATTGTGTAGTTGACATAATAAATTCACTTTGTTTTATGGTTACTAGGGCTTCTCATCACATATACTACACGATCTTATACTAGAAAAGTGAAATAAATGTTTTGATTATCATTGTAGTTTTAATATTTGATTATTATATACTACAGGATCTTATACTAGATCCATCTGCTATTAATGATACTGAAGGTGGTATTTCACATCCAAATGTCGGGAAAGGTGTTGTAGATACTAAAATAGTTGAGAAAGAAATTCCTTTACCTACAGCCACAGTGATTACAGCAATATTAGACATTGAGCTTCGACCAGAAGATGTTGGAAATGCATTGCAGTTTCTAGAATTTTGCCGAGTGTTTGGAGAGGTATGCCTTTGTTATGGTTAATTATTGTTCTTATGTTGAATTTTCTCTTAAATCATGTTTGATTTGCAATTTAGGTTTGCAGCTAAATTGACCTAATGAATATATTATTAATTATAAAAATTATTTTAATGCAAATAATAGTCGCAAAACGTAAGTTGATTGTTCCAACATTAAGAGACTTTTATCTAATAAAGTTTAAATCAATCAATAATCACTACTACAATTTTATCTTATAATATCACCAATTTAATAGCGCTTATTAGTAAAGTGCTATTAAAAATTTGACACAAAGACTTATAATAGCGCTTTTTAATCGGGCGCTATTATAGAGTATGTGCTGACAAAAAATAAAAATTAAGAAATGGCTTTATTAGCACTTTTTGGTAAAACGCTATTATTGGAATGATGCTTTGTTAGCGCTTTCTAAAAGTGCTATTATACATATGTCTAAAAAAAAATTAAAAAAAAAAAACTCACGCATCAATTTTCTAACCTACAGCGTTCAGGTACTTTTCTCCTCCATCTTCTAACCCAAAACCTTCATCAAAAACTCACCATCGAACAACCTTCTCCATAAAAAACTCACCATTTAACAACCTTCTCCATCGTTCCACACATAGAACCCTCTTCTCTCCGTCAAATTCGGCCCCATTTAGGAAGTCAGAAACCCTAAAACCAAAATAAATTATACTCATAACTCAAATATCCTAAATCGATTGAAAAATCTTTTATTTGTTTCCAGAAATCTTCATAGAGGTTATCTTTTTTGTATCTCTCTTGCTCGCCTTCACTGTATTCCATCTCGGCGTTCTCCGTAGCCGTATTCCAACACACTTCTCTCTATAGTAATTGTTCTTCTTCGATTTGAAATCTTGTTGGTTGAGCTTGGTTAACCTTTGCCATTATGTTCTTACAAGAAATCCCATAAATACTCTAATATCCCTCTTTGTCCAGCTCTTTTATTGCAAAACTCTGAACACTGCAACTCTCGCGCAGTGAATCTGTAAGTAAATCCTCGTCTATGAATATGTCAAAATTCTTCTTATTTGGTTTAAGGAGTTGGGTTTTTTTTTTATGATTAGGTATTTCTAATTGTGATTTGTTGTTTTTGGAAGGGAATTGGGTTGTTAATGGAAACTGGGATTTATATGACAGCTACAAAAATACACTTGAAAATTCTTTTTTCTAGAGTGGTGTAATACGGTTGGATTAGGTCTATGAGCATTTTCTAAAAAACATTTGGAATAAATTCCTAACCCCATATGGTGCACTCTTATTGAATCACTATCTAATAACTATGTTGACTCATATATTTTTCCTGAGTCAAGCAAGATTGTCTATGTTTACAAAGATGTCATCAAATCATGTTGGACTATATAGTTTCTTTTTTCTATTCATGCCATTCTTAAGATTGTTGATAGTGTTAATATTGTTTGAAATCACTAAGATACACTCGTGAAAGCTTCATTTTTCATGTAGCTCAATAATTCCTTCATTGAAGCTTCTCTAAGGAAGTTTGTTTCCTTGACAACTATTTTGAAAAACTTGGTTGTGGTAGCCAAGCTTATATGATAGGTGATGCTAACAAGTCTAAAATTTGACACAATTACTCTGCCACTGCTAAGCTTAAAGCTTCTTCCGAAGCTGTTAAAGATATTGATATGTGCATGACCGGTTTAGATAAGGAAAATCAGTTTTTTTTAAGACAATCACATCTTCAGCAGCTTTAATGACTAAAAATTCTGGAATATGGAAGATCCTTCAAAAATATGACATGTGATTTTGAATTATATCCAACAGTTTTATGTTGATTAGCATGTTCCAAGCATGTAGGAATAGGGTGAGGTCAATAACATTGATATAGTTTCTCTTATATATGTATGTATGCGGTGCTTGCAGAGAAGCGGCTGTGGCAATCACCAATCGAGTGCAAGACTGCAGTCTTCGAACCTTGGTGAAATTGTCCCTTGCAGTTCAGTGGTCGTTGTCTCAATCACGTCATTTTTGTAAGGTATTAATTTAGAAGTCTCTGTTTTTTGCTTCTTTTTTTTTTTGTATTTTCTAAGGTGTGCTATTGTAGTTTTGTGTTTTAGTTTTCTGTCCCTTTTAGTGTTTCTAGTGGTGACTGGTTTGAGACATGAATCTATAGGAAAAGTTCCTTTATCGATTTTGATTTTTACCCTTGAGTAACTTAATTTGAAACATTAAGTTATAGGAAAAGGTTCCATTCCAAAATCATTATAGTTGTACGAATGATTTAATGGGTAACATGTGTTTGTATTAAGAAATTATAGTCTGAGTTCAAGAAAGGAATTCTCTCATTTTATCTCTTTCTATGCTTCAATTGTTGTGGTTCTTGATTTTCCGTTTTGTAAATAGTGATAGTATAGGCTGAAACTTTTTGTGAAACATTGATTCTGTTTATAGTGTCATCTTCATCAGGATCTGTTACCTCTTTTGCTACCATGTTTGTCACTGCTATTTATGATTGAAACAATTAATTAGGATTGAGTGTTACTAGGTAAACCTTGTGTTTTCTTTCTTATAACATCTAATTTGCTGGAATACCTAGATGTTAAATTGGTTAACTTTTTACATTGTATTAGGGGTGAATGTTGGCAGTTAAGAGCCATTAAACAAATAAGTTTATTCATAGAAAAGAGATTGTTACAATGAATAAGTAGTTACACAACAAGAATGCATGTTTCATTTTAGAATGCCCATTTTATTAAATATAGAAACAGTCACCCGAGAGGCTACAAAATTGTGGAACTAGTAATTGGTGCTGATGGTATAAATTTATGGATGTTCTTTATGCCGCTTAATGCTTAAACTTGAAGTTTGTTTTGATAGTTATTATTATTTTCTATTAGGAATTGAGAGGCCATCAGTTGTTAATAAGCTGAACTTAACATTCTTTGTCGATCATTTTAAAAAATGATCATTTTTAAAAACGATGGCAGTTGTGTAAAGGATTTCACAATTTTGGTTGGTACAGTTGTCGCGACATTGATTGCGATTGTCGCAGTATGAATTAACCATAATTTATTCTTATCGGTATCGGCACTGGCATTTTTGATGGCAAAGTTGAGGTACTAGTAATTAAAATACTTTAATTAGCCAATGGAAAGTATGTTGTTTGATTCCTAATACATTCATATGCATACGAATTAGTCAATGGAAAGTATGTTGTGTAATTCCTAATTTTTCTTGAAGCTATCATGTTTTTTTCAATATGTAGTAGTTTTTTTTTTAATCTATGTCTATGCTATATAGCAGTATGATTATTGGCACTAATACCACTAACTAAAATAATTAGAAGAGGAAATGAAACTATAATTACTTTTCTTTTTTGTCAAACACCTAAATTGTAGATACAGAGATATTGAATCTAAACTCTATATTTTGGAACTCAAAATTGATTTATTATTACAAGGTAAGTATTTATAGTAGGTGTATCTTAATTTATTTGAATGTTGTTGTCATATATTTGGAGATAAAAACGTATGCATGATTAAATGTAGTCCTTTTGAGTTCTTCAAGTATCTTTCTTAATTGTTAGCTTTTTACTTTTTATTTGAGATGATATATTGACCTAAATAATTTTCTGAGTTTTATTGTTTATTTATTTAACTTTTATATTTGTGCCATGCATGTATAGTCAAGCATTCAGTGTCTATGAGAAAGTCAAGAGAACTTCGAGGAGCACCGAGGACTGCCAAACATTCTTGAAGTGCATATATTTTTAGCAATGGAATTAAAAAAATGAATGATTTACAAAATTTGGTATGTGCTTGCTCTATGAGTTACAATCTTAGAGTTATGTAGGAATACATTTCATTTTGGATCATTTATGTTATGTCTCTTTATAGATGTAGAAAACTTTATATAGTTTTGTTAGTTGAAATGTGAAAATTAGTTGTCTTGGAAGACCTTGAAAAAAATTAAAGAATCACATTATTTAATATTCAGTAATTTGACTTATGGTATAGCTACTAAGAATAAGGTTATTTGGTTTGTATTTTAGGAAGGATTAGTAGAAAAGAAAACGATTGTACGATTGGAGTTTGAATACAATGTTTGAAAGTTTTAAGGCTATAGAGAAATGCTAGTATCATGTTAAAATTGGAACTAGATTAATTTTTTAATATATCAAATACTATATAGGGGGACGTGACGTGAATGATTAAAGCAACTTTTACTTTTCAGTGGGTGAACGTAAGCATTAGTTTTTTTCAAAAAGGGGGTCTTTAATAGCACTTTTTATAAAAATGCTATTAAAAAAAGGGTCTTCAATAGCGCTTTATGAAAAGACGCTATTAAATCATGGTTACGATAGCGCTTTATCAGAAAACGCTATTAAATCTTGGTTAAAAACATGCTTATCAGCTCCAATGTAGGATATGAGCGTTTATATGAAAATGCTATTACAGACTACACTTTTGATAGCGTTTTTAAAGCGTTATTGTAGGTAGTCAACCTATAATAGCGGGAGCTTTAATAGCGCTTAAAAACGCTATTAAAACCAAAAAAAAGCGCTATTAAAAGACTTTTTTGGCATAGTGAATCATGAAATAAAATTAGCACTATTTACTATTTTATAAATATCATGCAATCTAAAAACCATTCCCTGGATTTACTTTGTAATTGATAATTTAAATGGTGTTTAATTGGTTATTCTTTACTTGAATTCCATTAAATTGAACTAAGTTCTCTAGACATAAAGTTTTTTTTTTTTAATATTTGACATAATTTTATTTTATAGATGCTTTCCAAATTGCTTTCGATATCGAGACATGATTATAATTGCTTTCCAAATTTACTCACACTTCTCCCTATTTATAATCAGGCGCTCGATATCGAGAAAGGAGAAGGTGAAGCAATTTTACAATCATTGATACGTAAACAAAATGTGTGTCAAGGTGAAAGCACCTTAGTTGTTGAACTCCAAAGCAAACTGTTGACTCTGATAGTATCTGATTCAAGAACTAAGTGAGTTTATCTCACAATTCATTTTGCTAACGCATCTATTTCATTTATGAAGGGAGAGAGAAATTTATTTTGTATAAAATGTTTCAATGAACTTTGTTAATTATTTATTACTTTGGTGCAGGTCCCCATCCTTAACTACTAGTGATGGAAATAATTCATGGTTGAAAATTCTGCAAGATTTAATAATTAAATCTGATCTTGTTCTAAAAGAATTTCCCATAGATTGGCTTAATGAAGGCATTGGTGGATATTATGATTTGGATATATCTAAAAAGCTTACCCTTTTGAATTTTATTTGTGATGAAGCACTGGGCACTACGTAAGTAATTCATGATCAAACAAGAAATTATACTTAGAATTTTTCTATTACTTCATTGTTTGCTTCACTTTCATCATTTGATTAATTTTTTCTTCTTCCTTTGTATTCTAAATAATAGTCTTATTTATGTAAAAGGAGATAAACTTTTTGAATATATATGTTCAGGAAACTAAGGAGTTATATTGATGATCAAAATGTAAAATATGCTGAAAAAAAGAAAGAAGCTAAATGCAAAGTTGCTGCAGCTAAGGAGAAGGTATGTAACAAATAGTTCATGTCAAAACAACAATGATTAAACACCTCACATATCTACGACTTAATATTTAAACTAATCATCATTTCGTTGATGTATATAAATCGAATCAATTTTTGTTGCAACATATTAGAAAAATATTGTTTTATTTAAATTATATCAAGCATATGAGTTGCTTTCCTTTATTTTAGCATCATCTTTCTTATATTAAACAAAATTTTGTATATTAGTTTTTCATATTTAAAATATTTATATATTTTTAAGTTAACACAAGTTGGTTTAATATTTGTTATTTGTTTTTAGAGTAGTGCTACCATAATGTATAACATGGTTATTTTATTATTGTGTATATGTTATCTACAGGAAAAGAGTCTTAAGAAAAATTTGCGGGATGAAATGGAAAAAGATGCTATGTCAAATGTGGATAGACTTTCGATATCAGAACCTAATGAAGTTATTGTAACACTAAAAAGTGAAGCATCTAAAGCTCACACCGAGTTTCTTGAGGCAAAAGACGCAATTTCTAAATGTATGAATATATGACCTATATATATTGTAATAATTTTAATGGTAATTCAATGATTTACATTTTTTTTTCTTTTACTATTGTAGGGAAACAAAGTTCAGATGCTATGAGAATCGAGCCTGAGTTCTCCAATAGTAGTGGTCAATCATTTTGGAAGTTAAAAAGTTATAATAGTGAATGTGATCTCTTAATGCAAGGTAATTCTCACAAAAAAGTAGCCCAATTTTTTTGAATAATGGCATTAAAATTTAGGCTCTTTCTAGTTTTCTAAAGGATAAAAATTTACAGATATCAGGTTCAAGCAAGAGGATGCGACTTTTGCCGAAGAGAAATGGCTTTTTTATGGTCCTGAACAGAAGGGTGAGATTGATATGTACATTTATTCAAGGTACGCACTTTTATTTAAGTTATAACTAGTTAACAAAGTAGTTTAGAATGTAAATCAAAATTTTCTGACTAATTAAAACCATATTTGTCACATATATTAGGAGATTATTCAAACTCTGCAATGGTCATTCAAGTATCAACTTATAATATTTATGGTCACAAATCTCAATGTGCAATTTAAGTATTGAATATTTTTTTATGCTTTGTAGTTCAATTTGAACTCTCCCCTAACCTTGTTTTTCACATTGATTTTTGTGATAACAAATACATGTTTTTACGATTAGAGGTGCTTGGCACCTAAGTAGGGGGAATAAGTGGAACTATTTTGTTAATGACACTTTGATTCACACACTATCTCATGATTGATTCTTAATAAAAGTTACTAATAATGTATATTTCTTTTCTGTCATGTTTGCAGAACTAAAAGAAATGAATGAAGACACATCACTAAAAGTTTGCTTAGAAGTCTAAAGGAGTAACTTAAGTGAGAGAAAAGTTAAACCCTCTCCACTCATGAAAGAAATTTATTTTCAATAATGTTTGGAAAATTTGTCAGCTGAAATATTTGACAGTCCTAGTTGATTGCTTGTGTTATTTTCTTTTCTTAGAGCTTATTGGCTACATATTTAATAAAAAAAAAACCCTTTTTAATGGAAATCAAATGTTCATTAAATGATTTCGCTAGGTTCACATGGATATATCCTTTTAAAAAAAATTCAGATACAACATATGCCTTTCTCCAATTCAAAAACTTGATAGAAAATCAGTTTAACAAAAGAATAAAAATAATTTAATGCGATGGTGGTGGTGAATATAAGGCAGTAAAAAACATGCCATTGAAGCAAGAGTACAGTTCAAGATGTATTGTCCATATACCTCCCAACAAAATGGTAGGGCTGGGAGAAAATAGAAACACATTGCAACTTTTGGGCTGAGAGAAAATACAAAAAAGGTGTTTTAGCTTCAATTTTGGACTCGGTCTCAACTCCAACGCTAGTAACATCAATTTATCATCACACACAATCATAAACAAGTTTTATCAAGAAAACACTTCTAAAAATGCCTTGAAGTCATGTTAGATGACTTGAGAGTTGTAAGAAAAGTTCTAGGAAAAACTTTTTCCTTGCCAATCGATTAGCATCTATACCTGACCAATTGAGTTAGTGCAAAAATATGCCCTAAGCAATTAGAATAACATCTTAATGATAGGCAAGGGCAATTTTTTTTGCATTTTAAAACTTATTAATTGGTTATTTTTAGGCCAACCAATCGATTAGAGCATTATGTCAATCAATTGACCCATCAATTATGGTCCTAAATTTTTTTTCTTTTTTGTGTCAACCTCTAGCCTATAGACAGATGTCTCTTCCCACATCTTTTTACATCCAGAAAAGTGAACCTTCATTCCTCACTTATCACTATCTCTCTCAAAATATTTCTTTCTACTTTCTCTAACTAAAGATTAGTCATAGCGCTTTCGAAAAAATCGTTTTGCAAGTGAGGCAGCTGTATTTCTAGAAGGATGGATTTGTAAGTTTGTCAAGGAAGTTTTTTTTACCTTGGTCTAACAGTACATCTATTTAGGGATTTTTTTTTGTTTCAAAATTAAACTTGTTAGAAGCTTGGTTTGACTTTATTCGGTTTAAGTTGAGCCCGATATTAAAATATTGTTAAGGTTCAAGATTAGTCTGGTATTAAAATCTTCTAGGTTTTTGGTTAGACCATAGTTCGGTTCGTGAGCTCATCCTGGTGTTAAAAACTCTCCCAGGTTCAAGATTAGCCCGTGCAAAATCTTGGTTTGAATCTTACAGACTAAACTCTCCAAGTTTCTTGTGGAAAGAAGACTAAGCACTTCAATCCACTGTTTGGAAGGAAGACCCGCTTCAGTATTTATTCTTTGTTTAGATGGAAGTTAGCCACAAACTTCATTTTCCTTATATAAACGGGTTTGAGAGTTTAACCTACTAAAATCTCTTAACTTTTACTTGGTACTCTCAAGGTCAATTTTTGGGGATAAGATACAGTCGTTTTCACTGAACCTATATAATCTCTGGTGTCTTCTTTCTTCTCTTTACTTTTACTTTCAACATTTTATTTTTTAGTCTTATTTTCTGCTACTTACTCTTAAAATTTTTATAAAATGCTTTTGAACATTGAAATTAATTCTAAAAGTATTTCAAAATCAATTTTTTAAAAATATACACAATTCATCCCCCTCTTCTGTGTGAAGTCACGTGTCTAATCACTACACCAAATTTGATATTTTGTATCGCCTAATTTAATAGCGCTTTTAAAGAAAGTGCTATTAAAAAGGAAACAAACACATCTATAATAGTACTTTATGATCGGACGCTATTATAGGGTATAGTGAATATGATTTTGATAGCACTTCATAAAAAAATGCTACTATTAAACTTCACTAAGATAGCGCTTTCTTTAAAACGCTATTAATATTCTTCACTATGTTAGCACTTTTTTAGAAACGCAGTTAGTTTTCTTCACTTAAATAGCGCTTTTAAAAAAACTCAATTTTTTGACTATCCTATGTTAGCGTTTGCAGGAAAGCACTATTTAATTATAAAATATGTAATAAATAAGAAAATTAATTATAAAAAGAAAAAGTCTTTTGGCAGATAACCTTTTGTTTTCGCGCACAAAGTTTTTGCAAAAAACAAAACACGTATCCACTTCCTTCGACCTAGCATAGTCCTCTTCGTCCTCTGATTCATCGATTCAATCAGTGTTCTTTTACCTCAGTCCTCTTCTTCCTCCAATTTATGCACTTTTTGAACGGTCAGTTCAGATTCACCTCCGATTTCCACTCGAATAGAAAGAACGAAGAAAACTCAATCTTCGTTGAACTCAGCCTTCGTCAGCTCACCACCGTCATCTTTCTGTTCATTGGTATCTGATAATCTTTCTTTTATCAGATTATTGCTTTATGTTGTAAATTGTAAAATTAGGGATTTGAATTTGAAGATAATTTAGTTTCTACCATTGTTAACTAATTATAAGTGAATCCCTAATTTCAGAAACTTACCTCCTCCCACAACTTGAGAAACTTACCTCCTCCCACAACTTCAAAAGAGGAACAACTTCCTTTGAAACACCTTTGCTCATAACTTCTCTAAATAATGCTTTTGATTTCAGAAACTTACCTCCTCCCACAACTTGAGACACAACAATATTAGGGCTTGCAGGATTCACAAACCGGTTGGTGAAACATGCCAAATGACATCTCTGTTTGTAACTTCCAAACCAAAATCCATTAAGATTCTCTTGAAGCTTTTTAACATTTTTAACTTCCACATATTTTACAAAGCCAAACTTAAAATTGTAAAATGAAAAATGTAGATCAAGAAAAATGTAAGTGAACCATAGCCTTTGCAAACTTGAGGACCAAATGATACAAGGGCCCAACAGCTTAAAGTCAATTGTTGCATGCTGCATATGAAAATTTTGCTAACAAGTATGCAGGTGAGGACGTTTTCTCACTTTATTTTCACAAAAAGTATATAGTTTTCCCAACAAGCGTATGCGACCGAATATAGAACCATGCGAATTTCAGAACATGATAAAATTTGTTTAATCGGTTGAACCAAGGATTGGTTCAACCCCAGCTCAACCAAACCGAGATACTCTATGGACCTCCGTTTATTTTTATTTATTTTATTTTATATTATATTTAGTTATGAGAAAAAAGATAATAAACTCTAAAAATAAATAATAGTGTGTATTTTTGAAAAATAATAGAAACATTAAAAATGGATATTCTTTTATAAAATTTCCACTTTTTCCCAAATAAAAAAAAAGTACACTATAGCTATTAATACGTAATAAAAATAAAAAAAATAAAAATGGACATTCCTTTAAGAAAATTCCATTTTTTCAAAACGGTACATTCCATTCATTTGAAATTTATTAACATACTTATTTAGCAATAATATAAAATTTATATTATTAATATATATTCAAAAAAAAAATCTTAAATGGATATTATTTAACCAAAATTCCATTTATTCCCAATGTAGCAGATACAATGTTTCATTTTTTTATAGAAAATTTTCATTATTTCCACCACCTCATGGTATTATATAAAGAGGAAATAAAAATGTATGAAGCATTGCCTCACTTATTAATCTCTCTACATTTTCAGTCTCTCTCTATCTCATTTTTTTTCAATTTTCTTCTAGTAGAGTAGTTGAGTGTTCAAAATAATGTATGTTCCTCCACTTCGATGGTGTCCCCCCACCACTGATATGGATTTCAACTCCTCTTCATCACAAATTAATGATTCTGAGCGTGATGCTAGCGAAGTTTCAAAGGTTGAAAACAAAAAAAAAACTTGTCACCAGGTTGGTTTTTCATTGATTCATCTATTATATGTTATATTCAATTTTTTGATATTTTGTGTTAGTGATGTGTGTGGTATTCGTGTTCGTGTATATGTTCGTAGGTTTTCATAACTTTTTGGCATGTAGTATATAATGTATTGAAATGAGGGAGTAAAATTAAGATGAGTGTGACTTGTGAGTACAGAAAAGAAACACAAATTGTCAACAAAAATGTTTCTGCTAAATTAGCTGTTTTAGGGTGAATTTGATTAATTAAAAAAGGGATTGTGAGTATAAATGAATATCATAATTGGTGCATTGAGTGTATTGTTAACTCGAGATTCATATTGTAGTGCTTACCTATTCTTAAAGGTCCAATTAATTTCAAAAAACCAAAAATATAAAATTATTGATAGATTGTAGAGTGATGATGTTTGAAAGAATTAGTCTTTTGGTGTTTTTTCATTTATTGTATGAGAATTGATGATTTTTTTTTATGTATGAGTATATGACTTATTAGAGGAATATTTGGAGGACGAGGATATTTGGAGTTTAATTTGACTAGTTACAAGTTGTGTGTGTCTTGAATTTTTTTATTTTGGGGCCTATTTTGATGTTAATGTATTCTTTTTTTTTTTTTTTTACATTGAAGTGCCGGCGAAAAAGAAGCGACATTGCTGCAATATGTAAGAATTTGAGAAATAGAAATCCTTGTGGCATTCGGTTATGCCGCAAATGTCTTTTGAATAGGTTTGTTTCACTTTTTATTTTTTATTTAGTTTTATTTTAAAAACTATTATATTTTATTAATAGTACAATCGCACAATAATTTCTTATATGCTTGCTTTTTAATGTTTTGAGAGTTTATAATGTGTTGAATTTAGATATGGCGAAACGGAAAAAGAGGTAAAATTGTTAACTGATTGGATGTGCCCTAAGTGCAGAGACATTTGTAACTGTAGTTATTGCATGTAAGTTGTGTTTTGCTTATATGTTTGAATTTCGTATTTTGGTTTTAATTTTGCATCAATTTGTATGATTGTTATTTAATTAGAGTGACCTTGTAGGAAGAAAGGAGGGCAACAACCTACGGGTGCTTTATCACACAGAGCCAAAGCAGCTGGTTTTAAGTCTGTCTCGGAAATGCTTATCAAGAAGGCTTATAAAGATTTGGAGTCGAACAAAATTAATAACTCTAATGTTGTGCCTTCAAACAAAACTACTTTGGAAGAGGTGGGATCCTTTTCCCCATATTTATGTTATTAATAAATTCATTTTGTTAGATGGTTAATAAACTTTCAAGAATTCAATTCAAACTAATGATTAAAAGAGAAAAAAAGAGTGTTTATTATCATAATAGTTTTAATGCTTGATTTTAATATGCTACAGGATCATGTACTAGATCCATCAGAGATGGAAAACACCCTAGGAGGCATGGCTCATGGTCAGATGGATGGTCCGGAAGCTTGATCAGCTGCAAATGATTTTTTCTTACTTTGACCTCAAATGGTTTTTTTATCAATCCTACTACATCGGAGTTTGAAGCAATGCATGAAATAAATTGGCATAGTACTTTTGCTATTGAAGATGATGATGGGGGAAAATTTTATACAAATATAGAACAACTTCTAAAATTTGAAAAATGTGTTGTAAGGCCAGATACTGAAATAATTGAAGGAGAAATTTGTTTCCCCAGACACCGAGATGACAAAGATATTGGAAATGTATTTTAGTTTCAAGATTCTTGAGTGTTTGAATATGTATTTCTTTATTATGACATCATTAATACTTAATGGATGTATGGTTGTTTGTTGTTTTTATATTAAATAAATTTTCTCTTAAATCTTGTTTGATTAATTGCAATTTACTGCTACATCTAGTAATTGACCAAACTGACAATTCTTTTAATGCAATCAATGATGCAAAACAAAGTGTTGTTTTTATTTTCTTTATGGTTTAATTGAGGTCTAATATAACTTCTTGTTAAAGTCAACCTTAGATTACTTCTATTGGTGCAAATGATTTGTTGAAAAATCGATGCATTTCTTTTAAAAAGGTTATGAATACTTAAAAGAGAGTAATGAAATTGTTGCTACTGGAATATCAAGTTGCTTTACATAACCAATTGATTTCTTTTGAATATAGGATGATTGCTTTTGAACGTAGGTTAATTTCTACATGGTTAGAAGTACAAAGTAATCACGCAGCTTCTTCGTAGCACATCTTTCCCAACCCGTCACCATGAAAACTACTAAAAAAAAATTAATTAATCTGCCTTCCACTAGCTCTATTTTTAATTCTTATAGCTTCAATTTAAACAAAACCCTCAATTATACAGATCCATGGTGATCCTAACATCATTCAAAAGATCATCAAGGTAAGGCTTCACTATTTTTCCGTTAACTTTAAATTCATTTCTAGTTTTATCATTAAAAAGGTGTACATCCCCATGAGGATAACTTTTAACAAATTTGCAAGCTTAACCATTTTGACTTTAATTTGTCTAAAAACAATCCAAGTCTTTAGTCATATAAAGAAATTTTTAGCCTTCTACTAAATCTCTTCTCAGTCACTTCCTATATTGTTACTGTTTGGTTTTGGCTATATAAATTTTAGCATTATCATAAAAAAATTGCCTATGCTCTTTCAACTCATTGAGTTGCAACATTCTTGTCTGCCTCGCAGCATACAAGTTAAAATTCAGTTTTTTAATGGTCTAAAAGGCCTTATGTTGCAACTCAATAGACAGATGGAAAGCTTTTCCCTAGCCTAATCTATAAACAGACATCTCTAAAGGTGTTTTAAAAGCAGTTTTCTAGCCCGACAGAGCATCATAAAGATGCTTGGACCAGTCCTTCCTAGAAAGATTAACTACCTTTTTAAGGATACTCTTAATTTCTCTATTGGACAATTCAGCTTGGCCACTACTTTGGTGTGGTAGGATGTCAAGATCTAGCTTGCCTCTGGATCATCTACACACCTTCTTAGAAGTTGACCAGCACTACTCCGGTATAGCACTAGTTCATCCTAGAAATGATTCTTTGAATTATGGAAGAATCTCTTTATTTCCAAGGAGTTAAATTCTTATGGAACATGTTTTATGACCAATTATAGTTCACAATATCTGAATATCATGGTGCCGCGTCAGAAGATATCAGGAATAGTTCTTCAAGAAGAAATTTATCTTTGATATATTCCATGTCTTGGTTCTAAACTTCATCAGAGAGATATGACTGAACAATCGCTTACCCTTATGGGATAATGGAAGATGTGTTAGTAAAGTTGTGAGACTTTGTATTCCTTGTCGATTTTGTTATTCTAGATATAAAAGAAGAGGGAAGATACCAATAATTATGGGGAGACAATTCCTACTAGCTACTTTGGCCTATATCGATTTGGATTAAAGTGTATTGTGGTTATAGTTTATAGATAAAAAAGCTTATTATCAAGATTATGAAGGCATTCAGTAACACGGTGAGAGTTCTAAAGGCTACGACATGGATGTGCTTTAAAAATAAAGGTACCAGAAAAATGTGGAACCTTTTTTAGAAAGTGACATGCCTTTAATAAAGACAACAGATTTTGATGATGATAAATAATGATGACAATTGAATGTTCAATAATGAAGTCAAGAATAAGCGGTTAAAGAAGCAAACAAAAGTATTAGGGTTTCACTACAACGCGCAAGGCTTTTAAAAGCGCTTTTTTTGGCCTTTAACAGCGCTTTAAAGCGCTGCCAAAGCCAGCGCTGGCATAGGCTACGAAAGCGCTTTTAAAAGCGCTCTGGAAGGCCCCCCTATAAGAGCGCTTTTCTGGAAAAAGCGCTCTTGTAGGCCCCCCTTTAAGAGCGCTTTTCAAGAAAAAGCGCTCTGGTAGGCACCCCTATAAGAGCGCTTTTTTCAAAAGCGCTTTCGTATGTTGCGTTTTTTTTTTTTATGCTTTTTATTATTTCTAAACCTGCACTTTTGGCAGCAATATTTTAGAACCTGTAATTTACTATTTTTTGGCAGTATTTTTTCATGAACCTATAATTTATCATTTCAAATCGATAAATACCATTATAATCGATATCGATTATATACAAAAAAGTATTATATTATATACCATTAATGTAAATCAAAATACATATATACATATTTATAAACCAAAACAACTAAACCAATTCACATATTTCAAAACCAAAACAACTAAATGGGAAACAACTTCCGAGTTCTTATGCAACCAATGTACGCTTCCTGTATTATCTGGAGCTATGTTGTATTGATGCTTTAGTGGAGAACCAGTAGTCACCTGAGCTATGTTGTATTGTGTCACAGAATATGAATCAAATAACTGTACCCCGAACGATCCTGCCACAGAAGACTTAGCTTCGGGGTACATTACTTGATTCTTATTCTGTGGAACATAATCGGCAGGGGCACATTTGTGGCCCGGAAGCTTGATCAGCTGCAAATGATTTTTTCTTACTTTGACCTCAAATGGTTTTTTTATCAATCCTACTACATCGGAGTTTGAAGCAATGCATGAAATAAATTGGCATAGTACTTTTGCTATTGAAGATGATGATGGGGGAAAATTTTATACAAATATAGAACAACTTCTAAAATTCGAAAAATGTGTTGTAAGGCCAGATACTGAAATAATTGAAGTAGAAATTTGTTTCCGCAGACACCGAGATGACAAAGATATTGGAAATGTATTTTAGTTTCAAGATTCTTGAGTGTTTGAATATGTATTTCTTTCTTATGACATCATTAATACTTAATGGATATATGGTTGTTTATTGTTCTTAATAGCAATTTACTGCTACATCTAGTAATTGACCAAACTGACAATTCTTTTAATGCAATCAATGATGCAAAACAAAGTGTTTGTTTTGACAGCAACTAATTTTTGTTTTCTTTATGGTTTAATTGAGGTCTAATATAACTTATTGTTAATGGAAATTATATCAAAGACTAATCATGATATAAAATTAGGATTACTTATTGCTATATAATATCTTGCAATCTAAAAGTCAATCCTTAGAATACTTCTATTGGTGCAAATAATTTTGTTGTAAATCGATGCATTTCTTTTAAAAAAGGTTATGAATACTTATAAGAGAATAATGAAATTGTTGCTACTGGAATATCAAGTTGCTTTACATAACCAATTGATTTCTTTTGAATATAGGTTGATTGCTTTTGAACATAGGTTAATTTCTACATGGTTAGAAGTACAAAGTAATCACGCAGCTTCTTCGTAGCACATCTTTCCCAATCCGTCACCATGAAAACTACTAAAAAAATTTAATTAATCTGCCTTCCACTAGCTCTATTTTTAATTCTTATAGCTTGAATTTAAACAAAACCCTCAATTATACAGATCCATGGTGATCCTAACATCATTCAAAAGATCATCAAGGTAAGGCTTCATTATTTTTCCGCTAACTTTAAATTCATTTCTAGTTTTTTCATTAAAAAGGTGTACATCCCCATGAGGATAACTTTTAACAAATTTGCAAGCTTGACCATCTTGACTTTAATTTATCTAAAAACAATCCAAGTCTTTAGTCATATAAAGAAATTTTTAGCCTTCTACTAAATCTCTTCTTAGACACTTCCTATATTGTCACTTTTTGGTTTTGGCTTTATAAATTTTAGCATTATCATAAAAAATAGCCTATGCTCTTTCAACTCATTGAGTTGCAACATTCTTGTCTGCCTCGCAGCATACAAGTTAAAATTCAGTTTTTTAATGGTCTAAAATGCCTTATGTTGCAACTCAACAGATAGATGGAAAGCTTTTCCCTAGCCTAATCTATAAACAGACATCTCTAAAAGTTCTTAAAAGCAGTTTTCTAGCCCGACAGAGCATCATAAAGATGCTTGAACCAGTCCTTCCTAAAAAGATTAACTAGCTTTTTAAGGATCCTCTTAATTTCTCTATTTGACAATTCAGCTTGGCCACTACTTTGGTGTAGTAGGATGTCAAGATCTAGCTTGCCTCTGGATCATCTACACACCTTCTTAGAAGTTGATCAGCACTACTCCGGTATAGCACTAGTTCATACCAGAAATGATTCTTTAAATTATGGAAGAATCTCTTTATTTCCAAGGAGTTAAATTCTTTCGGAACATGTTTTATGACCAATTAGCTCACAATATTTGAATATCATGGTGCCGCATCAGAAGATATCAGGAATAGTTCTTCAAGAAGAAATCTATCTTTGATATATTCCATGTCTTGGTTCTAAACTTCATCAGAGAGATATGACAGATCAATCGCTTACACTTATGGGATAATGGAAGTTGTGTTAGTATAGCTTTGACACTTTGTATTCCTTGTCGATTTTGTAATTCTAGATATAAAAGAAGAGGGAAGATACCAATAATTATGGGGAGACAATTCCTACTAGCTACTTTGGCCTATATCGATTTGGATTAAAGTGTATTGTGGTTATAGTTTATAGATAAAAAGCTTATTATCAAGTTTATGAAGGCATTCAGTAACACGGTGAGAGTTCTAAAGGCTACGACATGGATGTGCTTTAAAAATAAAGGTACCAGAAAAATGTGGAACCTTTTTTAGAAAGTGACATGCCTTTAATAAAGACAACAGATTTTGACAAGTCAAGAATAAGCGATTAAAGAAGCAAACAAAAGTATTAGGGTTTCATGGACTTAACTCTCTGAAGATGGCTACCAAATGGAATCTAACTAAAGTCTCATCTCAAGTAAACTCAAGCATGTGTCTACAAGGAACATCTGATAAGTCTTGAAGTATATGGAAGTTTGTGAAAGCCTGCCTCGACAAGTACAAGTGAACATATTATAAAGCATAAGGGCATTCTTGTAAAACTATTTGGCTAAATCACACACACACATAAAGTTGTTTTCAAACTTATATTTATCAAAGTAAACCTTTTTCAAAATGTCTTGAAGTCGTGCCAAATGAATTAGGAGTTGTTAGAAAAGCTCTGGGATGATTTTTTGTATCTTCCAATCGATTGGCACTCTACCACTCAATTGAAACAATTCAAAAATGTTCCCTAAGCGATTATGACAGCTTCTTGATAACGTGCAACGAGTAAATACCTTTCCTTCCCATTTTTGGCTTGATAACCGATTAACTTTGGGTAACAAATCGATTAGCAATATGTACAATTGATTGGAAAGTCTTAAAATGCCTTAAAATCATTTCATTTTTTGTGCTAACCTCTACCCTTTCGTTTCCACTCTTTTTCATATCAAGAAACTTGGTTTTCAATTCTCTCTCTCTCTAAAAAAATTACTTTCTCACGATAAAAGTTTAGTTGAAGTGCTTTTTGAGAAAGTTCTTTTTTGAGTGAGGAAAGTGTAACTCTGGACGGGGGGGGGGGGGGGGGGGGTTGTAAGTTCACCAAGGATGTTTTGTTTATACATTGTTGAACATTTTATCCACTTAAGGATTGTTTGCTTGGGTTTGAAGCTACACCCATAAAAAAGCTTAGGTTAGGGATTTGAGTGATCAAGTCTCTTGTATTTTTTCAAGATCAAACCATGGTAAAATCTCATAGGTTCTTGTTAGCCCGTGATAAAACCAACTTTAGGTTGAAGCTTAGCTCGGTGTTAAAAGTTTGTTTCGATTTAAGATCAGTTCGGTGCTAAAATATCACAGGTTATTGGTTTGCCCAGTATAAACCAAATTTTAGGTTTGAGAGCTCATCTTGGTGTTAAAAGCTCTCAATATTTGTTTAAGAAGCTTTAATACTAACAGCTCCAAGATTCTTGTGGAAAGAGGACTAACCGCTTCGATCCATTGTTTGGAAGGAACACTACAAGAAAACTGCGTAATAGCGTTGGCCAAAAGCCCTCGCTAAGAAGCAAAAAACCGACGCTACAGTAGGTTAGCGACGGCTTAACGTAGGAGTCGGGCTTGACACTCTAAAGGTGGAAGCAAAGCGTAATGACGAACAGTCGTTACATGTAGCGACGATTGAGGGAACGCTAGAGGGACATTATACTAATGAAACCGACGCTAAAGTTGAAATAATTTTTTCCATAGCGTCGGCCTCAATCGACGCTATCATTCACGTAATGACGGTTTAAAGTGTCACTTTAATTTTTTTTATATAGCATGGGCTTATAATCGACGCTATCCAATTTTTTAATTTTTACCTGGAATGTAGGGTCAGTCAGGTGCAACGCTATAGGTCTTTAATTATGTGTTTTAGCGTCGTCTTTAACCGCCGCTATAGTTTTTTGCCTTTTATTTGAAAATTTAAACCTGTTTAAAACAAAATTAATACCTGTAATTTATCGAAACCTATTTTGCAATTTCAAATTATTTATTGATATATTATCACATAAAAACTCCAACACAAGATAACAAAGTTGTGTAAATCCACAATATTGCTACAATAATTAAGATGTCAATTTTATATTAAAATTTACACTTTTATTTTATAAATACTTTTATAAATTAATTTTATTTTAATAATTATAATATTGATTTATTTTATAAATTTTAGTTTAATATAGTTATAATTTTAATTTTTTTATTTTAGAATTTTTTTATTTTATAAATAACGTGTAATTTTAATCTACAATTGTATTTATATTTTTTAATTTATTATTAAAAATAATTAAAAAATAAATTATTTAAAACAATAAAAAAAATGAACTAAATTGGAGGGGAATGAAATTGGTGGGGAATGAAACAATATATAAAAAAAAAAAAAGGCAAACAAAATTGATGGAGCGAAATGAAAAAATTTGGCACAAACATTAGCTCAACCGAAACCGTCGCTAACATTAGAAATAATATTGTTCAAAACAATATATAAAAAGGAGCCAAAGGAAATGATGGAGGGAAACGAAAAAATTTTGTGCCAATTTTAACGTCGGCAGGAGCCGTCACTAATACCAAATATAAATTATCCTTCCATACAATAAATAAAAAGGAGGCAAAGTAAATTGGAGAAAAAAATTTGCAAAAATCTTAGAGTCGGTCCTAACTGTCGCTATTACCAAATAAAAATAATTATTAAAATAAAAAAGAAAAAGGAGGTAAATGAAATTGGTGGGGGGAAATGAAATTATTTCGCACCAATGTTAGCGTCGGTTGGGGCCGACACTATTATTAATGGCCTATAAAAAATAGAACAAAAGAAGTTTACTCAGTTAGCACCGGTGTAGTGGAACGTAACAGTGACGCTAATAGCGTCGGAGTCAGGACCGGCGCTAAAAATTTGCAGCTAAAATGTAGTTTTCTTGTAGTGGAAGACTCGTCGCCCTCAAGTTTATTGGTTCAAAGAGCTCAAGTAATCAGGGTTTTGTTACTCTCAAAGGGACTCAAGCTTCCCATGTGATCAAGTGATTTCTGTAACACCTCAATTCTATCCAGCAATTTAATAAGAAATCAGAGTGTAAAAGCTCAAAAACAACAACACATTTGAGGCGTCACATTTTCAACTTAAACAAAATTCTCATGCAAGCTCATTAATAAAGATACATAACACATGTCAATGGAGGAACTCATACATCCTTAGTCATTCAAATCCAATCAACTTTATAACATCGCAGCGAAATTCAAATAACAACATAATTAAAATCATAACATCTTCACCAACATGGGAACGACTATTCAACATGTCTCAATCAACGAGAATAACCACAAAATCCAACAAGATATAACAACATAATCAAAACACGCTAACATCACCCGAGTGCTACGTATCAGAACATAGACACACGGACTCGAGCTATAAGGTAAATGGCTATTCCACGTCGTACCTGCACGTTACCAACAAAAGGTAACATTCAAACAGAAGGGGTGAGATATCAAACAGTATAAAGGAAAGTATGATAATATTCATGGAAAGGAAAAGATAATACATAATTCACCACTTCTCATCACATAACACCTTACAACAACTTTCATCACTAAACAACTTTCAAAACGGCAACAATGTCATTAATCAAGTATGACAACATATTCAAATTCACAAGTATGTTATCAACTACGTCACGTCATCATCTCATCATCTCAAAAATCCAAATGCGATTTGACTTATGCAAATACATGTGGTACCATTTGGAGTAAAACTCCCATCGTTTCAAAATTAGCCACTTGGGCATATCGTCGCTTTTGCCATTATAAGGCCATCGTCGCTTTTTGCCATTTTCAGGCCATCATCTCTTTATGCAATGGATGTGACTCAATAATGCAGCATCCACACTAACACAACACGTCACAACACGTCACAACAACTAAACATCATTAATTCAATATTGAAATTCAATGACAACATCACAATCATCATTATTCATATTAATGCATCACTTCGCAATCACGTCGCTATGTTGTATCACCATACAATAATATCTCACTTCACAACATTAAAACGGTACATTTCAAGAAAAACTTTTAAAATGTTTTCAAAGGTTTTTCAATCATATTCATTAGATAGACATTGATTAAAGCTTCACGGAGGTTTAAATGGTACTTAAAAAGGAGTTACGGATCAAAAGATACATCACTTTGAAGTTTCTAAAAAGTTTTCAACAACAAGGTTCGCTTAGCGGACTCAAGCGCGCTTTGCGGAACTAAAAACAGAAGGAACAGTTTTCGCAGCTCCGCTTAGCGAGCTCGTGAATTTTTCAAAATGTTCCCAACATCCGCTTAGTGAGGCAGAGGCCACTTAGCGGACGTGCGACTATGCAGAAAAATCACAGATGTGACAGATCTGCGTAACCATACTTCCACCACCCAAAACTCTTCTCAATCACCAATTAAAGGCATATAACAACATCAGCTAACATCATTCATCAACAATCATCATTCAAAACATGATTTCAACCACAATTTCATGAAAATTCATCACAAACCCTAAGATTATACAACATACAATCAAAGGCTACTACACGTACAATCTAACTCACCCTAAACATCATCATACAACCCTTTATCATGAAAGAATCCCACCCTTACCTTAGGTTTGGATTGAAGACAACTCTAATCTTCAACCTTGGGGTTGACCTAGCATTCTCCTCTTCTCTTCTATCTTCTCTTCTTCTCTTCTTTCACCAAAATGACCCTAATTTTCTATTCCCCTCAATTCTCATATTTTGTTAAACCCTTACTAACTCTCAAATTGCTAATGGACTCTAATTATCACCTCTCAATTACTACTTCTATCATAGGCCCAATAACTAATAAACTCATTAACTTATGTTATTTACTAATAATTCCTAATAAAATAACACAAAACCAATTAATCACATAATTAACACATAATTCACATAATCATCAATTAATTCACACAACACATAATAACATAAATAATTAGAATAAAAACGGTCGTTACAACTCTCCCCCACTTAGAATATTTATGTCCTCGAAAATTACCTCAATCAAATAACTCAAGATATGACTCTCGCATTTTGCTTTCCAATTCCCACGTCATACTCTCTCCGGTAGCTCCCGACCATATGACCTTCACCAAGGCAATCTCCTTACCTCTAAGCGTCTTCGTCTCGCGATCCTCAATCCGTACCAGCATAGTCTCCACCGTGAGATTATCCCGTACTTGCACATCATCCATATGAATCACATGAGAATGATCAGAAATATACTTCCGAAGATGCGACATGAAACACGTCGTGCAAATTTGAAAGATTCGGCGGTAACGCCACTCTATACGCCACATTCCCAACCTTTTCCGAAATCTGATGCGGTCCAATAAAACGAGGAGTGAGCTTCTTAGACTTCAATGCTCGCCCCACACCGGTCAACGGCGTGACTCTCAAAAACGCATGATCACCCGCTTAAAATTCCAAATCTTTCCTCCTCTTGTCATGATAACTTTTTTGCCTACTCTGAGAAGTCTTCATCTTCTCACGAATCAACTTAACCTTCTCAGTAGTCTCTCGAACAATCTCTGGTTCAAGTACTACACTCTCACCAGATTCATGCCAACACAACAGAGTCCTGCATCTCCGACCATACAATGCTTCAAAAGGCGCCATTCTAATACTAGAATGGTAACTATTGTTGTAAGTGAACTCGATCAATGAAAGGTAAGTATTTCACGTATCTCCCTACTCAAGAACACAAGCTCTCAACAAATCCTCTAAAGACTGAATTGTCCTTTCCGTCTGACCGTCTGTCTGAGGATGATACGCCGAACTCAACCTCAACTTAGAACCCAATGCTCCTTGCAATCTTTTCCAAAAATCTTAAGTGAACCTCGGATCTCTATCCGAGACAATGCACAAAGGAACACCATGCAACTTAACAATCACATTGGTATAAATCTCCGCCAACTTAGAAACTGGATATGTGATGTTAATAGGTACAAAATGAGCCGACTTCGTAAGCCTATCAACGATCATCCAAATCAAATCTTGACCTCTCACAGTATTCGTTAAACCCGTCACAAAATCCATAGAAATGCTATCCCATTTCCATTCTGGAACTTCTAACGGTTTCATTAACCCTACATCTTGTTGTTCTTATATTAAATTTTCTCTTAAATCTTGTTTAATTAATTGCAATTTACTGGTACATCTAGTAATTGACCAAACTGACAATTCTTTTAATGCAATCAATGATGCAAAACAAAGTGTTGTTTTGACAGCAAGTAATTTTTGTTTTCTTTATGGTTTGATTGAGGTCTAACATAACTTCTTGTTAATGGAAATTATATCAAAGACTAATCATCATGATATAAAATTAGGATTACTTAGTGTTATATTAATATCTTGCAATCTAAAAATCAATCCTTAGATTACTTCTATTGGTGCAAATGATCTGTTGAAAAATCGATGCATTTCTTTTAAAACCGGTCACCGGCGTGACTCTCAAAAACACATGATCACCCGCTTAAAATTCCAAATCTTTCCTCCTCTTGTCATGATAACTTTTTTGCCTACTCTGAGAAGTCTTCATCTTCTCACGAATCAACTTAACCTTCTCAGTAGTCTCTCGAACAATATCTGGTCCAAGTACTACACTCTCACCAGATTCATGCCAACACAACAGAGTCCTGCATCTCCGACCATACAATGCTTCAAAAGGCGCCATTCTAATACTAGAATGGTAACTATTGTTGTAAGTGAACTCGATCAATGAAAGATAAGTATCTCACGTATCTCCCTACTCAAGAACACAAGCTCTCAACAAATCCTCTAAAGACTGAATTGTCATTTCCGTCTGACAGTCTGTCCTGAGGATGATACGCCGAACTCAACCTCAACTTAGAACCCAATGCTCCTTGCAATCTTTTCCAAAAATCTGAAGTGAACCTCGGATCTCTATCCGAGACAATGCACAAAGGAACACCATGCAACTTAACAATCACATTGGTATAAATCTCCGCCAACTTAGAAACTGGATATGTGATGTTAATAGGTACAAAATGAGCCGACTTCGTAAGCCTATCAACAATCATCCAAATCAAATCTTGACCTCTCACAGTATTCGGTAAACCCGTCACAAAATCCATAGAAATGCTATCCCATTTCCATTCTGGAACTTCTAACGGTTTCATTAACCCTACATCTTGTTGTTCTTATATTAAATTTTCTCTTAAATCTTGTTTAATTAATTGCAGTTTACTGCTACATCTAGTAATTGACCAAACTGACAATTCTTTTAATGCAATCAATGATGCAAAACAAAGTGTTGTTTTGACAGCAAGTAATTTTTGTTTTCTTTATGGTTTAATTGAGGTCTAACATAACTTCTTGTTAATGGAAATTATATCAAAGACTAATCATCATGATATAAACTTAGGATTACTTAGTGTTATATTAATATCTTGCAATATAAAAATCAATCCTTTGATTACTTCTATTGGTGCAAATGATTTATTGAAAAATCGATGCATTTCTTTTAAAACCGGTCACCGGCGTGATTCTCAAAAACACATGATCACCCGCTTAAAATTCCAAATCTTTCCTCCTCTTGTCATGATAACTTTTTTGCCTACTCTGAGAAGTCTTCATCTTCTCACGAATCAACTTAATCTTCTCAGTAGTATCTCGAACAATATCTGGTCCAAGTACTACACTCTCACCAGATTCATGCCAACACAACAGAGTCCTGCATCTCCGACCATACAATGCTTCAAAAGGCGCCATTCTAATACTAGAATGGTAACTATTGTTGTAAGTGAACTCGATCAATGAAAGATAAGTATCTCACGTATCTCCCTACTCAAGAACACAAGCTCTCAACAAATCCTCTAAAGACTGAATTGTCATTTCCGTCTGACCGTCTGTCCTGAGGATGATACGCCGAACTCAACCTCAACTTAGAACCCAATGCTCCTTGCAATCTTTTCCTAAAATCTGAAGTGAACCTCGGATCTCTATCCGAGACAATGCACAAAGGAACACCATGCACCTTAACCATCACATTGGTATAAATCTCCACCAACTTAGAATCTGGATATGTGATGTTAATAGGTACAAAATGAGCCGACTTCGTAAGCCTATCAATGATCATCCAAATCAAATCTTGACCTCTCACAGTATTGTTAGGAGTGAATTAGTAGTGTTTTCATTTGTCAAACTAACTACCTTTTGAGCTAGAAGTGAACATATCTTGTGCTTTTTAAGGATTTTATAGTTAGAATTGAACTTTAGAGGTTCGATGCTAATTGTAGAACAATTTGCGTCACTTTGGGTGTTATTTGTGCAGATATTGAAGTTAAGAAGCAAAGACGAAGAAACACGCAGGCGTGTAGGCTCTGAATAAGAGAAATCACAAAGAAGTGGAATAAAGCAAAGACCGAGCCGCGCCAATCATGGGCGAGACGCGCCAAACCCTCTGACTTGGGTTTGCGCTGCGCCAGTACGTGCCGAGCCGCGACAGCTGCGTTACAAGGACAAATTGTTATAAATAGAAGCCCTAATCCTCATAAGAGAGAAATCCTTGGTGAGCGAAATTTAGAGAGCAATCCTATTCCAGAGCAGAAGACAACTTCCGACGGAGAATTCAACATCAATTAAAGACATTCCCTTGATGAAGATGAATCCTTCCATGAAATCTTGTGTGTTCTTCATGGCTATGGAGAGCTAAACCCCATTCTGTTGAGTTTAAGGTAGTAGTTAACCTATGAAGATGCAATTACTTTGATTAATTCCTGTGAACAATTGTTTAAGCTTTATTATCACTGAAAAACCTTGCTTTTATTTTATATCATTGTTGAACTATCAATCGAGAGATAGGGTTTATACTTTTGCCCTAGGTTTTTACATTGACTTGTTGATTAATACTCAGAGATGAGATTTTGAAGAAGTTTTCATAAATCATCGTGGTTAATTCCCTTTACCTTTATATTTATTCTGAGAGATCGAATATCATACCGGTAGAGGTGGTTCTAGATTGATCATTAGACATAATATCAGTTTTGAGGATGAATGAAGATAATAACTTAAATAATGTTCACTCGTGGATTAATTGATTATTGTATGTGAATAGATTGATGAACCCTAGAACTCAACATATTCAATCATCATTGTTATTCGTTTTAAGCTTTTTATCATTCAATTATTATTCGGTTATATGAAATTTAAGAACAAACAATCAAAACCAATACTTTTCCCTAACTCATTATAATTCGACTATAGAACGCCAGCAATATTATTCAGTCTTTGTGGATACGATATATTAGAAAATATTTACCCAAAATACTTTCAACAAGTATTCGGTAAACCCGTCACAAAATCCATAGAAATGCTATCCCATTTCCATTCTAGAACTTCTAACGGTTTCATTAACTCTACATCTAGTAATTCGATTGGCACTCTACTAATCAATTGAAACAATTCAAAAATGTTCCCTAAGCGATTATGACAGCTTCTTAATAGCGTGCAACGAGTAAATACCTTTCCTTCCCATTTTTTGCTTGATAACCGATTAACTTTGGGTAACAAATCGATTAGCAATATGTACAATTGATTGGAAAGTCTTAAAATGCCTTAAAATCATTTCATTTTTTGTGCTAACCTCTACCCTTTCGTTTCCACTCTTTTTCATATCAAGAAACTTGGTTTTCAATTCTCTCTCTCTCTAAAAAAATTACTTTCTCACGATAAAAGTTTAGTCGAAGTGCTTTTTGAGAAAGTTCTTTTTTGAGTGAGGAAAGTGTAACTCTGGACGGGGGGAGTTTTGTAAGTTCACCAAGGATGTTTTGTTTATACATTGTTGAACATTTTATCCACTTAAAGATTGTTTGCTTGGGTCTGAAGCTACGCCCATAAAAAAGCTTAGGTTAGGGATTTGAATGATCAAGTCTCTTGTATTTTTTCAAGATCATACCATGGTAAATCTCATAGGTTCTTGTTAGCCCGTGATAAAACCAAGTTTAGGTTGAAGCTTAGCTCGGTGTTAAAAGTTTGTTTCGATTTAAGATCAGCCCGGTGCTAAAATATCACAGGTTATTGGTTTGCCCAGTATAAACCAAATTTTAGGTTCGAGAGCTCATCTTGGTGTTAAAAGCTCTCAATATTTGTTTAAGAAGCTTTAATACTAACAGCTCCAAGATTCTTGTGGAAAGAGGACTAACCGCTTCGATCCATTGTTTGGAAGGAACACTACAAGAAAACTGCGTAATAGCGTTGGCCAAAAGCCCTCGCTAAGAAGCAAAAAACCGACGCTACAGTAGGTTAGCGACGGCTTAACGTAGGAGTCGGGCTTGACAATCTAAAGGTGGAAGCAAAGCGTAATGACGAATAGTCGCTACATGTAGCGACGACTGAGGGAACGCTAGAGGGACACTATACTAATGAAACCGACGCTAAAGTTAAAATAATTTTTTCCATAGCGTCGGCCTCAATCGATGCTATCGTTCACGTAATGACGGTTTAAAGTGTCACTTTAATATTTTTTTATATAGCATGGGCTTATAATCGACGCTATCCAATTTTTTAATTTTTACCTGGAATGTAGCGTCAGTCAGGTGCAACGCTATAGGTCTTTAATTATGTGTTTTAGCGTCGTCTTTAGCCGCCACTATAGTTTTTTGCCTTTTATTTGAAAATTTAAACCTGTTTAAAACCAAATTAATAACTGTAATTTATCGAAACCTATTTTGCAATTTCAAATTATTTATTGATATATTATCACATAAAAACTCCAACACAAGATAACAAAGTTGTGTGAATCCACAATATTGCTACAATAATTAAGATGTCAATTTTACATTAAAATTTAAACTTTTATTTTATAAATACTTTTATAAATTAATTTTATTTTAATAATTATAATATTGATTTATTTTATAAATTTTAGTTTAATATAGTTATAGTTTTAATTTTTTTATTTTAGAATTTTTTTTATTTTATAAATAACGTGTAATTTTAATCTACAATTGTATTTAGATTTTTTAATTTATTATTAAAAATAATTAAAAAATAAATTATTTAAAACAATAATAAAAATGAACTAAATTGGTGGGGAATGAAACAATATATAAAAAAAAAAAAGGGGGCAAACGAAATTGATGGAGCGAAATGAAAAAATTTGGCACAAACATTAGCGTCAACCGAAACCGTCGCTAACATTAGAAATAATATTGTTCAAAACAATATATAAAACGGAGCCAAAGGAAATGATGGAGGGAAACGAAAAAAAAATTGTACCAATTTTAGCGTCGGCAGGAGCCGTCACTAATACCAAATATAAATTATCCTTCCATACAATAAATAAAGAGGAGGCAAAGTAAATTGGTGAAAAAATTTTGCAAAAATCTTAACGTCGGTCCTAACTGTCGCTATTAACAAATAAAAATAATTATTAAAATAATAAATAAAAAGGAGGTAAATGAAATTGGTGGGGGAAAATGAATTTATTTCGCACCAATGTTAGCGTCGGTTGGGGCCGACACTATTATTAATGGCCTATAAAAAATAGAACAAAAGAAGTTTACTCAGTTAGCATCGGTGTAGTGGAACGTAACAGTGACGCTAATGGCGTCAGAGTCAGGACCGACGCTAAAAAGTTGCAGCTAAAATGTAGTTTTCTTGTAGTGGAAGACTCGTCGCCCTCAAGTTTATTGGTTCAAAAAGCTCAAGTAATCATGGTTTTGTTACTCTCAAAGGGACTCAAGCTTCCCATGTGATCAAGTGATTTCTGTAACACCCCAATTCTATCCAGCAATTTAATAAGAAATCAGAGTGCATAAGCTCAAAAACAACAACATATTTGAGGCGTCACATTTTCAACTTAAACAAAATTCTCATGCAAGCTCATTAATAAAGATACATAACACATGTCAATGGAGGAACTCATACATCCTTAGTCATTCAAATCCAATCAACTTTATAACATCGCAACGGAATTCAAATAACAACATAATTAAAATCATAACATCTTCACCAACATGGGAACAACTATTCAACATGTCTCAATCAACGAGAATAACCACAAAATCCAACAAGATATAACAACATAATCAAAACACGCTAACATCACCCGAGTGTTACGTATCAGAACATAGACACACGGACTCGAGCTATAAGGTAAACGGCTACTCCACGTCGTACCTGCACGTTACCAACAAAAGGTAACATTCAAACAGGAGGGGTGATATATCAAACAGTATAAAGGAAAGTATGATAATATTCCTGGCAAGGAAAAGATCATACATAATTCACCACTTCTCATCACATAACACCTTACAACAACTTTCATCACTAAACAACTTTCAAAACGGCAACAATGTCATTAATCAAGTATGACAACATATTCAAATTCACAAGTATGTTATCAACTACGACACGTTATCATCTCATCATCTCAAAAATCCAAATGCAATTCAAATGCGATTTGACTTATGCAAATACATGTGGTACCATTTGGAGTAAAACTCCCATCATTTCAAAATTAGCCATTTGGGCACATCGTCGCTTTTGCCATTATAAGGCCATCGTCGCTTTTTGCCATTTTCAGGCCATCATCTCTTTATGCAATGGATGTGACTCAATAATGCAACATCCACACTAACACAACATTCACAACACGTCACAACAACTAAACATCATTAATTCAATTTTGAAATTCAATGACAACATCACAATCATCACTATTCATAGTAATGCATCACTTCGCAATCATGTCGCTATGTTGTATCACCATACAATAATATCTCACTTCACAACATTAAACGGTACATTTCAAGAAAAAAATTTAAAAGGTTTTCAAAGGTTTTTCAATCATATTCATTAGATAGACATTGATTAAAGCTTCAGGGAGGTTTAAACGGTACTTAAAAAGGAGTTACGGATCAAAAGATACATCACTTTGAAGTTTCCAAAAAGTTTTCAACAACAAGGTTCGCTTAGCGGACTCAAGCGCGCTTTGCGAAACTAAAAACAGAAGGAACAGATTTCGCAGCTCCGCTTAGCGAGCTCGTGAATTTTTCAAAATGTTCCCAGCATCCGCTTAGCGAGGCAGAAACCGCTTAGCGGACGTGCGATTATGCAGAAAAATAATAGATGTGACAGACCTGCGTAACCATACTTCCACCACCCAAAACTCTTGTCAATCACCAATTAAAGGCATATAACAACATCAGCTAACATCATTCATCAATAATCATCATTCAAAACATGATTTCAACCACAATTTCATGAAAATTCATCACAAACCCTAAGATTATACAACATACAATCAAAGGCTACTACACGTACAATCTAACTCACCCTAAACATCATCATACAACCCTTTATCATGAAAGAATTCCACCCTTACCTTAGGTTTGGATTGAAGACAACTCTAATCTTCAATCTTGGGGTTGACCTAGCTTTCTCCTCTTCTCTTCTCTCTTCTCTTCTTCTCTTCTTTCACCAAAATGACCCTAATTTTCCATTCCCCTCAATTCTCATATTTTGTTAAACCCTTACTAACTCTCAAATTGCTAATGGACTCTAATTAGCACCTCTCAATTACTACTTCTATCATAGGCCCAATAACTAATAAACTCATTAACTTATGTTATTTACTAATAATTCCTAATAAAATAACACAAAACCAATTAATCACATAATTAACACATAATTCACATAATCATCAATTAATTCACACAACACATAATAACATAAATAATTAGAATAAAAAAGGTCTTTACAACTCTCCCCCACTTAGAATATTCCTGTCCTCGAAAATTACCTCAATCAAATAACTCAAGATACGACTCTCGCATTTTGCTTTCCAATTCCCACGTCATACTCTCTCCGGTAGCTCCCGACCATATGACCTTCACCAAGGCAATCTCCTTACCTCTAAGCGTCTTCGTCTCGCGATCCTCAATCCGTACCAGCATAGTCTCCACCGTGAGATTATCCCGTACTTGCACATCATCCATATGAATCACATGAGAATGATCAGAAATATACTTCCGAAGTTGCGACACATGAAACACGTCGTACAAATTTGAAAGATTCGGCGGTAACGCCACTCTTTACGCCACATTCCCAACCTTTTCCGAAATCTGATGCGGTCCAATAAAACGAGGAGTGAGCTTCTTAGACTTCAATGCTCGCCCCACACCGGTCACCGGCGTGACTCTCAAAAACACATGATCACCCGCTTAAAATTCCAAATCTTTCCTCCTCTTGTCATGATAACTTTTTTGCCTACTCTGAGAAGTCTTCATCTTCTCACGAATCAACTTAACCTTCTCAGTAGTCTCTCGAACAATCTCTGGTCCAAGTACTACACTCTCACCAGATTCATGCCAACACAACAGAGTCCTGCATCTCCGACCATACAATGCTTCAAAAGGCGCCATTCTAATACTAGAATGGTAACTATTGTTGTAAGTGAACTCGATCAATGAAAGATAAGTATCTCACGTATCTCCCTACTCAAGAACACATGCTCTCAACAAATCCTCTAAAGACTGAATTGTCCTTTCCGTCTGACCGTCTGTCTGAGGATGATACGCCGAACTCAACCTCAACTTAGAACCCAATGCTCCTTGCAATCTTTTCCAAAAATCTTAAGTGAACCTCGGATCTCTATCCGAGACAATGCACAAAGGAACACCATGCAACTTAACAATCACATTGGTATAAATCTCCGCCAACTTAGAAACTGGATATGTGATGTTAATAGGTACAAAATGAGCCGACTTCGTAAGCCTATCAACGATCATCCAAATCAAATCTTGACCTCTCACAGTATTCGTTAAACCCGTCACAAAATCCATAGAAATGCTATCCCATTTCCATTCTGGAACTTCTAACGGTTTCATTAACCCTACATCTTGTTGTTCTTATATTAAATTTTCTCTTAAATCTTGTTTAATTAATTGCAATTTACTGGTACATCTAGTAATTGACCAAACTGACAATTCTTTTAATGCAATCAATGATGCAAAACAAAGTGTTGTTTTGACAGCAAGTAATTTTTGTTTTCTTTATGGTTTGATTGAGGTCTAACATAACTTCTTGTTAATGGAAATTATATCAAAGACTAATCATCATGATATAAAATTAGGATTACTTAGTGTTATATTAATATCTTGCAATCTAAAAATCAATCCTTAGATTACTTCTATTGGTGCAAATGATCTGTTGAAAAATCGATGCATTTCTTTTAAAACCGGTCACCGGCGTGACTCTCAAAAACACATGATCACCCGCTTAAAATTCCAAATCTTTCCTCCTCTTGTCATGATAACTTTTTTGCCTACTCTGAGAAGTCTTCATCTTCTCACGAATCAACTTAACCTTCTCAGTAGTCTCTCGAACAATATCTGGTCCAAGTACTACACTCTCACCAGATTCATGCCAACACAACAGAGTCCTGCATCTCCGACCATACAATGCTTCAAAAGGCGCCATTCTAATACTAGAATGGTAACTATTGTTGTAAGTGAACTCGATCAATGAAAGATAAGTATCTCACGTATCTCCCTACTCAAGAACACAAGCTCTCAACAAATCCTCTAAAGACTGAATTGTCATTTCCGTCTGACCGTCTGTCCTGAGGATGATACGCCGAACTCAACCTCAACTTAGAACCCAATGCTCCTTGCAATCTTTTCCAAAAATCTGAAGTGAACCTCGGATCTCTATCCGAGACAATGCACAAAGGAACACCATGCAACTTAACAATCACATTGGTATAAATCTCCGCCAACTTAGAAACTGGATATGTGATGTTAATAGGTACAAAATGAGCCGACTTCGTAAGCCTATCAACAATCATCCAAATCAAATCTTGACCTCTCACAGTATTCGGTAAACCCGTCACAAAATCCATAGAAATGCTATCCCATTTCCATTCTGGAACTTCTAACGGTTTCATTAACCCTACATCTTGTTGTTCTTATATTAAATTTTCTCTTAAATCTTGTTTAATTAATTGCAGTTTACTGCTACATCTAGTAATTGACCAAACTGACAATTCTTTTAATGCAATCAATGATGCAAAACAAAGTGTTGTTTTGACAGCAAGTAATTTTTGTTTTCTTTATGGTTTAATTGAGGTCTAACATAACTTCTTGTTAATGGAAATTATATCAAAGACTAATCATCATGATATAAACTTAGGATTACTTAGTGTTATATTAATATCTTGCAATATAAAAATCAATCCTTTGATTACTTCTATTGGTGCAAATGATTTATTGAAAAATCGATGCATTTCTTTTAAAACCGGTCACCGGCGTGATTCTCAAAAACACATGATCACCCGCTTAAAATTCCAAATCTTTCCTCCTCTTGTCATGATAACTTTTTTGCCTACTCTGAGAAGTCTTCATCTTCTCACGAATCAACTTAATCTTCTCAGTAGTATCTCGAACAATATCTGGTCCAAGTACTACACTCTCACCAGATTCATGCCAACACAACAGAGTCCTGCATCTCCGACCATACAATGCTTCAAAAGGCGCCATTCTAATACTAGAATGGTAACTATTGTTGTAAGTGAACTCGATCAATGAAAGATAAGTATCTCACGTATCTCCCTACTCAAGAACACATGCTCTCAACAAATCCTCTAAAGACTGAATTGTCCTTTCCGTCTGACCGTCTGTCTGAGGATGATACGCCGAACTCAACCTCAACTTAGAACCCAATGCTCCTTGCAATCTTTTCCAAAAATCTTAAGTGAACCTCGGATCTCTATCCGAGACAATGCACAAAGGAACACCATGCAACTTAACAATCACATTGGTATAAATCTCCGCCAACTTAGAAACTGGATATGTGATGTTAATAGGTACAAAATGAGCCGACTTCGTAAGCCTATCAACGATCATCCAAATCAAATCTTGACCTCTCACAGTATTCGTTAAACCCGTCACAAAATCCATAGAAATGCTATCCCATTTCCATTCTGGAACTTCTAACGGTTTCATTAACCCTACATCTTGTTGTTCTTATATTAAATTTTCTCTTAAATCTTGTTTAATTAATTGCAATTTACTGGTACATCTAGTAATTGACCAAACTGACAATTCTTTTAATGCAATCAATGATGCAAAACAAAGTGTTGTTTTGACAGCAAGTAATTTTTGTTTTCTTTATGGTTTGATTGAGGTCTAACATAACTTCTTGTTAATGGAAATTATATCAAAGACTAATCATCATGATATAAAATTAGGATTACTTAGTGTTATATTAATATCTTGCAATCTAAAAATCAATCCTTAGATTACTTCTATTGGTGCAAATGATCTGTTGAAAAATCGATGCATTTCTTTTAAAACCGGTCACCGGCGTGACTCTCAAAAACACATGATCACCCGCTTAAAATTCCAAATCTTTCCTCCTCTTGTCATGATAACTTTTTTGCCTACTCTGAGAAGTCTTCATCTTCTCACGAATCAACTTAACCTTCTCAGTAGTCTCTCGAACAATATCTGGTCCAAGTACTACACTCTCACCAGATTCATGCCAACACAACAGAGTCCTGCATCTCCGACCATACAATGCTTCAAAAGGCGCCATTCTAATACTAGAATGGTAACTATTGTTGTAAGTGAACTCGATCAATGAAAGATAAGTATCTCACGTATCTCCCTACTCAAGAACACAAGCTCTCAACAAATCCTCTAAAGACTGAATTGTCATTTCCGTCTGACCGTCTGTCCTGAGGATGATACGCCGAACTCAACCTCAACTTAGAACCCAATGCTCCTTGCAATCTTTTCCAAAAATCTGAAGTGAACCTCGGATCTCTATCCGAGACAATGCACAAAGGAACACCATGCAACTTAACAATCACATTGGTATAAATCTCCGCCAACTTAGAAACTGGATATGTGATGTTAATAGGTACAAAATGAGCCGACTTCGTAAGCCTATCAACAATCATCCAAATCAAATCTTGACCTCTCACAGTATTCGGTAAACCCGTCACAAAATCCATAGAAATGCTATCCCATTTCCATTCTGGAACTTCTAACGGTTTCATTAACCCTACATCTTGTTGTTCTTATATTAAATTTTCTCTTAAATCTTGTTTAATTAATTGCAGTTTACTGCTACATCTAGTAATTGACCAAACTGACAATTCTTTTAATGCAATCAATGATGCAAAACAAAGTGTTGTTTTGACAGCAAGTAATTTTTGTTTTCTTTATGGTTTAATTGAGGTCTAACATAACTTCTTGTTAATGGAAATTATATCAAAGACTAATCATCATGATATAAACTTAGGATTACTTAGTGTTATATTAATATCTTGCAATATAAAAATCAATCCTTTGATTACTTCTATTGGTGCAAATGATTTATTGAAAAATCGATGCATTTCTTTTAAAACCGGTCACCGGCGTGATTCTCAAAAACACATGATCACCCGCTTAAAATTCCAAATCTTTCCTCCTCTTGTCATGATAACTTTTTTGCCTACTCTGAGAAGTCTTCATCTTCTCACGAATCAACTTAATCTTCTCAGTAGTATCTCGAACAATATCTGGTCCAAGTACTACACTCTCACCAGATTCATGCCAACACAACAGAGTCCTGCATCTCCGACCATACAATGCTTCAAAAGGCGCCATTCTAATACTAGAATGGTAACTATTGTTGTAAGTGAACTCGATCAATGAAAGATAAGTATCTCACGTATCTCCCTACTCAAGAACACAAGCTCTCAACAAATCCTCTAAAGACTGAATTGTCATTTCCGTCTGACCGTCTGTCCTGAGGATGATACGCCGAACTCAACCTCAACTTAGAACCCAATGCTCCTTGCAATCTTTTCCTAAAATCTGAAGTGAACCTCGGATCTCTATCCGAGACAATGCACAAAGGAACACCATGCACCTTAACCATCACATTGGTATAAATCTCCACCAACTTAGAATCTGGATATGTGATGTTAATAGGTACAAAATGAGCCGACTTCGTAAGCCTATCAATGATCATCCAAATCAAATCTTGACCTCTCACAGTATTGTTAGGAGTGAATTAGTAGTGTTTTCATTTGTCAAACTAACTACCTTTTGAGCTAGAAGTGAACATATCTTGTGCTTTTTAAGGATTTTATAGTTAGAATTGAACTTTAGAGGTTCGATGCTAATTGTAGAACAATTTGCGTCACTTTGGGTGTTATTTGTGCAGATATTGAAGTTAAGAAGCAAAGACGAAGAAACACGCAGGCGTGTAGGCTCTGAATAAGAGAAATCACAAAGAAGTGGAATAAAGCAAAGACCGAGCCGCGCCAATCATGGGCGAGACGCGCCAAACCCTCTGACTTGGGTTTGCGCTGCGCCAGTACGTGCCGAGCCGCGACAGCTGCGTTACAAGGACAAATTGTTATAAATAGAAGCCCTAATCCTCATAAGAGAGAAATCCTTGGTGAGCGAAATTTAGAGAGCAATCCTATTCCAGAGCAGAAGACAACTTCCGACGGAGAATTCAACATCAATTGAAGACATTCCCTTGATGAAGATGAATCCTTCCATGAAATCTTGTGTGTTCTTCATGGCTATGGAGAGCTAAACCCCATTCTGTTGAGTTTAAGGTAGTAGTTAACCTATGAAGATGCAATTACTTTGATTAATTCCTGTGAACAATTGTTTAAGCTTTATTATCACTGAAAAACCTTGCTTTTATTTTATATCATTGTTGAACTATCAATCGAGAGATAGGGTTTATACTTTTGCCCTAGGTTTTTACATTGACTTGTTGATTAATACTCAGAGATGAGATTTTGAAGAAGTTTTCATAAATCATCGTGGTTAATTCCCTTTACCTTTATATTTATTCTGAGAGATCGAATATCATACCGGTAGAGGTGGTTCTAGATTGATCATTAGACATAATATCAGTTTTGAGGATGAATGAAGATAATAACTTAAATAATGTTCACTCGTGGATTAATTGATTATTGTATGTGAATAGATTGATGAACCCTAGAACTCAACATATTCAATCATCATTGTTATTCGTTTTAAGCTTTTTATCATTCAATTATTATTCGGTTATATGAAATTTAAGAACAAACAATCAAAACCAATACTTTTCCCTAACTCATTATAATTCGACTATAGAACGCCAGCAATATTATTCAGTCTTTGTGGATACGATATATTAGAAAATATTTACCCAAAATACTTTCAACAAGTATTCGGTAAACCCGTCACAAAATCCATAGAAATGCTATCCCATTTCCATTCTAGAACTTCTAACGGTTTCATTAACTCTACATCTAGTAATTCGATTGGCACTCTACTAATCAATTGAAACAATTCAAAAATGTTCCCTAAGCGATTATGACAGCTTCTTAATAGCGTGCAACGAGTAAATACCTTTCCTTCCCATTTTTTGCTTGATAACCGATTAACTTTGGGTAACAAATCGATTAGCAATATGTACAATTGATTGGAAAGTCTTAAAATGCCTTAAAATCATTTCATTTTTTGTGCTAACCTCTACCCTTTCGTTTCCACTCTTTTTCATATCAAGAAACTTGGTTTTCAATTCTCTCTCTCTCTAAAAAAATTACTTTCTCACGATAAAAGTTTAGTCGAAGTGCTTTTTGAGAAAGTTCTTTTTTGAGTGAGGAAAGTGTAACTCTGGACGGGGGGAGTTTTGTAAGTTCACCAAGGATGTTTTGTTTATACATTGTTGAACATTTTATCCACTTAAAGATTGTTTGCTTGGGTCTGAAGCTACGCCCATAAAAAAGCTTAGGTTAGGGATTTGAATGATCAAGTCTCTTGTATTTTTTCAAGATCATACCATGGTAAATCTCATAGGTTCTTGTTAGCCCGTGATAAAACCAAGTTTAGGTTGAAGCTTAGCTCGGTGTTAAAAGTTTGTTTCGATTTAAGATCAGCCCGGTGCTAAAATATCACAGGTTATTGGTTTGCCCAGTATAAACCAAATTTTAGGTTCGAGAGCTCATCTTGGTGTTAAAAGCTCTCAATATTTGTTTAAGAAGCTTTAATACTAACAGCTCCAAGATTCTTGTGGAAAGAGGACTAACCGCTTCGATCCATTGTTTGGAAGGAACACTACAAGAAAACTGCGTAATAGCGTTGGCCAAAAGCCCTCGCTAAGAAGCAAAAAACCGACGCTACAGTAGGTTAGCGACGGCTTAACGTAGGAGTCGGGCTTGACAATCTAAAGGTGGAAGCAAAGCGTAATGACGAATAGTCGCTACATGTAGCGACGACTGAGGGAACGCTAGAGGGACACTATACTAATGAAACCGACGCTAAAGTTAAAATAATTTTTTCCATAGCGTCGGCCTCAATCGATGCTATCGTTCACGTAATGACGGTTTAAAGTGTCACTTTAATATTTTTTTATATAGCATGGGCTTATAATCGACGCTATCCAATTTTTTAATTTTTACCTGGAATGTAGCGTCAGTCAGGTGCAACGTTATAGGTCTTTAATTATGTGTTTTAGCGTCGTCTTTAGCCGCCACTATAGTTTTTTGCCTTTTATTTGAAAATTTAAACCTGTTTAAAACCAAATTAATAACTGTAATTTATCGAAACCTATTTTGCAATTTCAAATTATTTATTGATATATTATCACATAAAAACTCCAACACAAGATAACAAAGTTGTGTGAATCCACAATATTGCTACAATAATTAAGATGTCAATTTTACATTAAAATTTAAACTTTTATTTTATAAATACTTTTATAAATTAATTTTATTTTAATAATTATAATATTGATTTATTTTATAAATTTTAGTTTAATATAGTTATAGTTTTAATTTTTTTATTTTAGAATTTTTTTTATTTTATAAATAACGTGTAATTTTAATCTACAATTGTATTTAGATTTTTTAATTTATTATTAAAAATAATTAAAAAATAAATTATTTAAAACAATAATAAAAATGAACTAAATTGGTGGGGAATGAAACAATATATAAAAAAAAAAAAAAGGGGGGCAAACGAAATTGATGGAGCGAAATGAAAAAATTTGGCACAAACATTAGCGTCAACCGAAACCGTCGCTAACATTAGAAATAATATTGTTCAAAACAATATATAAAACGGAGCCAAAGGAAATGATGGAGGGAAACGAAAAAAAAAATTGTACCAATTTTAGCGTCGGCAGGAGCCGTCACTAATACCAAATATAAATTATCCTTCCATACAATAAATAAAGAGGAGGCAAAGTAAATTGGTGAAAAAATTTTGCAAAAATCTTAACGTCGGTCCTAACTGTCGCTATTAACAAATAAAAATAATTATTAAAATAATAAATAAAAAGGAGGTAAATGAAATTGGTGGGGGAAAATGAATTTATTTCGCACCAATGTTAGCGTCGGTTGGGGCCGACACTATTATTAATGGCCTATAAAAAATAGAACAAAAGAAGTTTACTCAGTTAGCATCGGTGTAGTGGAACGTAACAGTGACGCTAATGGCGTCAGAGTCAGGACCGACGCTAAAAAGTTGCAGCTAAAATGTAGTTTTCTTGTAGTGGAAGACTCGTCGCCCTCAAGTTTATTGGTTCAAAAAGCTCAAGTAATCATGGTTTTGTTACTCTCAAAGGGACTCAAGCTTCCCATGTGATCAAGTGATTTCTGTAACACCCCAATTCTATCCAGCAATTTAATAAGAAATCAGAGTGCATAAGCTCAAAAACAACAACATATTTGAGGCGTCACATTTTCAACTTAAACAAAATTCTCATGCAAGCTCATTAATAAAGATACATAACACATGTCAATGGAGGAACTCATACATCCTTAGTCATTCAAATCCAATCAACTTTATAACATCGCAACGGAATTCAAATAACAACATAATTAAAATCATAACATCTTCACCAACATGGGAACAACTATTCAACATGTCTCAATCAACGAGAATAACCACAAAATCCAACAAGATATAACAACATAATCAAAACACGCTAACATCACCCGAGTGTTACGTATCAGAACATAGACACACGGACTCGAGCTATAAGGTAAACGGCTACTCCACGTCGTACCTGCACGTTACCAACAAAAGGTAACATTCAAACAGGAGGGGTGATATATCAAACAGTATAAAGGAAAGTATGATAATATTCCTGGCAAGGAAAAGATCATACATAATTCACCACTTCTCATCACATAACACCTTACAACAACTTTCATCACTAAACAACTTTCAAAACGGCAACAATGTCATTAATCAAGTATGACAACATATTCAAATTCACAAGTATGTTATCAACTACGACACGTTATCATCTCATCATCTCAAAAATCCAAATGCAATTCAAATGCGATTTGACTTATGCAAATACATGTGGTACCATTTGGAGTAAAACTCCCATCATTTCAAAATTAGCCATTTGGGCACATCGTCGCTTTTGCCATTATAAGGCCATCGTCGCTTTTTGCCATTTTCAGGCCATCATCTCTTTATGCAATGGATGTGACTCAATAATGCAACATCCACACTAACACAACATTCACAACACGTCACAACAACTAAACATCATTAATTCAATTTTGAAATTCAATGACAACATCACAATCATCACTATTCATAGTAATGCATCACTTCGCAATCATGTCGCTATGTTGTATCACCATACAATAATATCTCACTTCACAACATTAAACGGTACATTTCAAGAAAAAAATTTAAAAGGTTTTCAAAGGTTTTTCAATCATATTCATTAGATAGACATTGATTAAAGCTTCAGGGAGGTTTAAACGGTACTTAAAAAGGAGTTACGGATCAAAAGATACATCACTTTGAAGTTTCCAAAAAGTTTTCAACAACAAGGTTCGCTTAGCGGACTCAAGCGCGCTTTGCGAAACTAAAAACAGAAGGAACAGATTTCGCAGCTCCGCTTAGCGAGCTCGTGAATTTTTCAAAATGTTCCCAGCATCCGCTTAGCGAGGCAGAAACCGCTTAGCGGACGTGCGATTATGCAGAAAAATAATAGATGTGACAGACCTGCGTAACCATACTTCCACCACCCAAAACTCTTGTCAATCACCAATTAAAGGCATATAACAACATCAGCTAACATCATTCATCAATAATCATCATTCAAAACATGATTTCAACCACAATTTCATGAAAATTCATCACAAACCCTAAGATTATACAACATACAATCAAAGGCTACTACACGTACAATCTAACTCACCCTAAACATCATCATACAACCCTTTATCATGAAAGAATCCCACCCTTACCTTAGGTTTGGATTGAAGACAACTCTAATCTTCAATCTTGGGGTTGACCTAGCTTTCTCCTCTTCTCTTCTCTCTTCTCTTCTTCTCTTCTTTCACCAAAATGACCCTAATTTTCCATTCCCCTCAATTCTCATATTTTGTTAAACCCTTACTAACTCTCAAATTGCTAATGGACTCTAATTAGCACCTCTCAATTACTACTTCTATCATAGGCCCAATAACTAATAAACTCATTAACTTATGTTATTTACTAATAATTCCTAATAAAATAACACAAAACCAATTAATCACATAATTAACACATAATTCACATAATCATCAATTAATTCACACAACACATAATAACATAAATAATTAGAATAAAAAAGGTCTTTACAACTCTCCCCCACTTAGAATATTCCTGTCCTCGAAAATTACCTCAATCAAATAACTCAAGATACGACTCTCGCATTTTGCTTTCCAATTCCCACGTCATACTCTCTCCGGTAGCTCCCGACCATATGACCTTCACCAAGGCAATCTCCTTACCTCTAAGCGTCTTCGTCTCGCGATCCTCAATCCGTACCAGCATAGTCTCCACCGTGAGATTATCCCGTACTTGCACATCATCCATATGAATCACATGAGAATGATCAGAAATATACTTCCGAAGTTGCGACACATGAAACACGTCGTACAAATTTGAAAGATTCGGCGGTAACGCCACTCTTTACGCCACATTCCCAACCTTTTCCGAAATCTGATGCGGTCCAATAAAACGAGGAGTGAGCTTCTTAGACTTCAATGCTCGCCCCACACCGGTCACCGGCGTGACTCTCAAAAACACATGATCACCCGCTTAAAATTCCAAATCTTTCCTCCTCTTGTCATGATAACTTTTTTGCCTACTCTGAGAAGTCTTCATCTTCTCACGAATCAACTTAACCTTCTCAGTAGTCTCTCGAACAATCTCTGGTCCAAGTACTACACTCTCACCAGATTCATGCCAACACAACAGAGTCCTGCATCTCCGACCATACAATGCTTCAAAAGGCGCCATTCTAATACTAGAATGGTAACTATTGTTGTAAGTGAACTCGATCAATGAAAGATAAGTATCTCACGTATCTCCCTACTCAAGAACACATGCTCTCAACAAATCCTCTAAAGACTGAATTGTCCTTTCCGTCTGACCGTCTGTCTGAGGATGATACGCCGAACTCAACCTCAACTTAGAACCCAATGCTCCTTGCAATCTTTTCCAAAAATCTGAAGTGAAACTCGGATCTCTATCTGAGACAATGCACAAAGGAACACCATGCAACTTAACAATCACATTGGTATAAATCTCCACCAACTTAGAAACTAGATATGTGATGTTAATAGGTACAAAATGAGCCGACTTCGTAAGCCTATCAACGATCATCCAAATCAAATCTTGACCTCTCACAGTATTCGGTAAACCCGTCACAAAATCCATAGAAATGCTATCCCATTCCCATTCTGGAACTTCTAACCGTTTCATTAACCCTACAGGCTTCTAATGTTCAACTTTCGATTTCTTACAAGTCAAAAATCAAAGTGGAGCATTGTTAGGAGTGAATTAGTAGTGTTTTCATTTGTCAAATTAACTACCTTTTTAGCTGGAAGTGAACATATCTTGTGCTTTTTAAGGATTTTATAGTTAGAATTGAACTTTAGAGGTTCGATGCTAATTGTAGAACAACTTGCGTCATTTTGGGTGTTATTTGTGCAGATATTGAAGTTTAGAAGTAAAGATGAAGAAACACGCAGGTGTAGAGCTTCTAGAGAGGAAGAATCACAAAGAAGGAAGGTGAAACAAAGGCCGAGCCACGCCAATAAGGAGCGAGACGCGCCATCCCTTCTGACTTGGGTTCGCGCCGCGCCAATACGTGCCGAGGCGCGATGGTTGCGTTACAAGGATAAATTGTTATAAATAGAAGCCCTAATCCTCATAAGAGGAGAGATCTTTGGTGAACGAATTTCAGAGAGCAATCCTATTCCAGAGCATAAAGCAATTTCCGACGGAGAATTCAACATCAATTGAAGACATTCCCTTGATGAAGATGAATCCTTCCATGAAACCTTGTGTGTTCTTCATAACTATGGAGAGCTAAACCCCATTGTGTTGAGTTTAAGGTAGTAGTTAACCTATGAAGATGCAATTATTTGATTAATTCCTGGGAACAATTGTTTAAGCTTTATTATCAATGAAAAACCTTGCTTTTATTTTATATCATTGTTGAACTATCAATCGAGAGATAGGGTTTATACCTTTGCCCTAGGTTTTTACATTGACTTGTTGATTAATACTCAGAGATGAGATTTTGAAGAAGTTTTCATAAATCATCGCGGATAATTCCCTTTATCTTTATAGTTATTCTGAGAGATCGAATATCATACCGGTAGAGGTGGTTCTAGATTGATCATTAGACATAATATCAGTTTTGAGGATGAATGAAGATAATAGCTTAGATAATGTTCACTTGTGGATTAATTGATTATTGCATATGAATAGGTTGATGAACCCTAGAACTCAACATATTCTTTCACCATTGTTATTCGTCTTTAAGCTTTGTTTTTATCATTTAATTATTATTCTGTTAATTGCAAATTAAAATCAAACAAGCAAAACCAATACTTTTCACTAACTCATTATAATTCGACTATAGAACGGCAGCAATATTACTCAGTCTCTGTGGATACGATATATTAGAAAATATTTACCCAAAATACTTTCAACAAGCATTACCATGGAGAAGTAGGGTCTAAGTGGTTTCTACGAGATGTCGATTTTTGCGTTCGGCTATCCCGTTTTGTTGAGGTGTATGAGGACAAGATGTTTGGTGGAGAATACCATTGTGGACATAAATGTTTGAAATTGTTGGGATAAGTATTCACGAGCATTATCACTTCTTAAGGTACGCATAGACACACCAAACTAAGTTATTTTTATATAAAATTGTTCAAAAATAGAAAATAATTCAGAACTATTTTTCATTAAAAATAACGACGTGCAACGTGAAAAATCATCAATAAAGGTGACAAAATACCTAGACTTAAGTGTAGAGACAGTACGCGAGGGACCCTAAACATCGGATTGAACTAAAGCAAAAGGGGACGAAGCTCGTTTATTGACTCGATTGAGAAATTGACTACGAGTGTGTTTCCTTAACTGACACGACTCACAGTGTAAATTAGACACCTTCGATAAACTTGGCACCAACTTCTATAGTTTATGAAGACTAGGATGACCTAACTGAGCATGGAGAGTGAGTGAAAATCTTTGGCTGAGCATGCCTGAGATGACACTGAGAGGTAATAAAGGCCTTGAGACTCACATCTTACACCAATCGTCCGTCCCGAACTCCGATCTTGCAGGGTAACATTGTTGTTATTGAAGGTGACAATATAATCAAAAGAACGAGTTAAACGAATGACTGAAAGTAAATTAAATGGACAATTAGGTACATAGAGAACATAAGTAACAGAGAGAGAAGGTTGAATTTGAACAGTACCAATCCCTTCAGATTGGGTTTGAGAAGGCAGAAGTTATAGTAGGTAAGAAACCCGAGGTAGAGAGGGAAGTGAAAAGATTTTTATTACCAGTAACATGATTAGACGCACCAGAACCAAGGACCCAAAGTCCAAGAGAAGATGATTGAGAGAGGCAAGCGGATGAATTACCGGTGTGTGCAACCGAAGCAGTAGAATCTGAGTTCTGATAATTTTGATACTGAGATAATCATCGTAGTTTGGCGTAAAGTTCCGAGGAGTAGCCATAAGGATCAGATTTGGAACAATTGCAAGGTGGCGAGCGGGGCGATGGAAAAATCGTCGGGATCGGCCAGATCAGATGAGGCATTTCTGCCAGTAGGGTAAATTTTCCAGAAGGTCGCCGGAAACAATAGCGGCAACAGCGGATGACGGCACCAGTCCTGTGGTGACCGGAGAAATTCGAAAATGGATGCCGGAATAAGTCACGACAATATTGAAGGCAAACCGGAGTTATGACACGATTTGCCAAAAATTTCTCACCGGAAGACAGTGGGTCCTAATACACCTCATATGCTCTATCTCTGCTCTATCTCCAACCAATGTGGGACTTTAGGATCTTCCTAATACACCCCATATGTGGAGTATTGGATCCTTACTTCCATATGTGGGACTTTAGGCTCTGATACCATATTAGAGTTTGACCTAACTCATCCTTACAAAACCGATTGGTAAGATGAGGAGTGTCCCTCTATATATACTCTTTCAATGATCTATCTCCAACCAATGTGGGACTTTAGGATCTTCCTAATAGTGTGGAACTAATCTATATACAAATATTCTTAACACTATATTTACAAACATCAACAGTAAGTATTTCATGTTCAAGCAGGTTATTGTTTTGCGAGCTTTATTCTTAATTCATTGTTTTCTTAACCTTATTCAATTCCTTTTGTTATTTCTTCTTTCCAATAATATATTAAATTTGTTTAAAGTAGTTGATACTTGCTTAATGTTCAGGAAACTTAGAAAATGTGTAAGAAACTCTTAGAAATACTTAGTTCTGTAAAAAGAAATGTGTATCAGTACATGATGAAATAAGATAAATCTTCTAATCCATGTTGAATTATGTTTTGGAATCATATTTAAATCATATGTAATTATGTTTTGGAATCTTCTAATCCATGATGAAATGGTACTACTACTAATTAATAATGTATATATATTATATACTCTAACTTGAGAAAGATCATTAAAAACAGCAGTGTTTGTATTACATATATAGTTCTTAAAGGCCAAGGACTGAGCTTATACAATCAGATATATGTAAATTGTAACCCTAATCTTAGTGATAAGTAACAGATTCTCTCATGACCATCAACAAAAAATTGACATGTATTCCAAGGCTACAACAGCTGCTTCATCAACAGATGCCAATGCATCAAGAGGAGGATCCGTAAACAAAAGTAATGAGCTTAAAACAACGATGGATATAGCGAATATAATTACTGATTTGAAAGAACCACCGTATTTTTTAACAAGTTCGAGTCCTTTTCCACTGGTTTGTGGTGATGTATCATCAAGCTGAAGAGTTGAACTAGTTAGAAACCCATATACCATGCCTGTGAAAGTTGCGCCCGTGTGTGACCTACAAATGAGTCGGCCACCATATAAAGATTTCGGTTTTTCACTTTGATAAACATTTTTCGAATCCATATATAATATATGATTGTGACCTAAGTTATACATACCATTCATCAACTGGACCAAGGTTGCATAATATGAAACCAAGAGCTGTAATAATCATTGCCTTCTTGAATAGATTCTCAGAATCATCATTTGCAATGACATCTCTATTTTGAAATTGGTATATGAGCCAAGCACCAATTATTGCAAATACAGGTCCCTGAGTGCAAGTTCATGTTAGACACCGAAAGTTGAAGACAAAATGAAATATATCAACAGTCGAAATTAATTAATGAGGGTAACTGCACTATTTGGCTACTGCAAGTGAATCTGAATGAATCCCATTAATAGTACCCTAGAATACTAGGAACTGTAGAATGATACTTACAGTCCCACCAACAGTTGGATCTGGCGTATGTAGAAAACTTGCAATGTTACCAGAAACTCCACCCAATATGTAGATCAAGAAAAATGTAAGTGAACCATAGCTTTTGCAAACTTGAGGCCCAAATGATACAAGAGCCCAACAACTTAGACCCAAGTGAAGTATTCCTGCATGCTGCATATGAAAATTTTGCTAAGAAGTACGCACATTAGGACATTTTCTCACTTTATTTACAGAGCTCATCCCGTCAGGAGTATGAACCATCAATGTTTTAAAAATCAGACCGGAGATAAATCCAGCCCCTCTAGTTTTAAATATAAATACTAAAATTATCTAAGTTATTATTGAATAGAGTAAAAAAAATTAAAATAAAACATTAGAATTAAATGATGTGATTCTCCTAGATGATAATGACTAGGGTCATGTATATAGTGCACTCTATATCTCTATGTGGAATGGAAACACAGACCCAATATTCAATCTTGTACCAGAAACATTGGTGTTATAAGCCTCCACCATTCTCCAACCATGATCAAATCATTTATCTTTGCTCCATATAGTGATGGAAGTGACAACAGCTCTAAGTCATTACTTCTTACAGGACTTGCTATTTCAAATAGAAACACTGCAATGTTCACTGATGCTAATATACCACTGCACCAAAGATAACAACATAGTAAAGTTAAATATAAAAGTTGGGCGACGGGCAAATTGGTCCTCAAAACTGTAAGCATCTGTCAAAATAGTCCCTGAATTTTGTGAATTGACAAATACATCCATACAGTTGTGATAATTAGTCGAGTGTCCGCATAAATTGCCACAGAATAGCCTCTGATGATAGAAGTTAACACCATTTTCCAAAATAAAAAATGGAGTACTATTTTGATTGATGCTTAAAATTTTTGGACACGTGTATTGGAAAGAATTATGACAGATCAAGACTTACATGAGGTAAAGGCTTGAGGTGTCATTTATCTGCTGTGAATCTATAGCAGATACTGAACCACTTACACCTTTTATTCTTCTTATATTCATATAAGTATTTGGTTTCCTAAAGTTTGTTGTTCTTTGAGTATCTTGGCTGAGAACTTGTTTTGGAGCTAAACTTTCATCCTTCAGATTTTCAACATAAGATGCCACAAGAGATTCTTGATTTATGCCTGCATACAAAAAATTCTTGTATATTCATATTTGCAGCATGCATTAAGAAAATATTACAATACTGAGAAATTTGTAATTAGCTATCATGATAACAAGAAAGGTTGTAGATGTATATGTATGACAGTAGTTTAGATATGATATTTGATACACAAACTCGACAGTAGTTTAGATGGTTAACGCAGTTCAAATGCGTGGTTGATTGCGTTTTATATGGTTGATAAATATAACAAGGTGTCGCAACTTATTAATCATCCACCTAATGTAATTAAACACCATTGACCATAATATATATTCTATATTATCAATCTCAGATAGCAGTGCAGCGCCTCCACCCCCAAAAAGGGAACAGAACGGGAGCGGGGAGCGGAATGGCCGATATTTTCGTGACGTAGCCACTAATAGAGTTAAAAACTAAAATAAATTAATCAAATTTCAAGAAGTATTCATATTTAGAAATAAAAATCATAAGTCTTAAGCAAAACATAATTCCAAATGTCAATAAAATTCAATAAAATAACTTTGTATCTTTAAAAATCTAAGAGTAATATCATATTTGGCTGACACAGCCGGAGCAGCCATGTCAGAAAGGCATCATTCCAAATCCAATCCTATTATTGCGGCCGGATGAGTTAAAAACATAGCAATCTATTAACCACGATTTATTCATTTTGCTCCTTATTTTGATAGATTAAAATCAAACATTCTACTACTATAAGGATCAATTAATTTGAATAAATGCTTCAAAGACTAAAACTAAACAACTAGGACCAAAAAAAATGTACACTAACAAGAACTAAAAACAATAAAATATTTTTACCGAGACTAAAATCAAACAATGGTATATTTGCAGGTATTAAAATTATATTTAAAGCTAAATAAGAAGGAACTACAATCCAAAAAACTAATTACACTTTACCATTATTTAGTTTGCCAAGATACTCATCAAGAGACTCCAATCCATTTCCTTGTTGCACCTTCATCACCTCATTTGATGTATCAGAATCATGTAACTTTGTATCATGTTTAAGTTTTCCAAAATAGGAATCTAATGATCTTAGTTTCTTCTTAACAGAACTAGACTCTGATGAACACTGAACACGTAGTTTCGCCGCATTCTTGTGCAAAGAATCTCTGCCAAGAACTATGCATGTGTTCTTGTAAGGTGTTCTGTAACATACTGCAAATGCAGCCATGAAAACCTGAAGAAGGAAAAAGAAACAAAATAGGATAAGAACCAAAGAAAAAATTACTGTGTTCTTAAAACTATGAAACTGCTTGGAATCTGGCACAAACAGTTGGTGTGCAAGAGTGTTATTGAGGGGAAAATGTGCCTGTTAGAAATACCAAAGTACAAGTAAGTATAATGACTTAACCAAGAAGCTGAAAAACCAAAGTACAAGTACAATGATATACCTTTGCAGGTTTTGTTTGGTGATAATCACTTATCAGAATAAGCTCAGATTCTGAAAAGCTTAGGATAGTTTGTTAGTTAGTATTTGCATTAATTGCATAACGTTGGTTCATACTACTTATAAGCCCCTTTGGGATTTTCCTTTTTTGGAATTTGATTGTGTGACTCTAAGCAATCAACTTATTCTATATCGTCCGATTAAGATCAAACAGTCAAAATATCAGGATAGATTTTAATATTTTTAAATCAAAAATTTTGAACAAAATATAAAATTATTTAATTTTAATTAGGAGTATATTAGTGGCATGATGCGAATTCGAATTTATTCATTGAAAGTGATCGAGATACTATCTTTTAAAGTTTATTCCTAGTCAATTTGCGCTATCTTTGTTTAGCCATTCATGTTTTGTAACAAGATATATGCGAAGTTGAAGAACCAATAAATGGGGATAATAGGATTTGGGTGGACCCACCATTGATTTATTTGGTTGACACGTTGCATGCGTATCTACCTCAAACTTAATTGAGATAACTGGTTGATAATCTACCATAATTAGGGAGAAATAGCATAATTGTTTCTTATAAAAAATGTTGCAAAAGTTTTATTTTCGATAATGCTAAGTTATGCTCTTACAACACTAAGTTAAAAATTAAATGTAAAAATTTTATTTTAAAAATTGTATATTAATTTTTTTTTTTAAATTACTGATATTGTAAATCAAAGATTTGTAGTATGAAAAAAAAAACTAGTAATGTGAGAAAAAAATAAAATAACGTTTTTGTCTAAAATAAGAAGGTATAGCAATATATTCTTAATTGTAAGGGTCTAATTAACAATTTAAATGAAATAGTTCATACAGTTATAGGTTTTGTATTGAAATAACCATGTACTATTAATAAACCCTAAACTATAGATATAAAACCTACGTGATAAAAGATTAATAATAGACAATAGGGTGGCTTTGAGTGTACAAAATTTATTTTGAAAACATAAATCATTTACTGCAATTTCATTCTTCAATAAAACCTTTTGTCTTCCATAGTCTGCATAAAACATGAAAAAATGGAGAACCATTTCAAATCTGCTGCTTAGCTCCATCTCTATCTAAAGTCGTTCTCTCAATACCGCTTCATCGTCTTTGTCTCCATCAGCTCCATCTCTATCTGTTGTTACATATTCTGTGCATCCCATTCGTTTTTGCTTTGTTAGTCATCTGATTTCACTTCTCTTATTGCAGTGTTTGAAGCTGAAACATGGCTCGCCCAATCGAAGAAGTGAAAGACATCAATGAGTCCAAAGATTTGTGGAAGATAGCAGTTAGATGCAAGCATCTATGGTCTGTGACAAGTTCTTCAAACAAAGAACACATAGAGATGGTTTTGGTTGATTCGAAGGTACTACAGCGTCATATGCTTCACCACTAAATCTATATAATATGTTCATTGTGATTAAACACTAATGATAGACTGTTGACTGATTACAGCGTGATATGATTCAAGCTATTGTCCCTACTTATTTGGTTTCCAAATTCAAATCTGAACTTGAATCAGGAACCTCTTATATCATGCAAAATTTCAAAGTTGGGAAGAATGATTTTGCTTTTAAATCGACAAATCATTCATACAAATTGGCTTTCTGTGGATCAACTTCTGTTAAGAAAGCAGACTTTCCGGACATCCCTCATTACTACCTAAACATTATTGGTTTGGATTCCATAGTTGAAGGAAAGTTTCAATCAAATGTTTTGGTTGGTAAGTTCATTATACAATTCATGTGTTCTAATTTATTTTATACCAGAATTCACATTAACCAACCCTTTTTGTATTTTTTTAGATATTCTTGGAGGAGTCTGATATCTCTCAAACCCAAGTAAACGGTGACAGTAGCAAGAACAGGATTGTTTTTTCAATTGTAGATGCCAGCAAAACAGTTGTACGATGTACTCTTTGGGGACAACTTCCAGTTCAACTATATGAGTATTATAAGAATAATAAGGAAGACTCTAACATTGTCATTGTCCTAATCAATGCAAGGGTTAAAGAGGCTCAAGGTAAAAATCTATTTTGTTTGTAGGTAGTTTGGCATAATATATTACATACATCTAACTGCGGTATTTTTGTATACAACAATTGTAACTCTTCCTTCAATGTCTTGTGATTCAGGAGGATTCCCTGTTAGTGTTTCCAACACATGGAATAGAACGAAGTTATTGATTAATGACATTCGTATTGATGAAGTTAAGAATCTAAAATAAAGGTATAAAACCCTCCTTAAATTTTTTATGATTTAATTTGAATTGCTTATTGGTTTTCATCTTAACTGATTTGCAAGAATTATCGTGTTTACATTTTTTCAGACTCGGTGTTGATTTGTCGTTGTTATCTTCTTCAAGTGTGCAAGTTGAAGCAACACAAAACTCATTTTATTCTGACTATGACAAATTTGTTTGGAAAGCTGAAATAATGAGTCTCTCTGAGATTACAAATCTGCAACAAGTAAGAAAGTCTGAGTGTTACCTATTTTTTGTCATTAACTGAGCATGATATAACATTTTTTTTATTTGGCCAACTATGTAGGAAACAACCTGTGTGACCGTTGCTACTCTGGATAAATTTGAAGCTGGGAAGATGGGCTGGTTTTATGATGGCTGTGTGGAATGCACAAGGAGTGTGACTGTGAAGGATGGAAAGCTGAAGTGTTATAAGGAACATATCAGCTCAAAACCTGTGCCACGGTCTAGTTTATATCCATTTTCTATTTCTATTTGGTACTATTTATAATTGTAACAGACAAGTTTAATATTTTATTCTGATTGGCATTAATGTTTTAGGTATAAGCTTGATGTAACAGCTGTTGACGGTAAATCCAAGGCGGAGTTTGTCTTTTGGGACACCGACTGCGTTAAGTTAATTGGAAAGTCTGCTCTTCAAATGAAAACGGATTTAATACAGGTTTGTAAATGTTGCATAAATCAATATTGGAATAAAATATTTTAATTGTGTCTAATTATTTGTATTGTTACAGTCTGGTGATTACGATCCACTTGAATTCCCTTACGAACTTGACTCAATATTGAAGAAGGAATTGGCAATTAGAGTTGTATTCCAGCACAAGAATGGATGACTTTCTGTCATTGGCTTCAAAGATGATGAAGATTCCCATAATAAAATTAAGGACAGTTTCAAATTTGAAGAGGTAAACTTTGTAATCTTCTTTTGATTCGTTTAGAGTTTTCTTAGCGTATGCTAAGACTGTTTGTTATTTTCAGCAGACTTCCAAGCTTCAAGCCCCTGATCCTTTGTCACAAGATGATATGATAAGCATTTATGTGAGTATTGACTAAAGTAAACTTCTTTGTTTATGATCCACATAATAACTGTGTCATAGTTAATCATTTTATTCTTGGCTTTCCTTTTTTATTGCAGGAACCTATATCTGCATCTGCAGAAAATGATCCGTCAAATGAAAATTCTGGACTGACTCCATCTAAGAGCCTTCTAAGTGATGCAGTGGAAGATGTTGATAGTGTGCAACAATCATCAACCAAGTTGGCCAAAGATATTAAAAAGGAGAAATAGTTAGCTTCAGAATTTTTAAGTTTAAAATTAACGTTGCCTTATGCTCAAAACAATTAAGTTATTTAAGTTGTAACATTCTGTTTGGTTATCTTTATCTGGTACTAAGATTTTCATGATAGTTCAAATCATCTATTTCTATAGACAAATTGGTTCTGAAATTGAGTTGCAACTCTAATCTATTATATAACATGTTTCTTGCAAAATTGAATTGCTTATATAATATACAATATTATCTGCAAATTACAAGCTTCATTATCCCTTATTCATGGTGTACATGTTTTGGATAAATTCTTTAGATTCTAAGTAACACTAAAATCAACATCCAATTGTGAAAAACAGAGAGTTTGATATTGAATACTGTCATGGTTGAATTGAAAACATTTGTATATCTTTCACAATTTAGGTTGCTGGCATTCATGGTTTATATGCTAACTAAAAAACAACCACGTAACACTAAAATGAACATCCAATTGTGAAAAAACAGAAACTGTCATTTAGAATGCTGACATTGTTTAATTGAAATTGTTAAAATATGTTTGACAACTTAGGTTGGTGGTACAAAAATAGTATAAGGTAAATCAATGTTGCCAATAGTAGTTTTTATATAACATGTTTCTTGCAAAATTGTTTGTTGTACATTCTGTTTAATTGAAAATGTTGATAAAAATTGAATAATGTAAAGTAATGTTTTCAACAGAATCATAAAACAGTTTTGAATTTTTAGGACAGATTTAGGTTAAACCTTACAAATTGATTGTAAAGGTTTTGAATGATATGAAGAGATTAGGTCTCATCTAAAAACATATTAAAAACATTGTGATTTTGGAAAACTATAGTATGATCATTACATAGATATTGGCTGACCCTTGGGAATGTGTGGGACAGATTAGGTTTCTAAATCAAAAAATATGACAGTTTATTCTTGACAAGCCCATAGAACTTAAGCCATTAAGCAAATTATGGGCATATGGTTTTATAGTTTAATACAACAGATCAAAAATGGACAGACATTGTGTAAAAAATATATTTAGAAGTTGAAGAACATTAAGGCATTGCCATGAATAGATCCAGTATATAGAAACTAAATTACCTGATCTTGAATACTGTCATGGCTTAATTGATAAACAAGCCCACATAACTAAAGCCATCAACCAAAAATGGACAGACAATGTGTACACATTGCGATTAAATTAACCAGAAAATTAAGCAACAAGATCATAGATGCAAATTTAAACATTAAAGATAATGTAGTACTACCTTCATTATGAAGGTTACTTAATCATACATCAAAATATCACATGGCCAATAAAACAAAAGTTATCAGCAACATGTCTAAAACAGCATTAACAAAAAAAGGATTGTTTTGATGGTACCCATAGTTAAAATAAAATTAAACACTAAAACAAACACACATATGCATCATTTAATGGTTGTTCGGCTGGACTTTCCTGTCAACCCTCACATACAAGATTTCTTGGTCTGAATTATAGTTGAATACCAAGTTATCTCCAACCTTCAGATTTTTGTCCTTTACAAATGCCTACCAACCATGTCCAAGATACATCTCCACGTATTTTCTATTTGACTTCAAAATCTTACACTCATAAAAAGACAAGTCTTCAAGATCAAAAAGCCTGCATCCTGTTATGTCTGGTCTTAGAGATTTCTTTATAACCTCCTGAGAGAATTGCTGCATAACAATTTGGTTGTGGTTACAAATGTTGACATCATTAATCATCCAAAACAGAATAATATTGAAATCATAAATCTTACCATAACTTGATAACCCCTAATTTGGGACCTGGTGATCTCTTTTTCCCATGATATCTTTTTCTGCAACCCTTGATCATTGTTATTCACCTCAGAAGGCTAGCCAGCATCATGCTCCACCTTCACATCCTTCAACAGCGCATCATGGTTTGCTCTAGAGGTTTGCCCTAATTCATTCACCACATCAGCAGGTTTAGACTTTGAGCATTGGTCAACATCCTCCTCAACTTTCACTTCCTTCAATACAGTGTTGGTATTGCCCTCAGAGACCTCATTGTCATCAGCTTTCATGCCTAATATGCAATTGATTTCCTCAGTGTCAAGAGACAAAACCTGTGTTCAAAGACATGTACCCAGGCAGTTTCCAGATTATTAAAAAAACGTGAAAATTAACTTACAACAAAGACAAACAGAGGTATGTAATTTATTTCCATAACCTTACCCGCCACTCCATGAAGAAGAAGACATGTTCACAGGGATATGTTGAATCAAAGGTGTTGGGAGTGTGTTTATATGACTGGTTTTATATTTGGATGCAGGAAAGAATAGTAAAAGAAGTTATGTGATATGATTTTTGAGTATAACACAAGAAGAAAATATGAAACCAAATCTGAGAGGTATGGCCTTGCAAAACGTGTCTTCCCTTTCACATTACAAGCCGAAGTTGTTACTATTCATTGTTCACCCCATCTACTTACTCCATTTACGGCTTCCAATGTGTATTTGTTTTAATTTAATTTGTTTTTTCGTTAATCTATTTTCCTGTATTCAATGTTATAATTGATTATTATTTATTTGTGGTTTTCCAACAGTTTTAAAATTTGACAATTAATTAATTAAATGGAGTAATGATGTTGACCACACTGTTAACCATCAACTTTAATATTCCTTCTCATTTCTTTAACATCTTTACTGTCATAATTAGATAGATAATAATTACGGCTAAGCACTTTACTAATAGATCCTATACCATTGTGCATGTATATCGAATAGGTATGCACTTCCTTACCCTATTCTCTTTGTTTTAATTGGTTGACTGTTAAAATAACAAATTAAGTATATGAAAAAATATTTTTACCTGTACTAAATCACTCAGCTAATGGTTGATCTTATAATAGACTTTATGCATTAAGTATATGTACCAAAGTTTCATGTGCCTGCAAAAAAATCTCTTCACATTTTCATACTTTTGATGTTGTCTTTTATTTTGTTTACATGAAGTATATGTAGTAAACCAGTAACATATCTATTATGGAATCCCATGATTGTAATAGTAAGAAAATTGCAGAATTGGCAAGAAGAAGGAGGAAACAAATTCTTAATGAAAGAAGATTGAAAAGATGTAGAGTTGGTGATAAAGGATTGAATTTTGAAATTTGTTTTAGTAGGAACAATCATCCATCCATTGACAACATCAGAACACCACTGTCTAACATCACTTCTTCAGTGATGAATCAAAGGAATCAATATTTGAATGCACATCCAACAGAGCTTCTAAGGTCATCAACAACAAGTAAAAACGTCGGTGTCAATCAGTTTCAGCATGATATTCATCATTATGCTTATAAACTGAAGTCAAATACAACAACACCCAAAGTTGGTTCATGCAGCTCGAATTCAACATGTACTATGGATACTGTGTCCCCTAACTTGGTAGCTGCAACAGCATATCAACGAAGAAAGTCAATTATTCAACCAAATACATCACGGTGGAGCAGACACGATGCTAACATTAGGAACAACACTTCTTCGTATAATGCTTTCAGTTCTCCTGTCAGCCTCATTCCAAACACACCTTCGAGTGGTACAACTTCTTCCTTTCCTGATCAAGTCTTCAAAAATGTTAATACACATCAAAGTGGATCAGTCGTTTCATCCAGAAAACAATTGAATGTTGGTGTTATTCAATCTATGGCATCCAATCTATTCAATAAATTCTCAAATATTGATCATGGCGGTGAGTCTTCATCCACAAGCAATTTTCACCGCAACAAAAATGTTAACAACGAAACAGATGAAACCATTGAAGAAGGTACAACGTATGAATCAATATCTGATAGTGATTGTGAATTCATAAATGCAAATCCTGACTATGACACAACATCAACTCTTGATGATGAAGAAAGTATAGAATCAAACTATACGTCGCAAAATCTTCCAAATTCTGGTATTTATATATATGACACTTTATTTTATACTTCAAAATAACTAATATGATTTGATACCTGTAACATATTATATTCAATTGGCAGTCATGAAACAACTAAACTTGTGACTATTTTATTCTAAATTATGACTTACTCCGTGTTTGTTTGAATAAAACAGGCTACTCATATATTGGTGATCCAATAATTGAATGCATACATTGTGGAGCACTGATGTGGTATCAAGAGAAGACAGACAAACAAAAACATAGTGCGGTACCCAAATTCCAATTATGTTGTGGAAATGGTAAAGTTGTGATACCGCTTTTGAATGAACCTCCACCGTTACTAAAGCATCTATTGTTTGATAACAATGATACAGACTGTATAAATTATCAGCAGTATTGCAGATTGTACAACATTATGTTTCCCTTTACGTCACCTGAAATGAAGTTTGACAATAGATAACAATCGGCAGGAGGACCGCCTAACATTAGGATACATGGCCAGACTTGCCATAGAATTGGGAGCATGATCCCTTTGGATGGACAATCACCAAAATTTGCACAGCTTTATATTTATGACACTGAGAATGAGATTCAACATAGAATGCAAGGAATAGGGTAATGGCTGAATTCTTACTTTGCTTTATGACATTATTCAGTTTTTTCCTTCTTCTATAGTTTATCATAACACATGGACACGAACTGATTTCTATATTATATTACAGTAATAATCCTAATGTTCATCCAGAAACGGTTAGAAAATTGAAACTTATGCTGGATGACTTCAACACACATGCTAAATCTTTTAGGATGACAGCAGATCGACTAAAGGATTCTCATGTACCTGATCTAAAACTGAAATTAATCGCTGATCGATCCAAGGACGGAAGAGTTTATAATCAACCGTCAGTTCTAGAAGTTGCGGCACTTATCGTTGGTGATGTTGATACAGGTTCTAAAAGACATATTATACTTGAGAGACAGAGTGGGAAGCTGAAAAGGATAAGTGAGTTTCATCCAAGTTATCTTGCTTTACAATATCCACTTTTGTTTCCATATGGCGAAGATGGTTTTAGAATTGGTATTCTACACAGGGAAACAAAAGCAAAGAAAAAGAAGAATAACCTTACCATCAGAGAATGGCTTAAGTTTCGGATTCAAACCAGACCAACCGAAGCGCACACACTTTTGATGTCAAGGAGGCTTTTTCCAGCAATTTTTGGTTGATGGTTTCACTATGATGGAGTCTCAAAGGTTGAATTATATACGCAAGCACCAGAAAAAACTAAGAGTTTCAAAGTACTGCAATTTGAACAGTCCAGAACAGGAAGAAAACACTCAAGGAGTAAACAAGGCTAAGAGAGTTGTTTTACCATCAACTTTTGTTGGAAGTCGAAGATACATGGAACAATTGTATTTTGATGGAATGGCTATTTGTAGCCATATTGGTTTTCCTGACCTTTTTATCACATTTACATGCAATCCAATGTGACCCGAAGTCAAAAGACTACTTCACAAGATGAGGTTGCAGCCTCATGATCGTCCCGACATTATATCAAGAGTTTTTAAAATTAAGTTGGATGAGTTGTTGTTTGATTTGACTAAGAAGCATGTCTTAGGGAGAGTGGTTGCATGTAAGTCATATTATTAACTTCATGCACGCAAGCTATGTTTTCTGTTTATGACTTCTATTTAAAATCTCATATAATCATAAGCTTTCATTACTATAATTTTTTGCAGATATGTACACGATTGAGTTCCAAAAGAGAGGTTTACCACATGCTCATATTTTGCTATTAATGCATCCGCAAAGCAAGTATCCCACTCCCGATGACATAAACAACATTATTTCAGCAGAGATACCATCAAAAGAAGATGATATGCAATTGTATCATCTGGTGAAGACACATATGATACACGGTATGTGTGGTTTGGCAAACATGATGTCACCTTGCATGAAAAACGCAAAATGCTCTAAATTCTTTCCAAAAAAATGGCAGTCTCAGACTATAGTTGATAAGGATGGATATCCTGTGTACAGGAGGAGGGATACTGGAAATACAGTTATGAAAAAGAACGTTGTTCTTGATAACATATTTGTTGTTCCTTACAATCCATATCTGTTGAAGAAATTTCAAGCTCACATCAATATGGAATGGTGTAATCAAGGTACTTCCGTTAAGTACTTATTTAAATATATAAACAAGGGGTATGACAGAATTACCGCGGCTGTCGTAGAAGGAGACAATGACGGTCCTTCGACCACTAAAAATGGCGATGAAATCAAGTAGTATCTTGATTGTAGATATGTATCACCAAACGAAGCATGTTGGAGAATATTTTCTTTTCCCATTCATGGAAGGTCTCGTGCAGTAGAAAGATTGTATTTTCATCTTGAGGGCGATAATTCGGTCTATTATACCGATTACGAACTGATAGATGAGGTCCTTGAAAAACCAAGTGTGAAGGAATCAATGTTTACCGCTTGGATGGAAGCAAACAAAACATATCCAGAGGGCATACTCAAATTTCCTTATTAAGTTTGTTTATGATAAAAGATACTGACGAAGGAGACCGCGTAAGAAAGGGCATACCATTGGAAGACTTATATGGGTTCCTCCAAGTACCGGTGAGTTGTATTACCTAAGAATGATGCTGACTGTTGCAAAAGGGCCAACATGCTACGAGGATATAAAAGAGGTCGGTGGAATTGTTCGGGACAGTTTTAGAGATGCATGTTTTGAAATGGGATTTCTTAATGATGACAAGGAATATGTTGCAGCCATTAACGAGGCGAAAGATTGGGGTTCAGGACATTTTTTGAGAAAGTTATTTTTCACTATGCTACTATCCGGTACAATTAATAGACCGCGTCATGTTTGGCATAAAACTTGGAAGACGTTGTCCGACGGTATTTTGCACCGACAAAGACAGTTAACTAATATAAGAGGTACATTGTAGTGTTATATATAGTTAAGGAATTTGTTCTATGTATAACATGCATTAATGCATATCTCAAATTGCTGATTATACCAACAAGCAATCTTCAAATATATGTTCATTATGACCTATACATCTATTGTAGAATCATAAATCTGAATGTAACATGGAATAAGTTACTATGTTGTTGTCATGCATATATTGTTAATTGATACCTTTATCAATTTACTTCATGCCACCACATATCAAGTTTTAATTGGTGTATTTTTATAGATATGCAGTTAATAGAAGCTGAGTTGAAAAACTTGACACTCATTGAGATTGAGAATATGTTGCAATCCAATCGAAGAAGTTTGCACGAATTCAAAGACATGCCTTACCCGGATGTTTATGTCACACGACACGTTGGCAACAGACTGATTTACGAAGAATATGATTACAATGCCGAAACTGAGCGAGAAAACTTCAACAATCTCTTTCGTGCCCTTACAGGTGATATTTTATATTTATACTATTTGGTGGCATAACTTGACAGTCACACGGGTATACAATTTTTGAAATATAACAATTTACATTATGATTGATAGATGAACAACGCTCAATCTTTGAAAAAAAATCATGGAAGTTGTCGGGAAACAAAAGAGGAGGGGTCTTTTTTTTACATGGTTATGGAGGGACCGGTAAAAATTTCATGTGGAGGACACTATCAAGTGCACTTCGTTCGAAGAAAAAAATTGTGCTTGCTGTTGCTTCAAGCGGTATAGCTTTATTATTATTGCCAGGTGGACGAATTGCTCATTCAAAGTTCAAAATTCCTGTGCCAACACTCGACAACTCCACTTGCAATATTGACAAAAACACAGAACATTCTCAGTTATTCGAGACAACGGATGTGATAATATGGGATGAAGCACCTATGGCTCATAAAAATTGCTTTGAGGCATTGGATAGAACACTTAAAATCTTCGGCGGCAAAGTTGTTGTTTTCGGAGGAGACTTCAGACAGATTCTTCCAGTTGTTCCGAGAGCAGGGCGTTCTGATATTGTTCATGCATCAATATGCTCCTCTTATATATGGGACTATTGTCAGGTTCTAACACTAACAAAAAACATGAGACTTTAGCAGGAAAGCGATAATACAAGTTCTAAGGAATTAGCGGAGTTCTCAAAATGGATTTTAAATGTTGGTGATGGTAAGATATCTGAACCAAATGATGGATTAGTTGACATAGAGATTCCTCAAGAATTATTAATTAAAAATTATGAAGATCCTATCAAAGCTATTGTTGAAAATACATATCCCGATTTGGTTAATGTATTCCAAGATAATGCATATCTACAAGGAAAAGCAATTCATGCCTCAACCATTGAAGTTGTGGATAAGATCAATCATTATGTATTGGACCTAATACCATGTAAAGATTATTTATTCTTTTTTCGATGCATGGAAAAAAGAATAACTCAAATATCATGTTGAATTTACTAATGTTCGTATGTTTCTGTTAATTTTTTTTAGGAGAAGAGAAAGAGTATCTTAGTTACGATTCAATTGATAGAACTGATACGAGTTATACTGAAGCTTATGAAGTGCTAACTCCAGAATTTCTTAGCAAACTGAGAACATCAGGTTTACCAAATCATAGAATCAAATTGAAAGTTGGTACTCCCATTATGCTTATGAGAAATTTGGACCAATCAGATGGATTGTGCAATGGAACAAGATTGATTGTTACAAGATTGGTCAATCATGTCATTGAGGCAAAAATTATTTCTGACAAGAACATAGGTAACCTTTTTTACATTCCTTGAATGTCTATGTCACCTTCTGAGTCACCGTGGCCATTTAAGTTGATTAGGAGACAATTTCCGATCATTGTCTCTTACGCAATGACAATTAATATGTCTCAAGGTCAGTCTCTTGATAGTGTTGGGTTGTATTTGCCTTCTCTTGTTTTTAGTCATGGACAACTTTATGTTGCAATTTCAATAGTTACTACTAAAAATGGTCTTAAAATCTTAATACACGACAAAGAGAATGTTTCGTGCTCCACTACTACAAATGTTGTATACAAGGAGGTTTTCCAATCACTTTGTTAGATGGTAAGCTTATTCTTCTTTTCTATCTTTGTATCCGTAGATGAAACACACAATAATTATATGGCTCAAAGTTTTACATTATTGATATCTTATTTTATACATTTTACAATGCAGTATGATGCATGTTGTTGCCTGGTTGCAATCATACAAGAAGATAGCATTTGATATTTATACCAGCAAATATGTTTATTATTTTTATTTAAAGACATAAAAAATTGAATGTATTAATAGTTGTTTCATTGTTTTACCAAAGCATTTTGACTAAATATATATATGGTTAAGTCCCGACGGCACGTGTTTTCTACTAAATTCTTATAAAAAATGTTGCAAAAGTTTTATTTTCGATAATGCTAAGTTGTGCTCTTAAAACACTAAGTTAAAAATTAAATATAAAAATTTTATTTTAAAAATTGTATATTAATTTTTTTAAAAAAAAATTACTGATATTGTAAATCAAAGATTTGTAGTATGAAAAAAAAAAAGAAAACTAGTAATGTGAGAAAAAAATAATATAACGTTTTTGTCTAAAATAAGAAGGTATAGCAGTATATTCTTAATTGTAAGGGCGTAATTAACAATTTAAATGAAATAGTTCATACAGTGTATATTTCGATAAACCATTTTTAGAGAAAAAATTGCATACTCAAATTTCATAATAGTTCCTACAGTTTATATAAATTTGTTTCTTCTAACATTGTCTTAATAAGTAAAAACAAACATACACATCAATTTGGAGAACTACGTAGCTTGATAAAACCATTTTTAAGAAAAAATAGCAGTCGATTGATCATAATACTCAAATATCCCGATACTTCCCGAAGTCTACATAAATTTGTTTCTAACATTGTCTTAATAAGCAAAAACAAGCAGCAAACAGAAAACCACATGTTTGTTTGAAAAGTGACAAAAATCAGAGTCGTAATGCAACAGCTCTATTGATCTCCAGGCAAAGACTTGATGATATCAGAATCACCTGTAAAAAGAATATATAATAAATCAAAAACTGAACAAAAACATTAATTTCTAGTGCTCGAATAATACTTGAAGAATAATATGATACCAGGATCTACGATGCTGAGACAGCACACTCTGTAGTACTTTCCACAAGCAGTTCCGAGATCAACATTGTCTGTAAGCAAGAAAACATTGTTAAGAGATTTGAATAGAAGACAATTGTAGTTAGATATAAGACAGCAGACCAACAAAGACATCAATCCATGAAAAATTTATAATGCACAATAACTAAACTAATCTCAAGTGAAATCTTCAACAATTGTAAAGATATTAGTATATAATAGGGGTACTCTCGGATTTAAGATAAATTAGTTCACTTTCATAAATAGCAGAGTACAATCATAATAAGACTACTGAAAACTTAAGAGTCATAACTAAGTAGTGTCAATGATCAGATGTTTTGAAAGACGTAATATAGCTTAAAGTGTTGTCAAATGACCACTATAATGGCACTATATCACTATTGCATAGCAAAATTGTTATAAATCTAATCTTTCTGCTACCAGCAATTGAAACGCTGATGCAAGAAACAACCCAACAATTGAAAATAAAAATTCTCACAATGCCACAATGCTACTCGTTTCAAAAAAGACCCAACAGTAAATTAAACTATTGAATAAACATATTCCACGCATTAGTTTTTCTTCACTTAGTGTTAATTAGTTAAAATTCAAAATGACAGTGGTTAGATAGAAGACTTACTTCCATTATAGTGATGAACTCCAACCTTCGCCAACATAGCATAGTACTCAATCTCAGACTTTCTCAATGGTGGGCAATTGTTAGCAATGATAATCAACTTCCCTGCAAATAATCAAAGAATCTTAACAACAGGCAAAATCCACATCCACAAAGATAGTTATTGGATTTAGTTGAGCACTCATTAATCAACAAATAAACAAAATCAACATGCACATTAGTCATAAAAAGAATAAGATATAATACTTAAGTCTAATAATTGAATTTTAATTTAATTTAATTTCAATCTCTACCAAACAGAACAAAATAATGTCAACATATTAACACTTCCAAATTTATTTGTGAATGAATCATATTTCCGAAACAAAACACACAAATCCCTAAAAAAGAACATTTCAATCAGATTTCACAGCCTAAACACTTCGTTTTCATTCTATTCAAATCAAAACAAAACAGTAAAAAGAACATTTCCCTCTCATCAATACATAAATGAAAAGAAAAAAAAAATTATATAAAAACCAAATTCAACAAACAACCCATCAATTCAATGGAGCTGAAGAAGTTAGATCAGATCGATAGAAAGCAACGAAAAAATTCTAAAGAATGAAAATGACCTTTGGAGCTCCTGAGAGATTTGAGAACAGTTTTATAACCCAATGTGTACTTCCCACTCTTCATCACAAGAGCGAGTCTGTTGTTGATAGACTCATGTGTCTTCTTCTGCAAGATCAAAATCAAAACACACAGTCAAAATCACAGTTCTAAATCGACGAAGTAACTAGAAAAGGAGTAACATGATAATGACACAGAATCATTACAGTTTTCTTTGCGGCCACCATGGTTGAGTCGAAGATTAAACTACAATTCAGAAACCCTAGACGACTGAAAACCAGAACGTGGTGAAAGTGAAATTAGGGTTTTGACAATTTATTTATTTCTGCTATTGTTTCGGCTAATTGGGCTTTATTAATTGGGCTTCTTTTGTTTTTTAGGCTAGAGTTCGAGAATCTGTCCTGCAACTCTTTTTTTTACCTGGCACCCCCATTTATTGGGGTTTTATTCTAATATTTTCGTACAACTTTCAAAATTAAAATTGTCATTCTTTGATGATTTTAGAAAATTTTGGACTTTTAGCCTATTTTTTAGAATTTATATCGGATATTTACAAATAAATATTTTTTAATTAAGTTTACACATTTTATATCGGCAAAATTGAATTTATATTGGATTTTTTACGAAAACAATATTTTTTACTGTCATTTTTAAAATATCAGATAAAAATTAATTTTTTGAATGCATTGTTACCGGTAATAATTTGTTAATGAAAAGGTGAGAGAGATATTTTTTGTATTAAGAAAATTTGGAGAATGTCATGGACGACATCATCGTAAAATTTAGAGAAAGAGGGAATCACAATGGAACACCTCACTAGTGTGTTCAAATGAGTCCAATAACATAATACGAGTTTTAATCATGAGAAGTGAACATTTATGATCAAAGCCAACAAATTATTTGGTATCTACTTAACAAAGAGAAACGTAGAAGTTAAACCACACATGTGTAAAATAGTTATCAAAATGAAGACTTTGATCACGAAGAAAAAGGTAATGAAACAGAATGGAATGCCCATCGCCCTAAATAGGTCCATCTAGAGATCAATTCAACACTCTTTTTCATTCTATAGATTTTTGAAGAAAGAAGCGTGCTTTGAGTGGATCCCGGAGTGCGAACAAACGTTTATATCTCTAAAAGCACCTCCATATACCTTGCAAGTTCTGTCTAGACCAACAATGGTGAGACTTTATTCCTCGACCTAGTTGTATGCACTAAAGTAGTTAGCGTCATCTTCGTCTAAGAAATAACCTCCATTTAAAATTTGTCATACTACATATCCAAAATGATGGCATGGCCAGAAACGTCCTACCAAAACATGGAGAAGTTTGTGTTAGCGTTAGTGATGACTTCAAGAAAGCTAGGATGTTACTTCTTGGCACGCACCATCATCGTCAAGACCGACCAACCCTATAGGTTCACTCGAGATCTCGCAAGAGGAATGGAACAATGGTCCATTGAGATTTATGAATTTGACGCCTCATTCGAACCAATGAAGGCATTGAATGCTCAATTGTTTGTAGACTTCCTAACAAAAATGATGTTGGCCACCCTAAAGTCAGGTGCAACATGATTGTGTTCTTACGTTTCGAGCTCATCGCAACTAACAATCAGGCAAAATATGAATCCTTCATAATTAGTCTCACGGTGGCATCTAAGGTAGGGGCAGAAGAATTTGAGTTGCTAATAAACTCATAATTAATTGTATCTCAAGTCAAGAAAGAAGTGCAAACCAAAGATCCATCATTAAAAAAGTGTGTCGTCTTGACTAGAGAAAAGTTGGCCATGTTTATGTCACACGAGATCGTGCATAAATATCTTGTCCAAGCTTGAAAGCACAAGATTTTAAAGAATCAACCACTCATTTATATAGGAAACCTTGGGCTGACTTAGCATTGAAACTCCTAAAGTGATGATGGCAATCAGATATTGTACCTCATAGTCTTCCTAAATATTGCCAATTGTGGCATATATTAAACATGGTATACTACCGACGATCCCGTCATTGCTAGTCTCGCGGAGAGGATAACAAGTTTGTATTCCGTCTTAGGATAGACGTTGTACATGAGAGGCTTATTGGCCCATATGTTGAAGTGTCTTAAAGGGGAATAAGCCACATTTTCATTTGTTAAAGTACGCGAGGATATTTCCGAGTAACATCTTAGGGTCAGAGCCTTAGCCAATAAAGCTCCTAAAGTCAGATACTACTGGCCATCCATGGCCTAATTTCAGAGAATATGTAAAAATATTTTAGTAGTTCCAAAAGCACGAATATATTCATACCACCCTCTATCGGAGCTCAATTTGTGGAAAGCACTTTGTCCTTTCTCGTATTCAAGTATGGACACACTGGCCTACTGAGCATTAATGTCGTCTTAAAAAAATTTCTATAACTCAACATCAATGCTTATGATGTGAGTGTACTTCTTAATTTTCCATCATTCAAACTCAGTAGAATCTCCATTAAAGGTTAGAGGTTTAGAAGTATAGTTGTTCTTCTCAGAAGCACTATAATTATAGTTCACAACATGGTTACTATTACTAACACCAAATTCATCACTAGTGGACATGTTTTCTCTCATGATCTCTTATGTACCACTGTTAAGTGTTTAGAGCATGAACATTGCTCTACTGCCAACTCAAGGTGAGAAAAACACAAGAAGGAGGGGCTTGAATTGTGTTATTTTTTCCTTCTTTTGTAAAACACTCTTATTAGATTTTAAACACAAGGTCTAGAATCTAATACAAAGTCAAATGTTTGTAGCGGATAAAAATAAGTTTAGACGTAAAGAGTAAACAAAAGAGATACACAAGCAGTTTTATCTTGGTTCCTCCCACAAAATAGGAGTAGTACAATCCCCTTGCACTTCTAAGGGATTTTATTATAAACACTTCTGATTACAATTGCTCAAGCACGCAAGCAAGAGACTTCCAATGCTCAAACACACAAGTAAGAGACTTCTAATGCTCAAGCACACAAGTAAGAGACTCTCAATGCTCAAACACATAACTAGGAGACTTCTAATGCTCAAGCACACAAGTAAGAGACTTCTAATGCTCAAACATACAAGCAAGAGACTTATAATAATGTATCCTAATCAGATAAAGAATTGTTTGAATATTACACTTGATATACGATCATAGTTGTAAACAAAATACAACTCAATAAGACTCTTAAGATTTAAGAATTTCTAAGATATATAAATGTTAAGAAATTCTTAGTAAAACTTGTGCTTATGATTTGACAGAATAACAACTCTTTTGTATAGATAGACAGAAAAGAGTTGTTGAAGAAAAGAGCTTGCACAAGTGAGTCTTGGAGAATCATGATTAGAGACGTTGAAATGTTTTTTTGATATGGATAATTTCGTTGAAAAGACATTTGAATTTTTTTTTTGTTTTAAGAGGAATTATCTGTTACATCCTAACTGTTTATGCATATTTTTGTTTGCATCTGCATGTGATCAGAAAAAGAAAAAATGACCTCTGAGTCTGATAGTGACCGATTAAAGTCTTCTTGATCCTTGCATTGACATGCTTTAGAGTCTGAGTCTTCGGAGTCTAGATTCCAGGTTCTGAACCTTCAGAGTCTGGATCTTTAGAGGTTGACTTTCTTTAGAGTTTGGTCTTCAGAAGTTGACCTCCTTCAGAGTCTGAGTCTTCAGCTAGTTGAGATTGTTTATAAGTGGATGACAAGTATTCGTAAGATAAGCTTTAGAGCTGGTATTCAAATACTCTGAGAAGAAATGAGGCCTACGCTAAATTCATCCTTTTTCATCCGATTTATTTTAGAAAAGATTTTGAAGCATTTTGATTAAGCGGAAAAAAATACTCGATGTTGATTAATGTGTGAAATAGTTTGATTTTTGAATTGTGAAATGAAATTTAATTAAGCGGGAAAATAGACTTGATGTTGATCAAGTTGTTAAAAGATATTTTGATTTTACTTTGATTTTAAAAATGCTTTTAATTTGAGTTAGAAAATAGTTAGATTATTACTTAAAGAATCAACATGATTTTTATTTAAAACAATTGATTCTCTTGATGAAAATTAATTATCAAAGGACTTGTTAATTTCTCATGCATCCAACTTATCAATGTTGATTATTTAATCAAACTAAAAATTTAATAAGGAAAATAAATAAATAAATAAATAAATAAATAAATAAAAGGGGGTGAATGCAAGTGTAGGGATGTTTTAAGAAAAAACAAAACCATGGACTTGAGGCCCAACTAAAAGGGAAATAATAAAAAACATAATACAAAAAAAAAAAACAAGGGGTTAGCAAAATCAGGAGGATTTGGTGCGAAGCAAAAATAAAAGAGAGGCCCAATGTTGAGCCCACTCGACCAAAAGGAAGGAAAGAAAAGAAAAAAACTAAAAACAAAAAAAAACGAAGATGAGATTAACGGCGGCCAGGATGTGATCTAGGTTATCTCATCCCTTTCGTTTCAAACTAGGGGTGTTCGCGGTTCATAAACTGCACTGAACCGAACCATATAAACAGTGCAATTCAGTTTTTCATAACCACATTAAGAAAAATTCAGTTAACTGATAAAACAGTTCTAGTTCAGATATAAACCAGTTAAAACCAGTTTGTATATATAAATTGGTTTAAAATCAATTTGTAACTACAAACCTGATTTATATTATAAACTGAATCAATTTATTTTAAAATTTTACTTCAAAGTATGTGATTTTAGAATATAGGTTACAACAGTCATCAATTTGCAAAATTCATTGATCCAAATTTCTGGAATCTCATTAAGTTTTGAAAATATTATTTTTATTTATTCAATTAATATAATGTTTATAGTTTATATTATTAAATAATCAAACGGCACAATAGATTTCATTTGATTGGAGATAAACATTATACTTTATTACCGATGATAGACAAGCTTTACCGTTATCAAGCTTTCTTGCACAGTAAAAATAAGTAAAAAATTTGTTTTATTCATAGGTTCATTAAAGAAAATCAATTATTTTAAGTAGATATAGAACTCAAAATACAATTATAGCTTTGAAGTTTGAAAAGAAAAACCAACATCATATATATATATATATATATATATATATATATATATATATATATATATATATATATATATATATATATATATATATATATATGTATATAGATACATATACATATATATATATATATGTATATATATATGTATATAGATACATATACATATATATATATATATGTATATATATATGTATATATATATATATATATATATATATATATATATATATATATATATATATATATATATATATATATGTATATAGATATATATATGTATATAGATATATATATATATATATATATATATATATATATATATATATATATATATATATATATATATATATATATATATATATATATATATATATATATATGTATGTATATACATATATATATATATATATATATATATATATATATATATATATATATATATAGGTTTTTTCTTTAGCCACCTCCCTATGGGGGTCACCCCCAGCGAAAAACCCAAATTACCCCTGCTTCGGAAATGAACTTCCGAAGCACTTTTTTTTAAAAAAAAAAAATTCCACAATTCGGAAGTGCATCTCCGAAAACACCTCATGGGGGGTGTTTTCGGAGATGAACTTCCGAAAACACCTTTGTTCAGATTTTGGGGGGTTTCGGAAATGAACTTCCGAATTATGCAGAAACTGTGTTTTTTTTATGTTTTTCTTAACAGTCTCGTATTTTTAATTAAAGGAAACCGGGAAATAAAATAAATGACATATAAACAGAAAAAACTAATATGATAAAAAAAGTAATATATACAAGCCGATCCAAATCCAAAAAAAAATAGTGTGCTAAAGATACAATCCGAAAACAAAAAATAAATAAACCCGACCACTACTGGGTGTGCCTAACCCTCTCACTCTGGGCCCTCCTCTGCCGCCTGTATGCCGCCGCACGGCCCGCATCAGTGACGATCATCTCCATCACGGCGACTGCCTCTGGACCGCCCTGATGAACGACACCTCGATCCAACGCGTCCCGCCCAAGCATCTCTATCCGCTGGCAGATCGGCAGGAGATCAATGGCGTGGTCATCCTCGGCCTGCTGGTTCTCCAGGATCTCCTCGTGTGCTAGCCTAGGAGCTCCGGGAGCGTCGGGTGTCAGCAGAGGATGTGAAACCCGATAGAACCATGTGACGTACCCCTCCACACTGTGTCAGTCCTGGGTGACCCGCCGACGACGATACTCCTCCGGTACCACATGATGCTCCCAATCCTCAAACATGGCAGTGAGCTGCACTCGGGTCACTGTGTCGGGAGCAGCCTCGAAGGGTGACCTGGGTATCATCTGCACGAATCCGAACTGCCGCATGCACCGCTCAGGGAGATACCGGACCATGATGGTAGTCCCGCATGCCAACCAGCCAGAATATAGAGATATGCCGTCAAAGGGGACAATCTGAGTGTAGTCGCTGAACGGCCTCCAGGTGACGTCGTCGTGCATCGTGCGGTTCAGGTACCTACGGTATGGTCCCACTGCATTGTTCCCCCTCTAGAGAACGTATCTGGCGGCCCTGGGTATGGCGTCAACGTACGCAGGATCGATGTGGAAGCCGTGGATGCGGGAGAAGTAGGAGATGATCCAGCTCTAAAACAGAAACACGATAATGTATTATAAATAAATACGAAACATAAATAAATACGAAACAATTAAAATGAAACGTACCGTAAGTAGTGTGCAGGATCCGACCAACTGCCTGGTCCTCCAGTTGGAGGCCTCATTCAGCTTCTGGTAGAGGTATGCCAGAGTAGCTGCCCCCCAGTTCCACTGGTGAACGGTATCCAGGTCCATGAATTAGCGGAGAGCGCCTACCACAAACATGTACCAGCACCGGAGAGCGCAGCCGCGGTGATACTGTGTGAATAGATCGTCACCCGCCTCCTCGGCATCGGCCGCCGCGTCCAGGTGGTGCTCGAAATAAGCGCTCAGTGTGGTGCACCGGATATGAGGCCCATTTGTCGTGATGCACTCGAAGTCAGCAACTTCGGGCTCCATGCCCAAATAGAGCGCCATCCACTGACTGGCCTCGCCCCTCTGTATCCGGGAGTGGGTCAACAACGGCCCCCTGATGGGCAGGTGGAGAAGACACTGCACATCATGCAAGGTGATTGTCATCTCCCCAACCGGCAAGTGGAAAGAAGACGTCTCCTTGTGCCAGCGCTCCATAAGTGCCCCCTGCATGCCGTGGCTGATGGTGGTGTACCCCGTCATGCAGAGCCCGCTAAGCCCTGAACCTCGCACCGCGTCGTTAAACCACTCAGCTGCTGGTTTAAACAGACTGAAAATCTTTCGGGCGTGGTTCACCATTTTCAAAGGATCTCTCTCCTGTTACAAAAAAAAACAAATAAAAGCATATGTTAAATAGACCGTTAAGAAAATATCGAATAAACGTCTAAATTATAAACGGTTAAATTAAAAAAATACCTCTCCCTCCCAGATACGCCAAGCGACGTGATCGCGGTAGGATATCATCACGGAAGTGTCAAAGGGCCCTCCCGGGTAGCTGTCCTCCTGCTCATCCTCCTCCCCGGATGGAGGGTCAACATCCGGTACCCCCTCTGGCTCGTGGTATGGCACTGCCACCTCCTCCTCCTGCTCCTCCCCCTCCTCCTCTCGCTGGCGGGAAGAAGATACCCGAGCCAGCCGACTCCTAGATCCAGATGAAGAGGTACCCTCTCCCACGTCCACGGGAACTCGCACACGTCGTCCCCGGCCCTGCCCCCGTCCCTATGTCGATGCCAGCTGCGCCGCCGCCCGCTCGCGTCTAGCCGACGCAGTCTGGGTCTCTCTACCCTGTCTGATGCGTGCTGGTTGGTTGCCTGACATGTTCCTGTAAACAATTGAAATCGATTAATATGCGAGACAAAAGAAAAAACTAAAAAAATTGCACTTCTGATACAATTCGGAAGTTCATTTCCAAAACTAGGATGGAGGTGTTTTCGGAAATGAACTTCCGAAACACCCCTGCGCAGAACTTCTCTGCAACCTCCAATGGCAGACCCCAAAATCAAACTTCAAAACAACCCATAATGCTTCTAAACAACCTAAATACTACTAACAACCTACCCCTATATCATTTATGCAATTGAAAACAACCCTAACATGCATTTGAAATATGGATCTAACAAATATAAAACTTACAAATTGAGTGATTGGAGAGCTTTTGAATGTAGTATAGCAAGGTGATTGGAGCCTTTGATGCAGCCTTGGAAGTGGGTTTGCAGAAAATCTCAGAGGAGTTGAGTTTGATATTGGTTTAGGGTAAATGATTTGGGGGAGGGGGGTTGTTTTGCTTAATCTGCAAAACGCGCAATATTTCGGAAATGAACTTCCGAAATGGTGTTTTCGGAAATGCATTTCCGAAATAAGTCAAATTTTTTAAAAAAAAAAGGCGCTTTCGGAGATGCATCTCCGAAAACACCTTTTTCTTGCATTTCAGAAATGCATTTCCGAAGTCAGGGGTAATTTGGGTTTTTCACCAGAGGTGGACTAGAAGGTTGGGAGGTGGCCTAAGAAATTTCCATATATATATATATATATATATATATATATATATATATATATATATATATATATATATATATATATATATATATATATATATATAGATAAAAGTTAAGAGTTTGTTTTTAATTTTAACTTTTGAAAAATTGTAAAAATAAAATTAAATAATTAAACAGTTTAAAAAAATTTAAACCGGTTTATAAAATTCAATTTGGTTAACTGAATTGCTTATAAAATATGGTTCAGTTTATTAACCATTTAAATGGTTCAAGTTTTTTTTGGTTCAGTACAGTTCAGTTTGGGTATATGGTTCAGTTAACTATATTTTTGGACACCCCTATTTCAAACGTAGCAAGCAACTCCAAGCATACTAATTTGTGAAATTAGGATTTCGCATGGAATTGAATGGAAAAAATGCAAAACACATCTAAACATCAACATGAACACAAATCAACCATCAACACACATCGATTTACAACAAACTTCACAAAAAATGGGATCTAAGGTGGATTTGGGAATGGGTCGATCCGACCATTCAATGCATTTTCAATTGAAATTAGCTACTGAAATGAATTTAGGGTCATGTTGCGAAGCATTTTGAGTAATTGTTTGCTTGAAACATGTTAGAATTGCAAAATCTAGGTTTGTATTCTTGAATGCTCAAGAACACTCATGAACATTCATCCTTTTTTTCCAGAAATCCAAATTTCTAGTAATTTCATTAAATTGACTGAGGGATATGCATATTAAGTGCAGAAACAAGTTTCTACCAGGAAATCAAGCAAAAGATAAAAATCAAGGCTTACCTAGCGAAAACCTCAAGAACGCAAATAACACCTATGAATTTTCGGCAAATAAACCTGGATCCTGATCAAGCTCCGACAAGGCTTATTTTCCAAAAAAATTACATATTTGGACTCCTTGTAACTTCTTCAGCAATTTGGCATTATTTCACAATTTCGACAACTTTTTTAAATCAAGTTCAAAATGAACTTGAATGAAAATGAGTTTGTGTATGGTTTTTGGTAGGGATTGTAGTTTCTCTAAAATTGGAATGCATTTTGATAAAACCAACCTAGTTTTGATTGGGAATGATATTTGTATTTTGTTAGGGCTCTAGGAATACTTATTTTGGTTGTGTTGTAAGTTTCATATTTGTTCATTCACAAACCTGTAGGTGTTGAATGTTTGATCTCCGAAGCTGTTAAGCAAGGAGAGTAAGTGTCAGTTCTCATAAGCTTTTAAGCATTGAGAATTGTGTGTCTTTGAAGAGTGTCTTCTATATTTGATTGTTTGTGTCGTTTGTCACTGTTGTGATTAAAGGGGATTTGAGGAGGGCCTCATACCTTGGTGAGTCTTAGGTAGAAGTCATGAGAAGGGTAGTGATTAAGTGAGAAGTTGTAAAACTAAGGTTGTTTAGCTTCTAATTGATACTACCATATATTGATTTTATCGCTGGCTATGTAGTCCCCAGAGTAGGAAGGTTGTTCCGAACTAGGTAAACATTTTCTGGTGTTATGTTTTTTCTTTCTGTTACTGTGTTTATTTTTTGTTCTATAGTGTTCATCACTCAAATATTTGTGTTATGACATCTCCTTCGACATCACATATCTGATACCAGAATTTCAATTGGTATCAGAGCAGGCATCCTGCTCTACATCTGGGTAAGATGTAAGGAATATACTTTTTGGTACTATGGAAAAGGAAAGAGGATTTGTGAGCAGACCACCTATTCTGAATAGAAGCAACTACGACTACTGGAAACCTCATATGGTGGCGTTCTTAAAATCCTTGGGCAGCAAGGCTTGGAGCGCTGTTGTGAAAGGATGGAAACATCCTGTCATACTGAATGCAGACAAGCAACCCACCTCAGAGTTAAAGCCTGAAGAAGATTGGAATAAAGAAGAGGATGAACTTGCTCTTGGAAACTCTAAAGCCTTAAATGCTATATTTAATGGAATTGACAAGAACATCTTCAGTTTAGTGAACACATGTGAAGTAGCCAAAGATGCCTGGTAAATTTTTAAAACTGCTCATGAAGGTAGATCCAAAGTGAAGATGTCAAGACTTCAGCTGCTCACCACCCAATTTGAGAATCTAAGGATGAAGAAGGATGAAAGTATTCATGACTTTCATTTGAATATTCATGAGATAGAAAATGCGTCCAATGCTTTAGGAGAAAAGATGCCCGAAGACAAACTGGTAAGAAAGATGCTCAGGTTTCTCCCCAAGAACTTTGACATGAAGGTGACTGCTATAGAAGAATCTTAAGACATCAACCAGTTGAAATTGGATGAGCTCGTCGGATCTCTTCACACAATTGAATTGAGCATCAATGAAAGATCTGAAAAGAAAAACAAAAGCATAGATTTTGTAACCAACATTGAGGATGAAAAGGAAGAATGTGGTTTGGATACAAATGAAGGAATATCCAACGCTACAGTGCTGTTGAGGAGACAGTTTAACAAGATACTAAGGCAGATGGACAGGAACCCAAGATCAAATGTCAGGAACATCTCATCTGACATCCAAAAGTCAGATAATTTTGGGAGAAGAAGAGCCAAAGAAAAGTTCACTTAAAGGAATGGAATACAGTGTCATGAATGTGAAGGCTTTGGTCACATTAAAACTAAATGTCCTACATATCTCAAGAGACAGAAGAAGGGTTTATCTGTCACTTGGTCTGAAGAGGACTCTGAAAGTGATCTTGAAGAAGAATCTGACAAGCACATGAAGGTCTTAACGAGCATATGTGTATCAGATGAAGACTCTAGTGATGATGGAAGAGCTGGCTAGAAAAAAAGCATGGTCTCTGTCTCGAACTCCAAAAATTCAAAGATCAGAGAAGATATGAGCTCTGAAAGTTCATCCGACAATCTGACTCTGTTGAGAAAGCAGTTCAACAAACTATCAAGCAAGAACAGACTGCAACATGATAGGTATGAACAAACTAAACGGATCATATACCTCAAGAGGCATGGGAGAGGCTCATATGTGTCATGGTCAGGGGAAGAGTTCAAAAGAGAAAACAAAGAGAAATCAATCGAACAAGAAAATATCATGATTGGAGCATGTGGATCCAATGAGGAGACTGATAAGTCTGATATAGATTCGTATGTTGAAGAATTCACTGTAGGTAAACTTGCAGCAGGACTCTTAGAGACGTGTTTAGAAAATAAGAAACTACGTAAGAGAGTGATAGAGCACATAACGGTTGTTGCTCTACTACAAAATGAGAAAGAGAAGCTCTTATCAACTATTGATGACCTTAAAGAAGAAATTGTTTGATTAAACTCAAACCTTCACAACATGACTCAATTGATGAGGAGGTCAAGTATCGGGTCCTCTATGACAAATAAGACTCGTCAGAGTGAAGAAATCACTAAGAAAAACAGAAATCTTGACTCTAGAAGCCCAGCTGTGATGGACAAATATTCAGAAATCAAGGAGGCCCCTTCAAGGCAGAAGCAGAAGATGTCAAGAATTGTATCCCAACATCTGAAGATATCTCAGAAAAGGAACGATAGCTCTATGCATAAACCCTTGAAATGCTACCACTGTGGCAATTTTGGTCATTCAAATTCTTCCTGCTATAAATTGATTGGATATCCCAAACATATGTTATCTCATCAAGGGAAGCATACTAATACTGATATGAAGGCGAAGACAATTCCTCTTCATGGGACATGTGTGAAGACTATGTCTCGTGACATGAGCCATGCTATGTATGGAAGAAGATCCAAGTCTATGAAGGCTGAAGGTTTTATAGGAAAGAAAGATGCATATGTAATGAGTGACAACCTCTCGAAGGCCAAGTTGGTGAGTTTTGTCAAGAAGAAGTCTGGGGAATCTAAAGTCATATACCACAAGGTCCAAAAAGAAAAGAATTGCGATATTACCAGGCCCAAGGCGATAATGGACTCTACGAATATGACTATTGTGAATGTTGCTGCAGATGCTTCAACATCTGATACCGACATTGGAGACTCGAGTACAAATGCTGAAGTTGAAGAAACTCAGATAGTTGTCAAAGAACTAGTTCCCAGAATGCAAAAGGATCGTTCTCAAGATTAGATGATAAAAGATCCTAGAGAAGGAACTGTCACCAGATCAAGGGAAGCTTCTTCAAGTGCTAGTTATGTCACCAATCATGTGAATGAAGTCGCGACTGATGAGCTCTAGACTAATGATATGGAAGCTAAACTCAGTCGACACAAGAGGAATGAGACATGGAACTTGGTTCCAGGGCATGATGGTGTGTACATCATAAGTAAACAAGACATTGCCTCCAAAGATAAAGTCAGTCTTGTTGCGTTTAGGAATCCTTATGATGAAGGGTTTTGTTATGATGAGATGTTTGTTCCTGTGACTCACTTGGACTCTACCAGGCCACTACTTGGAGTAACGTATCTTTTAAAGTTCAAGTTATCTCACATAGATTTCTGGAGTGGCTGCCTTGGTGAAAACTGTTGAAGCGGTAAAGTGGCAAGCAACAAAAGTTTTGGAAGTATTTATCCGGGAATTTATCGTCTCCACAGGGACTAGTGCATTGAATTACCGTTCAACAATTTCCAAATTTATGAGTTTGGATTGAATTGGTAAAGCATAAAAACGGGAAAGTAAATATTAACACAAAAGAATTCATTCTTCAGAAAGAAAAGACTTATCAAGCATTATATATAATCTACTTCTCACAAACTTAAATTTATCGACCAGTTACACTCAACCTACAATACTCGTCAATGTCATCCGGCATTGCTCATACCCTAAGTCATTTCTAACCTTAAGTAGAGAGAACTCTATATCGTCTCAGCGATGATCTCTCAGCATACCTCAACAACACATCAGACATCCATATCAATCGTATCGACGATCTCTCAACCGACACAACCAAGACAAAAGCATTAAACTTCGACACCCATATAAATTGTTAGCTCTAAATCTATCTCTAAAATCTAGAAACTAACAGATAATCATCCTAGATAAGGATTCAAGAAGTTTATCTCTACAACAACCCAAATACCTAGCATTGAGCAAACATCTAAGACAATCACCAATAAAGATTTGTAAAGCAGATTTTATATAACGCCATGGACGACAAATATACATGAGTTCAAAGTAAATATATATACAAAACCCAACAAAAGAGAAATACATAGAGAGAAAAGAGATAAACCAAACTTCTCCCGGTTTATCATCGCCGATTGAAGAGAAATCCATCCCGAATCCACAAGATGCAAGACCCTAATGTTGTTATCTAAGCTAATCCTAAAGAAAAATGAGGTTGATGGAGTTGAAAGAACAAAAAACCTCTCCCAAAACTATCACCCTAACAAATGAAATGAAATTGAAATATAAACAAAATTCTGTCCCGACGCGTTTGTTTGGCGAGCCAATTTCTCCGCCCGGCGAGCGGCTTTATTCTGGCCACACAGCCTGCACCACGTCAACAAGTGGGCAAAAATATCTTCTTTCGCCCGGCGAATGGAAGCTTCGCCCGACAACTCCTTATTCTTCCGGCCGGCGAACACGAGGCGGGCCAAGGAAGAATTGAAACCACTTATTTTCCACGCTCGCCCGGCGAGCCAATTGCTCCGTTGGGCGACTCACACGAGTTTGCAATTTTTATTTCTTCAATTGCCTCTTCTTTTATTGATCCAAAATTGAATCCTTGAAGCTTTATTACTCAATGCTCCATACATGCTCAAATACCTACAAAATGAATAAAAAACTAATAGTTGATACATAAATGAATCAAAAACTTGATTAAACACAAAATCTACATATTTATGTAATATACACTAAAACTCTTCTAAATTGAGAAAAAGGAGAAGATAAGTGCCGCAAAACTATACACAAAAATAACTACAAAAATGCACTTATCAAAAACCAAAGTGGAGAAGTTTGTGCTAAGCAACTAAGAAGTTTCAGCGATTCCTCACTTCCATAACACATGTTCAAGCCAAGAATGGGTATGCATGGTCTGAACCAAGATCCGAGGGCTTAGTATATCAGGTTAATTGAACTTTAAGACAATCATGGATACGGGGACAGTGGAATTGACAAAATTCTTTGCGTCGAAGAAAGCCTTGGAAACCATATAACTGCTCATATCTATATGGATAGTACGAATGCTAAAAGGATGTCAGATGAAATGATCCAACATCTTATCAAACAGATGCAGTTGATGTTTCATATGAATTTTGTGGAAGAAATGTCTTATTCTCCAGGAGTGTAAGTTAAACAGATGGAAGGCTTAATTCTTCTGTGTCAAAGCAAATGTAGAGAGAATATTGTGAGAAGGCTTGGTCTGGAGAGTACCAATCATGAAAGAACTCCTATCTCCCTCCATCTGAAGTTCTCTAAGGATGAAGAAGGAGTAAGTGTTTATCAGAATGTGTACTAAAGCATGATTAGAAGGCTTCTGTCTCTCACTACAAACAGACCAGATATACCATTAGCAAATGTTGATTGTGTCAGATATCAAGCAAGACCCAAGATAAACCACCTCAATCAAGCTAAAGTGATTCTAAATTCAGTATTTAGTACAAGTAAGTATGAAGTACTATATTCACATGATTCAGGTTCTATTCTGGTGAGATACTGGGGTGCAGATCAGGCTGAAAATGCTGTTGATAACAGTACCTCTGAAGGAGTTCTCTTATTGGGAAACAATATTTCCCGGCTCAGCGAAAAGGAAAATTGTGTCTTTTTGCCTATAGATGAAGCTGAGTTCATAGCAGCAGGAAACAAATGTGTTCAACATGTGGTGTCTAAGGATAATGCCTCTCTAAATGTCATGACATTATCATGCGATAATTCAGGTGTCTTCAATATTTCCAAAAATCCTAGTAAACCTAGGATGATCAAACACATCGATATAGGGCATCATCTTAGTAGAGGTACTGGGAAGGTCAGGATTGTGACTCTGGAGCATGGTAATACAGAAAGTGAGCTCGTTGTTAGCCTTCTAAAAGGTCTTAGTGATGTGCATTATGGAAATCTCAAGAGAAGACCTGGGGTCTGCATTCATGAAGAATTATAACAATTACTCCGACCAAAAGCTGCATCTGCTGGTGGAGATGCTAAAGATGCTGCTAAACTTGGTACAACTTCTGCTGGTACCATTTGAGAAGAAGGAGTCTCTGCTGCGGCTGCTGGTGCTTGGCTGTTGGCACTGTGAATGTATTTGGATTTGCATTGTGATTTTGTTTATTTTAGTTTATGATTTTGTAAGGGTTAAATGCCTAGGTTATTTTTGATTTTTCTTGCACCACAAAATTCTTAAACATTAGGTGCTTAAGTCTTTGATGTTCTCTACCTTTGTCACTTTGTGGCTAAAAAGGCAGAGATATCTCTTTCAAGTGTGTGCTAGCATCTTTTGAGGGGGAGCCATGGCTAAGATGAAGAGATGTTGGACAAAGATGTCCTATCATCATGTTAAGGAGGACTGAATATTCTTTGTAGTTTTGGTGCTGCTGTTATATGGTTTTATTATGTTGCTAACCCTACTAATGTTTTATTTCTGCTGCTGTACGTCTGTTGCAAGGTTTAATTGGTTGTTTTAGCCAAAATGTGCCAAAGGGGGAGATTATAGTTTCTCTAAGATTGACATGCATTTTGGTAAAACCAACCTAGCAATAATAAGTTGAATAAAATGTTCTAACATAGAACAAGATGTTCCAACAAGGCAGGTAAGACATCGTGTTTGCTGGAGCTGATCTGTCAAGTGTATCATCCGTTTTATTTGCTACAGAATATTTCGAAATATTCAGTTAGCTTATGTGCCATCCAAGATCGATTCAATCAGAGATATTTGTTGGTTTTCACACTTTCTATAATTGGAGACAATTTAGGAAAGTTTAGATTGGAAACCTATTTTCTTAGAGAACAAGTAGCACTCTTGTGCAGCCTTTTTGCTGCGGTTATGAAGCCCAATCTAGTCAATACTAATTCTATAAATAGACTGGCCTAAGCCTAGTTTTGATTGGGACTGATATTTTTATTTTGTTAGGGTTCTAAGAATCCTTATTTTGGTTGTGTTGTAAGTTCCATATTTGTTCATTCACAAACCTGTAGGTGTTGAATGTTTGATCTCCGAAGTTGTTAAGCAAGAAGGACAAGTGTCAGTTCTCATAAGCTTTTAAGCATTGGGAATTGTATTTCTTTGAAGAGTGTCTTCTACATTTAATTGTTTGTGCCGTTTATCATTGTTGTGATTGAATGGGATTTAGGGAGGGCCTCATACCTAGGTGAGTCTTAGGTAGAAGTCACAGCAAGGGTAGTAATTAAGTGAGAAGTTGTAAACAAGAGGTTGTTTAGCTTTGAATTGATACTATTGTATATTGATTTCATCCCTGCCTTGGTAGCCCCTAGAGTAGGAAGGTTGTTCCGAACTGGGTAAACATTTTCTGGTGTTCTGTTTTTTCTTTCTGTTACTGTGTTTAATTTTTGTTCCATAGTGTTCAGCACTCAGATATTTGTGTCGTGACATCTCCTTCGACATCACATATTTGATACCAGAATTTTAGGGATTAAGATGTTAATGATTATGCGCAATGATTTAAGAGAAATGGATGACAGTTGGATCAAGATGGAAGGATTTTTGCTCAAATTCAAAGTTTTTTTTCAAGATGAAGAAACTTGAACTTTGATGATGAATTTTGGCTAGGCTAGTAGTGAATTGTTGTTACTATTTGCTGTTGAGAATGATTTCATTTACAGGCTTATGTATTAGATTAAAGGTTAGACTCTGTTTGGAAAGACAATTTTTGAGCTTATGTCTTATAGCTTATAAGCTCTTATGACAATAAAAGACTTGTTTGATAATCGTCTTTTTATCACGAGTTTATAGCTTATTTTACTAGCTAGTTTATAGCTTATTTTCTATACGCTATTTCAAATAGCGTTTTAACGTATAGCTTATCATTTTTTTCTTCTTTTTTTGCCCTTAATATTTTAAATAAAACTCACTACAATCCTTTATGATTTATTTTAATTTAAAATAAAATAATTACATATTAAATGTTTTTTAGGTCATTTTAATTTATCAACGGATTGAACCGCTAATTTTACCAAACACTTTCAATTATTTGATCAGCTATAAGTCATCAACCATCAACTATAAACTATAAGCTATCAGTCATCAGCCATAAACTATAAGCTATAAGCTATAAGCTATCAGCTAACTTACTAGTTGACCGCTATTTTTACTAAACAAGAAATTATGTAAAAATGCACAAAGTGTGAGTGAAATTTAAATTTAATTTAAATTTGAAGTGAAAATATTTGAATTATGATCTCAATTTTGCTGATACATTGTGAAATTGGTTAAAGGTGAGATGATGTATGGATGTATGATCATGCATGATTAGTTAGACCAAACAAATGTGATTTTTGTCCTTTAGTTCCAAAATCTTGACTTTTGTTGACTTTTGGCTTATGATGCATGATGATGATTATGCAATGCATGAATTTCCATGATTAACATGCATTAAAATGCACTCTTTTATTATTTTTTTGTCTTTTAAACAAGTTAGAAACTTGATGGAAAAACCACATGAATGCATTTGCACGTGACAATTCTCATTAAAAGAAATAATCATTTATTTTGTAATAAAATGCATGTAATTAAAATGTAGAAACAAAATATGACTAAGTGCGAAATGACCAGAAGCATTAAAAAATCAAAGGACAAAATTAATGTATAACAATCTGAGACTAGTTCGAAACTTCTAAGAACAATCTTGATAGCCAGAAGATTTTTAATAGTCAGCACCCGTACCAACACAATCTAAAGTGTTTTTTAAAGTAATTAAGATAAAAAAAATTCATTGGCGGGTTAGAATTTCATCAAGATTAAATAAGCAAAAGAAATATCTTTAACATTTTATGAAATATTTTACTCTTGCTAAGACACTCTATTTTTTTACTATCAAAGAATTTGTTCAAAAATTTAAGATTTAACATTTTTTTACACACTTAAATTAAAGTAAGAAACAATTATTTAGTATGATTATTTCATAAAGTGTGCAATAAAAAAAAGTCAAGCAAAGTAATATAAATAAAATATTATTTGAGAAAATCAAGAGAAATTATAAAAATATTATATGAACTTAATTAGTGTTGTTGAAATACACATCAATATGAATTGTAGAAATATAATAAATATTATGATCTTTCATGTATTTGATATTTTGTCGTCACTGGCTTATATATATTTTATTTAAAAGACAATTTGTGAATCTTTATTAGGATTAATTTTTATTTTATTTAAAAACAATATAATTTTTCTGATATTATTTTAAAATAATGATTATATTTATCTTTTAAATTCAAATATTATTATATTTATTCAATTATGACTTACCACAATTTATTGTTATTGAAATATTTGAAGACAAAATTTTAAAAATTCTTTAAGGATATTGAGTTTGAGAGAAATATATGATTAAAAATAATATAATCTCTGAAAGAAGAATGAATTCTAAATCAAGTTATATAGTTATTATTAATATGTAAATTTTGTTCCTCACAATAAAATTATGGTTGTTTCTCTCAAACAAGTTAAAAAATTGATTTATGAAGATCTAACTCTTACGATCTATAACACTATGTCTCAAAAAGGAAGAATTATCTAAAAAGACAATTTTTTTAATTTTTTTGAAATACTTTATTTGGACAATTATGATGCTTTTTTCTCATTATAAATTTTGGACCTACATGAGATGAATATTGAGATTGTATTTTTTAATGAAAATATTAATGAAATAATATTGTGCAATCATGGAAAACTTTGTGTCAAAAAATACAGTAGATGATTTGTAAATTAACGTAATTCATTTATGAGTTAATAAAGCTATATCTTTAGCGATACTTCGCAAGTTAATTGTTTCATTTGGTTTTGAGATTAACATTATGATGTTAATTGTCTCAATTAATTTTGAGATGCATATTATGATGTTATTTGTCTTATTTGATGTTATTTCTCTTATTTGATTTTGAGATGACAATTTTAAAGTTAGTTATCTCATTCAATTTTGAGATGAAACACGAGAGAAACTTTGCATGTATTATAAAGTTAGTGAAAGTAAGTTTGTCTTTCTAATATAATTTGTCAATTTTATTGTATTAAGTGAATAATGATATAAGTTTATTGCGTGAAACAAAAAAATCTCTAATGAACATTTAGGCTTTGTTTGGTTTGAGAGAAGTAGTGTAGAGAGAGTTAAAGAAGAGAGAAGTAGAAGAGAAATGCAACACTTCTCTTGCTTGGTATGAAGAGAAGTTGGAAAGAGAGAATAAATATTAGTGGGACCCCACATCTTTTTCATTTCTTCTCACACGAGAAGAAAACAAGAAGAGAGAAGTCTAATCTTTTGCCATTTACCTAATTAACCTTGCATTAGTTATACTTGTATCAATTTTTTTTTCATTCAATAATCAATTGCATATGCACTTCTGTAGCTTAAATAAATAATATAGCTTAAATAAATAATATAAGTTATAAATAATGTACGTTATATTTGAAAATTAATTTTAAATATATAATATATATTTTTTAAATTAAAAAAATAAATTTATAGTTAAATAAGTTGAATAAAATCAATTAATTATTTAAATAGATCATCTTATTAATAAATTTAATTATTAAATCTAATAGTATAAATTTATTTAATTTATTATTTTAACTAAAATAATTGTATGTTTAATTTTTTTTAAATTAAGGGTTCTTTTGTCTTTCAAAAAGAATTATATTTCTCTCTTTTCAACTTCTATTCAATCAAGCAAGAGAAAAGAGAGAGAATACACTTCTTTCTTCTCTATTTCTTCAACATTTCTCTCATACCAATCAATACTTCAAATATATCATATTTCTCTTCTTTTTCTCTCTTTACATACTCTCTCTTACATATTTCTCCCTTCACAACTTCTCTCCTTTGCCAAACACACCCTTAGCGAAGAAAAATCTTGGAGACACCTCTTTTGTATTAAGTTATTTTGATATTTAGAGATTATTCTCAAGGTATCATTTGAATATCACAAAAGAGTTTTATCAGTAAGGTTGAAATTAAATTCGAAATGAAATAAAATAAATTTTGAGATATTTCAATTATTAAAAAAAACTATTAGGTCTCAATTATAACTATCTCAAAGGAGTTTATTGTGTTAATTTAAAAACTTTAGTATTTTTCTACGCTTTTGTTGTGAGAATCTTATATATGTGCTTATTTATACTTATATTGAAAAAGCGTGTATAAAATCATTCAATAGATACTTAAACAATTTAAAATTGAATTGTTTTGAGAAAAATACAATCATTATGATTGTTACAGAGAATAAAAGAGCCTATGATCACAAATTAAAGATCTGACAAATGAGGAAATTATATGTATATTTGACTCTAATATTGTATATGTCGAAAAAGCATCATAATACAGAAAAATGACTATAAGTATTTGTCATTAATCTAGTATAAGATATTGAAATATCATTCAAGTTATACTTTGATATAAGAAAATTATATAGCATTTCAACAACAATTTTTTATAAAGTCTTTAGAAGTAGTATTTGTCATATAGATTTCTTAACTCTTAAAAATTTAGTTATTTTTATCTAATTAACGACGAAAAAATTTAAAAATTATTTGCTAAACTCAAATATATCTTTATAATATTCCTTAGCAAAAACTAATATTCTCTCTATCTTTAATTATCATACATAATACTTTCACACAAATTAAAAAATATAATAAATATAATAAATGAAATAAATAAAATAATATTTTCATCAAATCATTCTTATCAATATTATTGATGCATTTTAAGTAACATTATTTTAAAGTGAGAAAAAAATTGATTAGAAAATACAATTAAAAAAATGAAAATGAAAATTGTATTACTAGTAGTTAAAAGTTACACATATTTTGAGATTAATAATTTTTTTAAATTGACATTTATTCTGTAATGGAAGGAATATAATAATAATCCTCGTGAAGCAAACAGTGTGCTCATCTTTCTATACAAACTCACTGTAACTCGTTGAACAAAATGAAAAGCAATGATCATCTGAGTTGTTGACCAATGCAAGCAATGGGAGAGATCAAAGTGTCGTCTGAAAATCAATCTAATTAAGAGCAATAAACTTGTCATACAATACACCAACAAATTCTACTATTCCTCCATGACCATCATAACCATTGATTGAGGTGATTGATTTTTATTTGCCTTGCATTAATTAACTGCATGTGATTTTTATCAGATGCTGCTTCAGTTCTCATTATAGTTCCAATTCTCATTTCAGTATTACTGATAAGTAGTTCCAACGGCACCTAGTTTAGAGTAAATAGTTGGTGCATAGTATGAAAACAAAAGGGTTTTTAACAATATAAGATTATGTTCTTGAAAACCTCCGATATTCCAAAAAAAGAAAACTCTAAGTTACAAATAATTATTTTAGGTTTTTTTTTTTTTTAAATAAGCAATGGAATTAAAAGGAGCAAAAGGGATGCTTCACCCCGAAACAAAACGGAAAACTCCTACCTCTCAAAACATTCAAGAGGTAGAATATTCCAATAATAAAAATTACAAAGATTCACCTTTTTATAAGAAGAACAAAGCCAACTCCACGAATTATGAACAATCTCCGACATACAATCGGTAAAACTAAAAGGTTCTTCTTTAAAAATCACCGCATTACGCTTTAGCCAAATAGACCAAACTGTAACGAGCCAAACTATTGCCGCTATCGATCTCTTATTCAAGCAAAGAACTTTACCACAATTTTAGGGTTAAACATGATTAAAGTCTTTGTAAATTAGTTATTTTTATTTTTCGTTCTCTTAAAAAATTGTGTTAAAAAACCGTCATTCTAAAATTAGAAATTTTAATTTTTGGTGTTTCTTGCAACTTAATGATAGTTTTTACAACTTAATAACTGAATTAGTGATGATTTTTAGCGAATGTTGAATTAGCGATGATTTTTAGTGAATGTTGAATTAGAGACGATTTTAGCAGGAGAGACTAAAAATTAAAATTTTTAATTTTAGAGGAATAATTTTTTAACAATCTTTTTAGAAAAACGAAAAACATTTAATAACTCAGTGTTAATCATTATTTTACAACAATTTAAAATGAGATTTATATACTCTACCTCTTAAAGCTATGATATAATACAATTCTTACCAAAAGTGTTTAAGCAAACTACTTAATTATATATATTGGTCAACAATCACTAAGTCAAAGGGTTTAAAACAATAACTTTATAATTAAAGGCATCTCTTATACTTAGTGATGAAATTTGAGCAGTTTTTTTTTTTTATAATTTTATTTCATTTCAAACTTTTTTAGTAACACCATCCAATCCAAGATGCATTAATCCAAATATAAGCAACTATACCATCTATTATTAGAAATATTTCTGTGGACTATAATTAATTATAAATTTTGATTTTATAAAACAGGTTGATATTATAAATGTGATCCATTAAATTTAATAAGCATGATAAATAATAACGGTCTTTTAGTATTAATTTTGATTTGTGTAGAACAAAGTGTAGGTCTAATTTCTAAGGTGCATGATGAGTGATACTAGAATTGTTATCTTATAGAATTGTTATCTGATAAATAGATAGATTAGGTAGATTAGGTCTCCTTTGTCCTTAAACTAAAATAAGCTTGTTTGAAGTTTGCCTTATTCATAATCCTAAATATTGAAGCACATGATTAGACAAAGAATGATTAAGTCTAATACTTTGACTATTCTAAATAATTGATTATCACAACTTCAACAAGTAAGTGTGATATAATATCATGTAATATCGATTATAATAACCAAATTTACATTGGAATGAGAATGATTATGAGGTTTTCAATTGTGAGGCTATTTAGTTGTATTGTGAAATTGATAGAATAATTAAATCAATTTTAGCAAAATTACTCAAATTAAATCACACCAAAAAATTTAAAGTGTAAGGGGAAGAAAGAACAATGATAATCAAAATAAATGGTCTTTAGCAAAAATTAACTTTTTGTGCAATAAGACACCAATTAAGCTTGACAGAAGAAGATAATGTAACGACAATTAACACAATAACTTGTTTATCTAATTCGATCAAACTATCTACTCTACTCTAGGAGAGAGAGAGAGAGAGAGAGAGAGAGAGAGAGAGAGAGAGAGAGAGAGAGAGAGAGAGAGAGAGAGAGAGAGAGAGAGAGAGAGAGAGAGAGAGAGAGAGAGAGAGAGAGAGAGAGAGAGAGAGAGAGAGAGAGACTATATTTCACTGTACTTCCAAGAGTTGTTACAAAAAATTACAAATGAGTTATAAGAAAATACTCACCAAAGTTTCCAATAATAAACCCTATTTCTACCAAAGTGTTTCTTAATCTCTCTAACTCTCTCTATATATATATGAATCACTTAAGGCCAATGTGTTTTAAAGTGTTTCATAACACCCTTTAGATATCTCTAAGGATTTCCCAAATTTCAAGAACAAATTCTTAGGAATTTACATTTGTGCCTATAAGATTGCCATTAGAACTCCCAAACTCTATCTCCAACTCTAAAATTCTGCAAGTTGTAATAGCAAGCATACAAGAGATACATATTTATAATTTCTTAAACCAAACAGATCCATAACAAGCCCAACGAATAACATACAAACGAATGGATGCATGAACTAAAATAACGAAGTCCATTACACATGGACCAAGAAAATACGCCCGCCACACTTAGACCCATTGTCGCGCTGCCGCCATCGTTTCTTTCGCCAACATGTTGTCACGTCGAATCCACTACCAGCCTTATTTTGCATCGTCGTTCTAGCTCCATAGCCAATTTCACATCACATCAGCTCGGTCTCCAGCCTCACACCATGCCGGCTTCATAGTGAGCCTTACTTTGTGGTGTTACGCCAACTCCACGGCCAGCCTCACGTCTTTGTTGACTTCTAGGCTGATTTTTGGTTTTTTAAATCTCGAAATATATTTTATTTATTTTCATATTTTAAGGTTTTAAGGCATACTTCAACAAATTGAAGCAATAATTATAATAATTGAAAAAAGTTTCCTATACCCACAAGATGCATCTTATTTTTAATAGATCATACCATACGAAATTTATTGTAAAATATTCTTAACTTTGAATAATTTTCGGATGAGGGAAATTCTTGGAAGTTCCTAGATAGTTTTGAAACTTCTAAGATGACTTCTAACCAGTCAAGTGATTCACGCGTCCATTCCTTCTTAGATAGTTTTGACACTCTGTCATTACGTAAAATTGGCGAGTAATTTTAACGGAATCAGTGGAATAATGAGCAAAAGGCAAGCAAGCATGTGCAAGAATTGAACAAAGTTGCAAAAGAGTGAGAAATATGGACTTCGTAAAAATTGAAGAAAATAACTAAGTTTGCTTTTTCATGAACTACCTATAATTTTGTATGCATTGTTGTTTATGTATGGTTATGCATTCTTCACTTTAACGTACTTCTATGTGAGTGCACATTATTGTTGATCAATTTATCTTTGCAACGTCTCTGAGTGTTATACATATTGTTGTGTAATTTACGTGTTATGATTTTGTCTCTTTTTGATGTTGTTAAAGGGGGAGAAGCTTATGTAAAAACAAAGTCTAAAAATGTACATATTTAAGGGGAGCTATGATCAAGAAAACAAATACATCATACATTTTGCCATCATAAAAAGGAGAAGTATGCGAGTGCATAATTATTTTTTTAGAAATGTTTTGAATGATTTCAAAACTAGGACTTTAGCATCCATGTACAATTGGACCTCTCTCTAATGTCTAGACTAAATGTGCAATATCATGTTAGGTCACTTAAAATTATTTTAGTGTTGTTTTACAACTTAAAAATCAAGTTTTTATGTGAAAAATAAGTGCATAGGTCGACACATACATGCATAGATCGACACATAATGTTGGTTTTGCATAAAGAAAGTTTCTGGAACTTTCAAGTCGACACATGCATGTTATAGGTCGAAACATAGAAATAAAAATACTTTTATAGGTCGACACATCCATATTTTAGGCCGACACATACTGAAACAATTTTGAAAAATTCCAATTTGCTCAGCATAGGTCGACACATGCGCATTATAAGTTTACACATACCCTATGTTTTTCAAAACCAGATTGTTCTATCCATTTCATGTTGACATGTAATGTCTTCAAATCGATACATAGATGCAAATTTACTCCTATAGGTCGACACACGAATACTATAAATTGGCACTTATTGTTTTATTTTTCAAAAATTTGTAAAACTCCATGATCTGTTTTTCTGTTATTTCCTTCTATAACACACACGCCCACTCACCCGCCCACAACAATTACACATAATCATTTTTGTTGGGTGCCATCTAGATACAAGATTCATAAGGTCCAATTTAGAATTGATGTAAATCAAATTGGGTTGTTGTTAACTCTTTGAGCCACAGTTAAACAGCAAAAATTAAACAATTTAACCCGTTAAACCGTGGCAAATCAACCATAACTAATAAGCAAACTTTTAACCGTGCGAGTATTAAAAAAAATTGTTATAACAATTTTATAAAAAAGTATGTATTATTTTAAAAAATAGTTGTAATAATAAATTTATAAAAAGTATGTATTATTTTTACATATAACACTTGCAATTAGTGATATAATAAGAGAGAAAATAATGTATCTAGTCTCTATTAAGTCCAAATACATTATTTACAAGCTCCTATAACATACTCTCTGTATGACAATATAATATATTTTATAATGATATATATGATGGAAACCTAACAAGGAGGATAATATAACACCGCTTGAGGTGCAATAAAAATTGGTATTTATGAAACGGTGAAAAGTGACTAATGGGTAACATTTACAATGGCACTTTTAAAAGTATGAGACCCATACTTTTGAAAAGTGACTATGAGTAGAGCATGTTCATAAATATTTTATCCATGTATTTAAAGGATTGTCATATTATTTCTCACGGCAAAGTTCTTTGCTTTCTACATTTTGGTAGGATTCATTTACCTAGTTAATAATAGTAGGTATAAAGATAAGGTATAATTGATTACCCTGCCAAAATTAGTTTAGCAAAATAGCTAGACTTCCAAACGTGGCTTATACATATTTAATGTACTATTTATTATGAATATGACTATGTTTGATAAGTGTTATGATGATTGTTCTGATTATTTGAAGAGTTGGATATTTTGTTTGAGATTTTTTAGTTTCTTGAAACTAGGTTTATAGTTAAAATTAGTTTAATTTTAGTTTAACATTTAGTGATTTGGAGGAATTTATAGAACACTCGAACTAGCTTTATTTACTAACCGTTGAGGAATAAAAATCCTAAAATAATTATTATAAAAATGAATTAAAATTTAAAATCTAAAAAAATATCTTAGAAAAATACATTTAAGTATAATTTTAACTACGGAGATTTATCAGAATTTAGACTGTATAATTTTTTTTTGGCAAAATACATTTTTCCGATAATATATTTTACAGATTTAAGTATATGGAGTGAATTAAAAAATTTATTATTTCTTTTTAACCATATTATAATTGGTTCAAATTATCTATTAAATGTGCCTATGACTATTTTCTTTAGAAATCTGACCGATCATCTTTATTTAAATGTCACCTCCCAACCATATATTTTTTTTTTAAATTTCAGTATAACAAGCAAGTAGTTTAGAAATGATCTCAAGCAAGTAGTGTACATTAGGTATATATTTAATGCTTTGTTAAAATAAAATATTTCTATTATTGAATGCTAGAGCTACCAGAAAATCTGCAACTTCACTGTGCAAGTACATTAAGAAACCGCCAAGGGTAAGAAGGTGCTAGCTGTGAGACCATTAAATAAGGGCAAACAACCTTATGTGTTTTATTTAATGCCCATCACTCTCACTCTCTCTTTGTTTCTCCTTCTATATATTTACCTCAATTTTCAACACCACAAAACTCATTCATCTACCTAGCTTAGTAGTTACTATATTTTATTTATATAGTTATAGTAGTTTTAGTGAAAGAAAAATTATGGAAGGTTTTGAAGAAGAAATTACAGAGCCAGTGAGTCCTACAGGACAATATTTGAATAGCTCTTGTTTGTGTGTATATATTTTAGGTGTTTTAGAATTTGAAATTTCAATTGATGATTGCCAAACTCTTTCTTTGCTTCAAGATGTCTTTCTTCCCATCAACACACGTTTCTCCTCCATCATGGTAATTATTTATTAATTTATTTGTTTTTATTTATATAGTAATCATGCATGTTTATTAGTATTAATTAATTAGTAGTATTAACTTCACTCACTTTTTTTTAATATTTAGTTTTATTTCTGTTTATATATTTGAATATTGTTTATGTGTGTGCTTTGTTTATTTTTTTATTAATAAAGAAATTATGAACTTTGGAGTAGTTGGCTTTCAAGATCTGTACTCGTGATTTTAGAATGTTTGCTAAGGTTATGTCATAATCAAATTATTTGTTTTAAATATTATATTCCATCCGTATCAATATTATATGGAATATAATATAAGCAGACAAAAACTTATTAAAATTAGTGAAACATAATAATTTATATTAATTTTTGTATATTTTTTCAAAAATAAGTTTTTATAAGAAAGTAGAAAATTAGTTTTTATTGTCAATTAGTTATGAAAAATACGAGAGAATGGATTAAGTACAAATTATGTTTAAGTTCATCTTGAAAATATATATTTAGAATATTATGATTAAATAAAATAAAAATCAATTATTTTTCTTATATTTGAGACAAGCAAAATATGTTTTTTATAAACCGAGAGAATTTAGTATATCACATTAAATTTTTATAAATAAATTTCTTTTTTTTCTCTAAAATTAATTTTTTTAATTTATTATATTACTGTATAACTATTTTTATATAGATCAAATACTTTGGGACAGAGGGAATATATAATAAAAAAGATAATTTTTTTACTTGTAACATTGACCTATTAAAATTTGAGTTAATACCATTTCTTTAACCAATGTAATAAAGTTACTCATGTAATGAACCAATGTAATAAAGTTACTCATGTAATGAATCAATGTTCGTGTGGGAGATGTCTAACATTTATTGTTTCATTGAAGAGTTTGTCTCATGTGAAAGGAACAGTTGAGACAACTTATTTCTTACAGCTCTCTAAAACTTACTACTAGTAAATATTTTGCTTTATAAATATACTAACTATCTAATATATTTGACTTATATATATATATATATATATATATATATATATATATATATATATATATATATATATATATATATATATATATATATATATATATATATATTAATTATTTAATAAATTTAAAAAATAATATTTTCTTATATTAAAGATAAAACTGAAGGGAATAATATTTTTTATTGAAAAAAAATGTATAGGCTAATGGATATATATTAAACAAAACATAGATCTTTGCATGAGCTAATTATATACATATTATTGTGATTTGTTTAAATTTATACAATAATTTTTACATGCATATATGACACCACCTTTGTTATACTCACCAAAAAGAGTTTCTCAACCATAAGCCTAGTTTAGCCAAAATATTACAATATATTTTTTACTTTAATTGTTATGTATTCTTGGTATCAGAATCTGTTTTACTTTATAAACAAAATTTGTGTACATTAGAATGTGTAATTATTTGCAAAATTTAATTTCCTATTAGTGGCAAAAAAATATGAAAAACTAATGTTGAAGTGTTTGATTGAATAGATCAAGGACCAATTCAATGGAGAGAAAATATGGAAGAGAGTTGAAGTTAATTTGGAAGACCATATTAATGTTCCTGAATTTTCAAGTGAAAAATCATGCAACTCATTCTATGATGAATCGCTTGATGAATATATGTCCAAAATATCAATGGAACATTTACCACAAGATAGACCACTTTGGGATATTCACATTATTAAATATCCAACAAAAAATGCAGCTGCAACTGTAGTATTCAAACTTCATCATGCTCTTGGAGATGGTTACTCTCTAATGGGAGCTCTTCTTTCATGTCTAGAGAGAGCTGACAACCCTTCTCTTCCATTCACATTACCGTCGAGCCAGAAACCCAAGTCGATTTTTAGCACAAAAGCAATTATCAAGAGATTTCCTTCTATTTTTTCCTCGACGCTGCGGTCTATGATGGATTTCGGATGGAGTATCGTGAAAAGTAGTATGATTGAAGATGATCTAACGCCGATTAGGTCACGTGCTGATGATATCAAACTTCGAAAAATTACTATCTCCAATGTTTCTTTCACTATGGAGCGGATAAAAGAAGTGAAATCACGACTTGACGTGGTAAGTAAAATAATTCAAAGTAAAATTTTTAATTTATTTATTTCATTTTTATCTTAGTTATATATTTTTTTGTCTCATAGTTGAGTTTTTAGCCTCTTAAAAGATAAATAACTAGGATACGCCTCATGTTCAAATTTGTAGTTTCTAATAATGTCTCTGCACAACTAACTAACGATTGAGTTGACCGAAAAAAGTGATATGTTTAATTTATCTTGATTAATGATTTTTTTTAACGATTTTTTTGCAGAGCATAAATGATGTGATTGCGGGTTTAATTTTCTTTGGAATTCGATTATACATGTTAGAAATTAATCAAGAATCAAGAAAAGCAAGTTCAACAGCATTGGTGTTATTGAACACAAGAAATATCAAAGGTTATAAATCTGTGAAAGAAATGGTTAGCAAGAACAATAATGGTGCTGCATGGGGAAATCAATTTGCATTTTTGCATATTCCAATTCCAAAATTAAATGATCCAAAATTTGAAAATCCACTTGAGTTTATTTGGGAAGCTCATAAAGAAATTAGCAGGAAGAAAAATTCTTTGGTTACTCCTCTTACTGGCATGCTCTTAAATATGGTGAAAACAATCAGAGGCCCTGAGGTTGGTAATTAGTCTTAATTAAATGTCTATTATTTTATATATACATTTTATTTTATTTTTGTCATAAACAAATAAATTTTATATATAAATATGACCGATCACTATTATAAATAAATGTCCAAATTTTAAATTTATTGAATAATTGATACATATATATGATTTAATATATAAGTCAGATAATTGTTTATTCAAATGAATAAAATAATGAATTTTTAATTATAATATTTTTTTGAAAAAAAGAATTTCATTTTTTAAATAAACATGTAATCGAAAACTTTATTTTTTTTAATTTTTTAATTTAGTGTACTTGAATAATAATACATATTTTGTTTCTTTGGAAAACTTGTAAATTAATAAATGGGATATTCAGGCTGCAGCTAGATATGTACACAGTACTTTGAGAAACTCAAGTACAACAATTTCAAACATTATTGGACCAGTGGAACAAATGGCTTTGGCTAATCATCCGGTTAAAGGTTTATACTTCATGGTTGTTGGTCCACCAGAGGTATGTGTTAAGTTTTTTTTTTTTTAAGTTTTCTTTACTAAAAATAAATACATAAATAAATCACCTAAACTATTTTTGTTGAGGATTCATATACATATATGTATCGTTGTCTTTAAAGGTTAATTTTTCAGGTTTTTGTTTTGGTTTTTTGTTTGTGGAATTGCAGAGTTTGACAGTTACAATTATGAGCTATATGGGAAAGTTGAGAATTGCATTTGGTTCTGAGAAAGATTTCATTGACAAACAGAAAATGAAGTGTTGCATGGAGAAATCTCTTGAGATGATAATTAAAGCATCAACAAAGACTATGGCATAAAAAAACTATGTCATATTATTAATTTTTTTTGGTTCAATTATGGTATGTAATGATTCTGTATTAGTTAGTAATTTTTTTGCTTTCATGTGGTATGCATTTTTGTGTTGAACATGATGAGACATTCCAGATTCCATCAGAGTATTCAAGTTGTGTTTTTTGGGATAGCCAATTCGTTAATATTTTCAAACGAATTAGGCAGATATGCATAATTTGGAGAATTACCCCCCCTTTTATACCTGCACCCCCATTTTATTTGATAACTCCAAAAATACCATTGTTCAAAATTCAAATGTGCGTAAGAAACTTCTAATAGACAGTTTAAAATTTCCGGTACAAACAAAATTCTCGAAGTGTAGTCATAATTTTTAGTAAGAACTAATATCGGAAAATTCTAAATTTTCTAATACTATGCAATGAATAAATACAGAGAATTTTGAAGTTCCTAATTAAAATACATACAAAAAAAATCGAAATTTATGAAATTCTTAATAAAAATATAAAAGATTGTATTGGAAATTTTAAAATTCGTAAAAACCTTATTTTTCACAAGATTTCCGAGAAGGTATCGCTCTGGAGGTTTTGTAATTTGCGCAAATTCCGAATGGATTTTTAAAAATGGTTGAAAAATTTGCAAAGTTAATATAGTCAATTCATTGAGTTTGTGGGGGTGTCAAGTTTAAGTGGATTAAATGCTCCATAATTTGGCTACTTATAGAAAATTTTACTTCCTACCCCTACACTTGCCTTCCTACCCCTACAATTTTTAAAAAATGGCAATTTTACCCTCAAACACTAATAACCATTTTACCACTTTACTTTTTACCATTTTTTCAAAAAGTCAAAAAAATTTGAAATCTGCACCCCTACGCGCATCAAAAACGGAATACCTGAGGTAAGAGTTCCGTTTCACAAAGTTACAAACCGGAAGACATTTGAAATCTGTTCCGGTTCATTTTTTTTCCTCCCGGAAGACATTTCAAAACTGTTCCGGTACTTCTAATGCCAAACCGGAACAGTTGGGGAAAGTGTTCCGGTGCACATGGTTACAAACCGGAACAGTTTGGAAATGTGTTCCGGAATGTTTTATTTTTTTTTGATTTTTTGTAATTTTTTTCAGGTATGGAAGTTCCGCTCCAAATTTGTCGTAAAAACGATACAGCTATAGATACCACTGATGCTTTCAGAACTTCAGAGAGATTTGTCACACGGGAAGAAGTTATCCGTTGGGTTAAAGAGACTGGAATTAACAATAAAGTGACCGTTATTATCACGCGTTCAGACACCGAAACAGGCAAAAGAGGAAGAAGTAACAAAGTGATATTTGGGTGCGATAAAAGTGCAAAATATAAGGACAAAAGTGAGACTCAAAGTGCTACTAAGAGATGTGGATGTCCATTCAAAATCAGATCGACTCCGGCAAAAGATGGTTCTGGATGGAAGGTTGATGTAAAGTGTGGAGTTCATAATCATGGTTTACCAGATAGCTAGATTAGAAGGTCATTCATTTGTTGGTAGGTTGACAGCCGATGAGAAGCAGCATGTTGCTGATTTGACAAAGAGACATGTTCCGCCTAGACACATATTGATTTCCTTGCAAGAGCGAGATCCTGAGAACGTCACTCGGATCACGCAAATATACAAGCATAAAAGTGTGATTGAAACGGAGATAAGAGGTCCAAGAAGTGAGATACAACATTTGTTTAAGCTTATAGAGGAGGCGAACTATGTTTATTGGAGTAGGAAACGGGATGATTGTGAAGTTGTGAGAGATATTTTTTGGGCTCATCCAGATTCGGTAAAGTTGCTGAATCTTTTTCCTACTGTCTTGATTATGGACGCCACTTATAAGACCAACAAATATAGACAACCTCTGTTTGAAATAGTTGGTATGACATCGACCGAGTTGACATTTGCGGTTGCATTTGCTTATATGGAGTGTGAGCAGACAGAGAGTTTTATTTGGGTCTTGGATAAGCTGAAGCAATTGTTTGTGAAGAAAGATGTGGTTCCACAAGTGATTTTGACAGATAGAGATCTTGCTTTGATGAAAGCAGTTGAAGTTGTTTTTCCTACGACGCATAACTTGCTATGTCGTTTTCATATTAACAAAAATGTTGGGATGAAATGCAAGGAATATGTGATGAAAGACATGCAAGAGACAATAGGCACATTGTGGAAAGATGTTGTATGGGCTAGTAATGAGGTTGAGTATGGTGTACGGTTGCAATATCTTGAACAAGCATGCTTTGCTTGTAATGACTTCCTCGATTACGTGAAGAACACTTGGTTGATCCCACATAAGCAAAGATTTGTAGGCGCATGGATTAATCGAGTGCTTCATTTTGGTAACACCACGACAAATCGGTATGTCATAATTCTTAAAATTTTTATTATGTATTAATTTTTAAATTATTAATTTTTTATACTTTCTTTGTTTATTTTAGGGTTGAATCTGCACATTGGAAGCTAAAGCAGATGATAGGAGACAGCCTTGGTGACATGGTCAAAGTTTGGGAAGCTATGAATTCTAACCTAAAAATCCAAATAGGTAACATTCGAGCTTCGTTTCAAAAAAGTTTTTATGAGGTTGAGCACGCACACATTAGTCCATTTTATGATAATTTGCGTGGTTCAGTATCGAGAGCTGCTTTGAGACGCATTGCAGAAGAGTTATCGAGGCTTGATTATGTGTTAAATAGTAGGGAAAAATGTGGTTGTACTATGATAACAAGTTATGGGCTACCTTATGCTTGTGAGATGGGAAGATTGATTGTTGTTGGAATCCCATTACAAGTAGAAAGTGTTCATCTTCAATGGAGGATACTATCTATGGAAGGTGACTTGTCTTTAGACGAGGAAGCCGGTTCGGAGGTTGATATGAGTAATGCAATTGATGAATTGTGGAGAAGGTTTAAATCACTAGATGTTGTTGGAAAAAGAGCATTGAAAAGTAGGGTTTGTGAAATTGCATATCCCACAACAACTTCATTGTGTCCACCACCTGAGAAAATAAAAACTAAAGGCGGAGTGAAGAGGAAAGGGAAGAAACCAGTTGGGTATGATGTTTATAGGGATCCTTCAGGTTTTGAGTATGCTGATCAGGCGTCTCAATCTTCACAAAAACAATCGCAAGCATCACAAACTTCTAGGAAGCAATCACAGTCAAAGAAGCAATCACAATCAAAGAACCATGGTTTCACTCTTCAGTTTCCTTGTCATATTAGGCCATATATTACCGAGATAGGCCATATTTAATTACTTATTTATTAAATTATTTAATTATTTAATTACTTATTTAATTATTTATTTAATTATTTTTTTGTTATGAAATCAGGTTAATATGAAAGAAGGCTTCCCACTGCCACCCGTCACGTTAGATTGGATGAAGTTTCGTCTTCAAGTGGCGACATCTTGGATGTTAGGTTTTGCTGGACGTCTTCAATATTGGCATCATCTTACGCCTATGTTACCATCAAGTGTTAATTTAGATTAAGTGACTTTTATTTATATGTAATATTTTATTTATGTAGAACTTTAACATTAGAATATAGAACATCTTTTATTTATATAGAACATTAACATTATCCAAATAAAATCTTATCCAAATAAAAATAAATATACCATAAAATATAAAGTAGAATATACCATAAAATATACCATAAAATATAAAGTTGAATATATCATAAAATATAAAATAGAGTTTACAATCATAAAATATAAAATAAAATATAAAAAAGAGTACAATCATAATAGAGTCAATGCTCACGGGCGATGCGTAACACCTCAAATAAATCAGCATATGTGACATCATCCTCCTCTGCCTCTACCTGCCGGAGATAACGGTGCACCAATGTGGAGGCACGAGCCCAATCCGGATCAGCTGGTCCTGCCTCAAAGACAGGAACTGCAACCTCTCTACGCGCACTAGGTGGGGGAGGCACCACCTGAGGATGCGAAACGCGGTAATACCACTCTAAATATCCATCAACCGTCTCATGAGGGTATCCCACTGGCCGTGTATCTCTAATCACATCTGTCACGCTCTGGACATAAGCAATCCACTCCACAACAATCTCATCATTGCTGAGCGTATCAGCAGGAGGTGCAGGCGGAATATATTGACAATAACCAAACTGCCGAAGACACCTGTCAGGTAAGTATAGCACATGTAACTCACCCCAAACGAGAAAAACTCTGTACAGAGATAACTCGTTAAAAGCTCGATGATGTCTATGATCCTCAAATGGGCGCCATATGACATCTATAGGTGTCAGCTCGTCCAATATCGGTCTATACGCATCCACCTTGATGGCTCCTTGCCTGTAGGACCATCTCATCGCCCGCGGAAGCCCAAGGTTCTCAGATGGCCGCCAATTTTCTCCTTTCCTTCCCAGTGTAGGAAAGTACTCATGTATCCAACACTATTAACAACATAAATAATATAAATAATATATATATATATATATATATATATATATATATATATATATATATATATATATATATTACATAATATAAATAATAATATATGAATTAACATACAATTAATTAAAAATAACTTAAATACCTGAATCAGAGTAGGATATCCACCGAGCTGCTTGCAACTAACTAAACATAGATGCATCACCAAGGTGGCGATAAAGAGTGACCAGGGCAGCAGATGCCCAACTGTAGTGACTGAGCCCACGTAGGTCTCTAAATAGTGGCAAATACCGGGCCTCAACCAAAGTTAATGTCTTATCTGCAAAAATGGTAGAACCTACCAACATCATCAAATATGCCCTGGTCGCGAAGTCCCAACTACCAGCAGCACGGTACTCCACAAATCTGTCGTACAACCACTGCAGTGAGTAATAAGCTCCCCTGCATGAACGCACATGCTCAGCCATGGCACGTCTACCCACTCCCAATAACTCACAGCCAAGATCAACCGCCACCTCCTCTGTGACGTGCTCATTAGGATACCAAAACATACCCCCAATAGGTAAATGCAGCAGGCAGGCAACATCATCCAATGTAATCGTCATCTCACCAAATGGCATGTGAAATGACGATGTCTCAACATGCCACCTCTCCACAAATGCTGAGACGAGGTTAACATCTATCTTGGTCAGGCTAGTTCTCTGAAGAGAAGCCAGACCTGACCCACTCACGATATCCTCAATCTCTGGTGGGAGCATTTGAGGCACTCTGTCCTGGAGCTTCGTCCCATGTCCTGCGACTTTAAGCTCCTTTTTAGGACCTCTTTCCTGAAAATTAATAAAGAGATCACATTAGATTATATAATAAAAAATTATTTTTAAAATAAATTAATTAATTTTACTAAATTAATTAATTTTACTTACCTGTCCGTACCACAAACGGCGAGCGACATGGTCTTGGTAACGAACAAGTAAAGATAGATCTGATGGTCCACCAGGATATCCAACTGGCTGCGGTGGCTCCGGAGGCGGCTGTGCTGGCTCTTGAGGTGGGTTAGAGGGACCAGCTTCGTCGCGGCGGCGGCGGGAATGTGGCCTCCCGTCAGGTCCTAATGTATGCATTTTCCTGAAAAAAAAATTAAAAAAAAATCACAAAAAACCAAACCGGAACAGTTCCAAAAAGGGTTCCGGTTTGTAAATGAGCTAAACCGGAACAGTTCTCAAAAGGCTTCCGGTGGGGATGAAAACGAACCGGAACAGCTTTCAAAAGCGTTCCGTTGTGCAAGGCAATAAACCGGAACAGTTCTCAAAAGGCTTCCGGTGGGGATGAAAACGAACCGGAACAGCTTTCAAAAGCGTTCCGTTGTGCAAGGCAATAAACCGGAAGAGTTTCAAAATGTGTTCCGGTTTGAAAACGAATGCACCGGAACAGATTTCAAAAGCGTTCCGGGAAGAATTTTGCAAACCGAAACACTTACCAAATGTGTTCCGGTTTGGTGATTTTGTGAACCGGAAGAGTCTGCAGAAGGGTTCTGAAGTGTATTTCGTGGAGAGAAGTGAGAGTGTTTGTTCAAAATCAGTAAAAAGTTGAAAATGAAAAAAAATTTACCTTTTTATATGAGGGTAATTTCGTCAAAAAAAATTGATTGTAGGGGTAGAAGGACAATTGTAGGGGTAGGAAGTAAATTTTTCCTACTTATATTATGGTAAAGCCCAAAGTAATTGGAGATTTTATCCTGCCAGCCCACACTTTAACCTGACACCCACATAATTATAGAGCTTTTATTTTAATCTTTGATGTTTTTGAAAAAATAATGAGTTTTTATTGAATTTTTGAAGAATTTCACTTGTTTTTACCAGATTTTTAAAAAAACTATTAAATTTAAACTACTAGATTCTTCAAATACACCCTCAAATTTTTCAAAAAAGTATGAGATTTTACCATATTTTTCAAAAAGTCTATGAGAAATTTTACCGTATTTTTGAAAAAACTTGTGAGTTTTTATCGAATTTTTCAAAAAATCTATGAATTTTTATCGAATTTTTCAACCAATCTATGAGTTTATACCAAAATTTTTTAAAAAAAACTACGAGTTTTTACCGGAATTTTCAATATATATTACATGATTTTTCAAAAAAAAAAGAGTTTTTAATCGGATTTTTTAAAATACACTATCAGATATTTCTAAAATCTACGAGTTTTTACAGGATTTTTCAAATACACTACCTTATTTTTCAAAAAACTATGAGTTTTTACTAGATTTTTTGAAAAATTGACATAATATAATCTTCACCATTTATTTTTAAATCTATTGGTTCAGATTCATTCTCATGTTCTCATATATATATATATATATATATACTAGTAATGGACCCGTGCGTTCGCACGGGTCACGTAAAGTCGAAATAAATATTTAATAAATATTATATAGTTATAGTAAAAAAATGTATATTAATTTATACAAAGTCATATAAATATTAATTTAATTTATCAAGTTGTAGTAGTTGTTAGGATATATATAGATTTGGTAAATGCTATTAAACTAAATATATGTTGGAAAAATAGGTTTGGCCCGTCAGGCATGGCTATAATTTTTATAATTATTTATAATTTTAATTTTAAAATTTCTTTTAACAAATATTATAAAATAAAATATATTATACACCATATTGGTTTAATAATATAATTAGATTTAATGAATTGAACATATGATCTCTAATATCTGTTAAAAAACACATATGCTATAGTAATTGAGAAGTCATTAAACATATGATCTCTAATATTGTTCAATTTAAGTAAATATTTTGTCGGCCCGTCAATAAAATAGGTTCGACTGTCGAGCATGCCTATAAATTTTAAATTCTTCTGTATTGTAAATTTATGGATACTATTGATATTAAATGATTTTATCATAGAAAATAAATTTAAAGACAGTTAAGTTTTATAAGGAATCTGTGATAAATCTTGCACAAATAACAATTGTTGAAAAACTTTAAAAAAAAAGTTTTTGAAAAATGGAATGTGATAAGTAAAATATTTATAACTTAATTCCGTTTATACAAATAATTTTATGAACAATTAACTTTTTTCTGTTTATAAAAATATTTGTAACTTATACCCATTTCACAAAAATAATTGTATTAGTATTTGACTTATTTCAATTTCTAAACAAATTTAGAATTTATTACCATTTATAAAAATAATTGTATCAACAGGAAACTTTTTCTCTTTATAAAAATATTTGCAACTTATTCTCGTAAAATTGTTCCGATTTATACAATTGAATTAATTAATTAATTAATATTTTAAATGTATCCCGTAAAATTAAATAGGAGTATTCTTGATTAAATAATAAAAAAGAATGAATTTGTTAAAACGCAGTTTATTTGTTAAACTCTAATTTAATACAAATTTGAGAAAGAAGAATGAATATTCTTTTTTGAGGTTCCAACACTAAAAAAGAATGATTAAATATTATTATTTTTAAGGAGATAAAGATAAATACGAATATCAACACTAAAAAAGAATATGCATTTAGATTGATTTTTTTTTAATTTGTATTCACAAATATAACTCAATTATCATTAAAAATATAATATTTTTTTAACTATAAATTAGCCATATTTATAACTCAATTATCATTAAAAATATAATATTTCTTTAACTATAAATTAGTCATCTTTATAATTATACATTACTATTATAATCATTTATTTATTCTAATAAATTTGGATTTAGATTGAATTATTTTCTTATTTGTGTTCACAAATATATTTTTAACAAATAGAAAAGCAACATTGTTTCCTCTACAAACCATGTACTTTTTGCTCTGCAAACCGTGTAATTTTATAAAAAATTATTAAATAATCTAGCTATAAAATGGTTGAACATAAATATGCATTTAGATTGATTTATTTTTTATTTGTATTCACAAATATAACTCAATTATCATTAAAAATATAATATTTACTTAACTATAAATTAACCATATTTATAACTCAATTATCTTTAAAAATATAATATTTCTTTAACTATACATTAGCCATTTTTATAATTATACATTATGGTTGAACATAAATATGCATTTAAATTGATTTATTATTTATTTGTATTCACAAATATAACTCAATTATCATTAAAAATATAATATTTACTTAACTATAAATTAGCCATATTGATAACTCAATTATCTTTAAAAATATAATATTTCTTTAACTATACATTAGCCATTTTTATAATTATACATTAGGTAATATTATATTTATTTATTTATTCTCATAAATTTACATTTAAGATTGAATTATTTTCTTATTTGTGTTCACAAATATAACTCGATCATAATTTATTATATATTTAATGTATGTGGAAGAAGGTAAGTTTTATATGAAGAAGGTAGAATCCAAAAAGTTTGTGTTTGAATGAATGTGAAAAAGTCAAAAATAAAAACCATGAATCACTTATTTGTAGTAATAAACGATAATAATTAGGAAAAAACAATAAAATAGAAAAACAACCGTAGTTGCAGAGATTAGGGCTCTGTTTGATAAAACTAGCTGATAGCTGATAGCTTTTAGCTGGTAGCTGGTAGCTTTTAACTGGTAGCTGGTAGCTGATAGCTGGTAGCTGATAGCTGATAAGCTAATGTGAGTGTTTGGTAAATTAGCTGTTTCATTAGCTGATAAATACAAAATGACATTAACGGCATTTTAATTAATGAGGGTAATAATATATTTTAGTTAAAATAATAAGGGTATTAATGGAAGAAAAACTCACAAGCTACAAGCTCAAAAGCTACTTCAATTAGCTTTTGAAAAAAAAGCTAAAAGCTAGTAAAAAAGCTACAAGCTAAAAGCTAAAATAGAGTTACCAAACAGAGCTTTTTTATTAATATGAGCTGAAAAGCTAAAAGCTAAAAGCTCTTTTTTTTGTATTACCAAACAGACTCTAGGGAAAAAGAATGACCAGTTGAATCAATTTCGTGAATTTGAATTTTTAGGTTGTTACTGCCTTTCTTAATATAATAGTTGTCTAGTTGTAATAATGCATTTTGTTTGAGAAAGGACTTTTCGAGTGTAGCATTGTTTGCTCTGCAAACCGTGTAATTTTATGGAAATAATGGAAAGAAACAATTAAAATTGGATGTATTAATTGTGGTGTTTTTAATAATGATTATGTATTAATTAGGATAATAAAGTAGAAAATTAAATCATATTTATTGGAAAGAGAAAGAGAACAACAATTTATTATAATTAATAATTAATTCATATTTATTGGAAAGAGAATAAGTGATTGAGATTAAAAAAAAAAACATTGCAGAGAAAAATAAATAATTATATTAAAAAATAATAAAATTTACTTATGTTTATTTTATTCATGTGAAAAGTTAAATTGGTGCAATAAAAAAATAATGGAAAAAATAAATTTACTACTCTTCATATAATTTTTTATTTATACTTCTACAATACACTTAAATGGAAAGACTATTTAAGACCGAAAATGAAGAGGCAAATCCCAATATTGTATTAAAAAATTAATTATATATTCAAAAGAAATAAAAAATCTGATAATTAATAATGATATTAATAATACAACCCCTAATATATATATATATATATATATATATATATATATATATATATATATATATATATATATATATATATATATATATATATGTATATATATATATATATATATATATATATATATATATATATATATATATATATATATATATATATATATATATATATATATATATATATATATATATATATATATATATATGAGGAGGGATCAAATTACACCCGAAGAGTTACACCACGAGTTACACTCGTTCAATAACTACATTTCGAATTAATATTTTTTAAATTCAACCGTTGGATTGAAACATAATATCATATAAATCATACCTATAAAGTTTGAGCTTAATCTATAATGATTTACTATGTCATTGAATTGCATCAAAATTAACGTTATATGAAAGTTCATTTTGACGTTAATCTTTGGATATCTTGATCGTATAGTAAATCATTATAGATTAAGCTCAAACTTTATAGGTATGATCTATATGATATTATGTTTCAATCCAACGGTTGAATTTAAAAAATATTAATTCAAAATGTAGTTATTGAATGAGTGTAACTCGTGGTGTAACTCTTCGGGTGTAATTTGATCCCTCCTCACACACACACACACACATATATATATATATATATATATATATATATATATATATATATATATATATATATATATATATATATATATATATATATATATATATATATATATATATATATATATATATATATATATATATATATATATATATATATATATATATATATATATATATATATATATATATATATATATATATCACTTTCTTTAATTATTGCATATATAATTATTCAATAATTATTTTACATAAATAGTTTATAAATATAGAAGTTTTATTAAATATTTAAATTAACATTACCATAATTATTAAGAAATAATTAAAATACAAAATGGGAAAAATAATAATTAAAATTGAGAATAATTATCTATAATCAACTAAATACAACTTCTAGATAATAACAAATGCTACATGTTTTCACATAGATAAATTATACCCTTCAAAATAAAATAAGAAAATAAATAATAGTGAAAACTACCTCAAGACAAATTGAATTGAATAGTAAGAAACTAATCAATTGTATAAAAAAATAAGATGAATGTTAGATATATTGACTCTGGTATTGGCTATAGGATTCAATGCTTCATATACAAACCTAAGAAGTATAAGATCAATATAGAATTCAATGCTTCATACAAGCCTAAGAAGTATAAGGTCAAAGTCTTTCTTCTTTAATTTCTATCTTTGCTTCTTACCCTTTCCAAACCATTCAGCCATATCTTCATATTAGAATTCAGGTTATTAGAAGAACAAAACCTACAAAACAAACATTATATCAACAAAATCAAACAGTAGAATAACATGATATAACATAAACAAATTTATAATACCTCATCACACAACAAAATATTTAGAGCCTCCAGAATAACATTTTAGTCATTAAGGTCTGCACTTTAAACTGTAAATTAAATTATTTATCAACAATGTCCTAAAAAAAGAAAGAGAAAAAACATCAATTGAAAACAAAAATACAATAAAGTAACCATATTTTTTATATTAAACCAAAACAAATATAATCAACATTTTTTCCATTTAGGATTTCTTGGTAACTCGAAAAGCTTAGATAAGAGTATAAGACATTGTCTTCATTCTTCCCTGTGCTCTATCTCTTCAATCTGCAACATTGTTAAGCAAAGTTAGAACCTTTTAAACAGCTGAGAAGCAAAAACGAAAAACATTATTTAATCTAAAGAAAAAATGAAAGCCATTTAGTTTGAAGCAACAAAAACAAAACTTTTATGATTGGTTCATAAGTTCAAATCAACAAAAACAGAATTGATATGAAAACACAAAAAGAAATATGAAGCAAATTATAAAAATATGATATAACTTATCAGAAACAGAGTTTTAGATTTTGCGAAAATCTCAACAAAGTATGGAAAACATGAGAAAAGAAAATGGATTTAAAACGACTTGGAAATCGCTTGTTGTACCAAATCAAACTTAAACAAAATAGCATGTTGTTCCAAATCGAACGCGGATAGAAATTCTAACCCTAATTTGCATAAGAAGGAGAAAATCTGAAAAATTCGATGAGAACACGTTTAAGATAGAAGGAGAAAATCTGAAAAATTCGATTGGAACGCGTTGAAGATAGAAGGAGAAAATCTGAAAAATTCGATGGAAACACGTTGAAGATGAAAAACAACAATACCGTAATGAAGAATTGCTTGAAGAAGATCTGGAACTCGGTGGACATCAAATGTCATAATTTATAGATTTATAAGAGTATAGTTTGAAGGGTTTTGCAGAAGTCTAAGAGGGTGAAGAATGAAAATATTTTTCCCGTTCCAAGGTTGTTTTTGAAAAAAACATGCTGCAAATTGATTTGTTCAAAGGATGTTTGATTGTTTCGGACGGCAGAAGTAATTACGGTAGTTATAGGGTAGTAATGCAAGGCTAGGTAATAATTATGGGGGAGGTTTTGCTGTATTCCAAGTTAGATTTCACAATTCCAAAAAAAATGCATCACGTTAGTATTAATGATGGAAAAGAAAATGGACAATTGAAAGGTTACCCAATGATTAAGGAATCTATTTTATTAATTAAAAATAATAAAGGAGATGCAATTACCGTTATGTCCCCGATTATCACCCTCAAATTGGTGATTAGAGGGATAATGATAGGATTTCATATGTATTCTACTTTATTATATTAAAAGTAGATATATATATATATATATATATATATATATATATATATATATATATATATATATATATATATATATATATAATTGTATTCAATTAAATCATACACTTATATAATATAAGCAAAATTCCTTATATTAACTTAAAATCTAAATCACACATATTATTCACAAAATACAAATAATCAAAATATAAAAAAAGGCAACCACCATGTATATTTGACCCCCTCGATTTCTCCTCTACCTCCTGTACTGCAAGGCATATTGAGCATCGGCTATCATGGCCTCTACAGTGGCCTTCCCAAGAGTGCATTCCTTTACTCCCCTCTTTCTATGTCCACTCTCCAAATAGCCACAATACGCTGACAAATCGGCAACACATCAATAAAACGGTTCGCCATAACCCGCCCTTCTTATAATATCTCCTGATGAATTGGCATAGGTGACTTCCCATCTGTATTTGGTATCATGTAAGGATGCAACACTCTAAAAAATAATTGGATGTAGCGGTATGCAGTACTACATGGTTGAGGAGCTCACACAATATGTAAATTCTCTAGGACTATATGATCATAGTACTCTGCAATATCTTATAAATATTTCAGCGACATAGTGTGGGAAGAGCTACAACTGTAGGGACTCTAGGAATATCCTGTAGATACTCGAACTGACAAATGGATCACTCAGGTAGATGTAGATACATTAGTCGTGACCTATAAGCCAATCATTCGGAGTAGAAAGATATCTCATCAAAGGGGAGTGTCTATTTGGTGATCATTATATGGTGTGAATATTACATTGTCTTTGACGATGCAGTCAAGATAAACTTGTAACGGCTTAGTTGCATGATTCCATCTGAGTGGGATCAAGGAGCAATCATGTGGTAAAGTCTAGTCGTAGTTATCCATATACGCCCAATTGAAGATACGTGAAAAGTGTTGGGGGATCCATGTATGAAAATTGTTTAAATGAAATATTAGTAATGACATTAAACAAGTGTTATAAAATATTAGTAAGAGTAAAGGTGCAAATATAATACCGTAAATAAAGTGTTGCTAGCTGTTATCTATCGAGTCTTCCATAAATAAACTTCACCTAACTTGGAGTTTAGATAAACAAAATAAGAGCCCTCCACTTGTACTTATGAATCTTCTCCAAGTAAATGAAGTATCTCATGTAGACGACATCGACATAGTGTAGTACCTCAATTTTGTTTGAATAATTAAAAATTATTTCAAAAAATCTGAACATTATATTTAATTTATAACATTCTTCTTTTATCACAATTTTAAAAATAAAATAAAAATTATAAAATCATTTCACAACAAATTTATCACCTTTCAAAAAGAAAAAAAAAACTTTATTGTTTATTATTTTTTTTCTTTTTCAATTACAACAATTGCTCGCCTTTCAAAAAGAATAAACACTCCTAATATTATTAGTATGTTTACTTTACACAAATGTTCAATTTGATTTTGTAAATAAAAAATACTAATAACAAGAAAAAAATATAAATTAGTGAATAAAAAATAAAAAGAAAAGGAACTATGTTGGGCATTAACCCTCTTTCCTTTTTCGTTTTCAACTTTCTTACACCATTTCATGATGGATAAAGTCATTCTACCTTTCATATGTAAAAATGACTAAAGTTTTTTTTATAAGAAAGGAATTCAATAAAAATTTTGGGTCTTTTTTATAAAGTTTAAAAATTTTGGATCAATTCACAATTTTTGCAAATTTGAAGGGGCCAATTTATAAATATTTAAAATTATTAGAGACATATTTGCATTTTTAATTTTTTTTTGGGGTGAATTTGAATTTTTGAAAAAATATGGGAATCTTCTTGCAAAATTTGAAAGATTAATAATAAACAATTTAACACGTTCATATACTCACATTATATAAAGTGAATGAGCAATTTCAAATTGTTTATTTTTTAGTGTCATTTGAAAATCCTTAATTTGCCTGGGGGTGGGTGGGGGTGGGGGGAATGATATGGCGAATTCTCCATGGCAGCCACAAATACCACATCCCCACAAAACTTCAATATCCCATGGTTAAGTCTCCAACGAAAGTACCACATACAATCTCAGAACCGAAGAAGTCCTTAGTTGAAGCCCTAAACAATGTGTGCGACATACCAGTCTCCCAACCGATTATCAAAGGAGGTAGAATTACAATCAAAACATATGAAGAAGAATATCAAGTGGGGTTGGCAACTTGCAAACACAATCTACATGGTAGAATGATGTGGCCAAAGGGTTCTACACCGTTATCGGTATAAAATATGAAAATAAGCTAACTTCCCTGTTGAAATCCTTAGATAAATGGGGAAACACTTCTTTAGAGAAAGGATTTTATGAATTTTGCTTTACCTCTCTTAAGGATGCCCAAAGTGTTAGATCAATAGGTTTAGGGTATTTAAACCATGGCTTTTTGAAAATCATTGCATAGACCAAGAATTTTAATCCAACACATACAACCAGTTTCATATGCACAAGTGTGGTTGCATATCTATGGCTTCTCACAGGAGTATTGGAGACCAAAGATTCTATTTTTCATTGCAAGTAGTGTTGGAATCCCTATATGCACTTATCAGATCACCAACAAGCCAAAGATTTGATAGGCGTTTTGGACAATTTCGTCGAAGTTTTGATAGAAATGGATTTACGAAAAAGAAACCAAGTATAGAGTACTCGTTGTAAGGAAACACTTTTCTTTTTTTTATTGAACTTGATTATGAAAACTTACCTGAATTTTGTAACTAATGCAAATTTCATTGGCCACAAATATTTTTTTTGCAAAAAAGTTACTAACTAACCCCAACATTTAACTGACAAGGATAGAGCTCCCAAAAAAAGGAAACCACTGAAGAAGGAATTTGTTGCCAAAGCTAGTAATAAGGGCAAAGGGACTGAGACATAAGATATACTTCATGAGAGTGGGCCTAAGCTAGCTAGTCTAGAAAGGGTAAATGAGCAGGTTTTAGATACTAACAATATAAAGGCTATTAATCAAGACTCTGATGAATCAGAGTTAGTGGATTCCACATAGGTTGTTAATGATAATGATGATATTGAGATTATAAGTGACACATAATCTAGATTTACAAGGGCTTCAAAGATGAGTTGGTTCCATAAGTCAAAGAGAGGTGCCGACCGGAAATGACATAGTCCAAAAAGATTTACGATTCTTGAAGAACTCATGGCCAAATCTTGTCGATCAAGAAAATGAAGATGAAGACTTAAACCCCATGAGGTACCATGGAATTCCTACAGACAAAGATAATGAGCAACCTTTTTAATTTGTTAGATGCAAAAAGAAAATAAGGAGCAAGTTTGATGTGAAAAAGAATACCTATAACCCAAGGTTTTGTAAACCCAACTTGGATCAATGAAGTGCATATATTTGAATGTAAGGGGTATTTCCAACTCTTTAACAAGATTTGATCTTAAAAGGCTCCTTAATGCATATAGGTCTAACTTTTGTTTTGTGGCCAAACCTAGGATAGGTATCGATGCTTTTGCTAGAATATGGTTCAACGAACTTAACTTAAATTTTGTTGTTGTAAATAATAGACTGAATTCAACCCCTAATCTCGGGTGCATTTTCTCCACTAGCCTCCACCATGGGTGACCTTCTGGGAAGTTTCCCGGAAAGCGTGTGAGTGAGGACAAATTATGCTGAAAAGACATGTGTTGGTTTGTGGGGTCAATTGATAATCCTGAAAGCAGTCTGAGGTGTTACAAATGGTATCAGAGCCAGACCTCCCCTAGTACGATGTGGTTAGAAGACGAACCATACAAAAGATGATGGGCATGTAACACCCGAGGTTGAAGAGGGCAAATGGTAGTTGCACCGCATGTAACACTCGTGGCCAAAAATGGCGAGGATTGGTCTCCATATTAGAATAAGAAGGATCTTGAGGCTATGCATGTATGAGACTGCATAGTTGAAGGAAGGCTTATAAGGATGGGTGACCTTCTGGGAACTTTCCCAGAAAGTGTGAGTGAGGACAAATTATGTTGAAAAGACGTGTGTTGGTTTGTGGGGTCAATCGATAATCCCGAAAGCAGTCTGGAGCGTTACATTATCCCCTCCCTCATCATTGACAATGCCAACTATCTCCTTACCTTAATGTCATCTTGAGTTGAGATCAAAAATAAAATCTTCTCAACGAATAAGGATGGATTCCCAGGACCTGATGGATTTGGAGCCTATTTTTTCCAAATCTACTTGAAACTTGTCAAGTAAAATGTCTCTAATGCAGTGCTTGAATTTTTCACTAAAACTCGTATCATGCCTAACATGAATACCAACACATTGGTTTTGATCCCTAAGACACCCAATGAATATACAATTAGTCAGTTTAGACCCATTGCCTATTTTCAAGTTCAAGATCCTATTTAAGATTCTGGAAGAGAAGCCAACTCTTATCATAGCAAATATGTATCTAAATAGCAAATGAGATTTATTAAGGGAAGGCACATCAGAGATTGTATATGTTTCACCTATGAAGTCATAAATTTGTTGCATAACAAGTCCTTTGGTGGAAATATTGAATTTAAAATAGACATTACAAAAGATTTTAACACCATTGATTGGAGCTTTCTGATTACAGTTCTCAAGACTTTTTCCTTAAACAACACCTTTTATGAATGGATCTAGGCAATTTTCCACTCAAAAAAGTTATATATTTCAGACAATGGTAGGCATGAGGTTTTTTTCCTACTCTAGAGGGGTGAGACAAGGTGACACTTTGTCTCCTTTGTATTCTGTCTTGTAGAAGAGGTGCTCAATAGAGGCATTTCTTGGCTTGTAAACATTTACATGTGAAAGTTGATCAAAGGAAACATGCATACTTATGTTCCATCTCACATTATGTATGTTGATGATATCATGCCCTTTTAAACTTCTTTGAGAGATATGCTTAGGTTTTTGGCCAATTAATTAATCCTCAAAATTCAACCATCCTTGGTGGCTCAATCTCCCATGCTAGGTTGACTTGGATTGCTCAATCTATGGGTTTTTTTGTTAGTTCCTTGCCTTTCATGTACCGGGAAGTCCTTATCTTCAAGGGAATGCATAAGACTATACACTTTCAACCTATTATGGACAAAATCAAGCTTACGCTAGCATTCTGGAAAGCTTCCCTACTAACTTTTACTAGTAGGTTACATCTTTTGAAGAGTGTTATGCATGGTATGCTTATTTATTCTATCACTATTTATACTTGGACTGTGACTTTTATCAAAGATATATAAAAATACATGATTTATGGAGTGGTGGCCTCAACAATAGTAAATTGGTGAATGTTGCTTGAAGTACTATCTTAAACGAATTTTGTAGGGTGCTAATACATTCCCTGCGCTTAATCAACTATCAAACTTAAATTTGGTTGTGAAAACCATCTTTTTGTTATTTAATGATTTTATCAACGTTTTCCTTACTCAAATAAACTTTGGTGATGACTTCCTTGATTTCGAGCACGCCTCAAATATTTTTTGCATGGAGACAAATATTATCCATTTTTGTCTACAAATAGTAACGTACCAACCAGATACAATACAAGAGGCATGACCTCAATGCACATACTCTATGATGTACTACTTGTGCATCATTATCAACATCATCAGCCCTCAACTATTTCATCTAGGTGGTATATATACAACCTCTATATAAATCCAAATATGGCATGACATCCCATGGTGCCATATATCTCCTGTTGAATATCACCTGGATCAGTTCCCAAATACTGCACCATTGTCTTTAGTGCCTCAGGTCTAGTTATTTTGGAGTAGTTTAATAATCTTCCTGTGATCGAAAGATGTGTGAGGGATGACAGATCATCAAGTGTAATGGAAATCTCACCGATTAGAAGATGAAATGAAGAATTCTCTGAGTATTATTTTTTCCATGAAAGCAGACAACAAACCATGATTAATAAAAGTATACACATTCCTGCATAAATCTTCTAGCCTAGATAGTTGCATGACATCCTGAAACCTTGGTTCATCAGGCTGCGGCAGTTTCACAATCTTCCTACCATGCTTGATACATTTTTATAACTCACGATGGTATAAAAAATACATCATCTTCAGAAAGTTCAAATCTTATAACATATACGTTTAAAAGAATAAATACAAATTTATTTTACCTCTAAATCCTTCACGTGCCTAGTAGCGGGATCTATGTACATACAAAGTAATGAAGTGTCTGAGGAGCCTCCTGGATAACCATCAGGAACAACAACAAGTTGAATTTCTAAGGATTTTGTGGGCAGCAGCAGGGGATTCATGTCTCCAGGATGATGATGCTGGAAACACATGAACTCTAGAATACGATGCTCCTGCATCGAATAAAGTGGTACTAATGTCAAGACAAGAGGCTCTAACCTTTTCCCTCTAAAGGTAAGCATGCCGATTCATTCTACCATGTCTCGATCTTTCTTGGTTTTCAAACATTTTACCTTTAATAAAACCAGTAAAATCATATTATAATCAAATAATTCAAACCCGGGGAAAAATTAGGAAGATTCAAACAAACAAAGCATTTTAGGAAAATTCGGAAGTTAACTTTCGTATTAAGCAAAACCAGAAAACAGAGAACACGAACTAAAAAAACTTATATGATCTAAACTTGAAAAAAACTATATGTATGCATAAAAAATCAATCCATTAGGCTTTTAAGTACAACCTAATGAACCATAAACAACATATTTAGGTAATGCGTTCATTACAAACCAAAAAAGTGTAAGGAAATAAAAAAATTACTAATTATGGGGAAGCGTGAAAATGAGAAACCTTGATTGAATGAAGTGGGGGTAAAGGTTGAGTGATGTCCTAGGCTTGAATGCAATACAGTTGAAGTAGCGAGAAAACTTGAAAAATGACAAAAATAGAGTTCTCTCACGAGCTCTATTTTAGTTTTTGAGTAAACTTTCTGAAATGAAGAAGGAAGTTCAGACGCGTTATATAAATCAAGCAGGTCCCGAACTTAATCTTCATTTAAAAGAAGGACATCAACCTCTATAAAAAATATGAACATTAACATATAGGTTTTTCAGCTCTTTTTTGGCCTACGCTTGAAACTTCACTTTCGTTGCATTTTTGGTGCGTTCGGAGGTTAAGTTCTAAATTTTAGGAGCATTATTGGTTTATCATTAGGGTGGATGAGAAACACTAAGGGTGCGAAGAGTAATGCCCAAAATTCAAAATATTGCTTTGTACTAAGTTTGCATTATATTCATTGTTTTTTCTTGGAATCACACAATTAATTATCTATTTCCCCAAATTAAGTTTTAAGAAGAGTCTAGATTTTCACTAAGAAGAAGAGATGCTTCACTTTGAAGTAATTAAAAAGCATTGTTCATCATCCCTACAATCTTTTCGCCTCCATAACCAAACTAATGATCAACAAATAGTTATGTCTGAATTTGTTGTGAAAATGATGCCAAGAATAGAGTATAATAGGGAACACAATGGAAAAACAAGAAGAACAACAAGGATTGATTATAACTGTAATTCTTTACTTTCTATTTGATACAAGATTACAAGTGTTACAAGAATAACAAATAACCCTCCCACCCTAAATTTGGATTTGCAGTATGCAATAATGAGAGACTAGTATGCTATTTATAATAAACCTAGCATACTAAACTAATGAAATTTTTTGCAAATACCCATTACAAGCTAACTTAGAGTACAAGCTAACTTAAACAATTGGACATAACAAACATGCACAATTCAAAATACTAACAACCCTAGCATTTCAACAATCAACACCCACATACTAGAACACACTTCGACTGTAGTATGTAGGTTTTCGACACAACATGTGAACATACTTTGACGGCATGCATAAATCATGCCGAACCAGAAGATACCCTTCAACCCACTGGAGTTCGATCCAATATCTCACAAATGTCTACCTTATAACAAACTCTTATATCCAAGAACAAACTAGATTTCGTCATGCAACTTTTTGTCAACTGCTTACAGTGGAAAAACTTCTCGACAATGTCTTGGTAATCATATCAGCAATATTATGATCTGTCGAAACCTTCAGCACTTGGACTATTCCATGCTTGATTACTCCTCTGACAAAATGCAACCTCACATCGATGTGTTTGGTTCGCCCATGATATGCTGAGTTCTTCGACAGGTTTATCACATTTAACAGTGATACCTCGACCTTGAAGTTTCAACTCCTTCACAAATCCTTCAATCCATAATGCTTCTTCACAACTTCAGTTAGAGAAATATACTCTGCCTCAGTGGTTGATATAGAAAAAACCTTTTGAAGTGTTGCTTTCCAACCAATTGATGTGCCAAACATAGTGAAAACATATCCAGAAATAGATTTTCTAGAATCCATACAACTTGCATAATCAGAGTCGACATATCCTTCGATTACTGCTTTACTATCTTCACCCAAGGCTCCACCATAAAATAGGAATCTGTTCAGAGACCCATTTATGTACCTTAGAGTCCACTTCAATGCTTACCAATGAGCCTTTCCAGGATTTGCCATGTACCTGCTTTCAAGACTTACTGCATATGCGATGTCGGGTCTAGTACAGACCATAACATACATAAAAAAATACTATATTAGCATATGGAATGCTATTCATATAAGCTATTTCGACATCAATACTGGGACACTGATTAATAATCAGCTTGAATTGAGGGTATGTCAGAGTCATAACAGGCTTCGAATTTGACATACCAAACTTTTCGAGAATCTTTCATATGTATGCCTCTTGAGATAAACACAATTTCGACTGCTTTCTATCTCTTCGAATGTCAATCCCAAGAATCTTGGATGCAACTCCCAAATCCTTCATATTGAACTCCTTATTGAGTTCATCCTTCACCCTCATCACATCTTCGACATTATTGTTTGCTATGAGAATATCATGCACATCAAGCAACAAAATAACAAATGAATCACCAGGCCGAAATCGGAAGTAAACACGGTTCTCGATCTAGCTTCTAACGAAACTTATGCGTGCCATGAACTTGTCAAATCTCCTATTCTAGTGTCGAGGATATTGTTTCATTCCATATAACGATCTGTTAAGCTTGTACATATCCTTCCGGTTGCCTCATCAAGATCGTTTCAACTAGATCACTATACAAGAACGCAGTCTTCACATCCATCTGTTATAGTTCAAGATCGAACTGTGCACCCATGGCAAGCAACAATCGAATAGACCTATGCTTCACAATAGGAGAAAACACATAATTGAAGTCGACACATTCTTTTTGAGTGAAACCCCTTGTGACCAACCTTGACTTGTATCTTTTCAATGCCACTCCTTCGATTCCTTCCTTAACTTTGAAAATTAATTTACAACTGACTAACCTTGCTCCATTAGTTTTCTTGATTAGTTCCTAGGTGTAATTATAATAAAGACATTTCATCTCATCATTCATGGCCTTCACTCATTCAGTCCTATTTCGACTCCTCATAACTTCCTTATAGTCTCTAGGTTCTTCGTCTAGAGCCTCATTTGCAGAAATTAAGGCATAAGCTATAAGATCTGCATACCAAAGTCTCTGACAGTGGCTCGACAGTTACCTTAACTTCCTCAGCTTCTTCTTCGACTTTGTCTAGGATATGCAATTCAACATCAACATGCTCCACCTCAACATGAATCTCTATCTGTTCTAGCTCTTCGTCAGATATTTCTGCACTTCAACAAACATCATTAGTTTTCTTAAAGGTCATTTCAGCTTCATTGAAAACTACATCTCGACTAGTGATACTCTTCTTATGACCTGGCTCTAGGCACCACAGCCTATAAGCTTTGACTCCTTCAAGGTATCCCATGAACATGCATTTTAGATCTCTAAGTTCGACCTTGTCTTGCATAATGAGAACATAGGCTACACAACCAAATACTCTCATTTTGTCAATAATTGGTGGATGTCCCGGCCAAACTTCTTCAGGTGTCTTCATATCTAACGCAGTCGAAGGACATATGTTTATCACATATGTTGCCGTCGAAACAACCTCAGCCCAAAACACCTTCTTTAAACATGCATCTAACTCTCTCCAAAATAGTTCGATTAAACCTTTCATCCAAACCATTTTAATATGGAGTACATGCAGTAGTTCTATGTCTTGCAATACCAGAGGCAGCACAGAAGCTATCGAACGCCTCATTGCAAAATTCAAAGCCATTATCGGTTCTCAACCTCTTGACCTTTCTGCCAGTTTAATTTTCGACCAGAGTCTTCCAACTTTTGAAATTCTCAAAAGTTTCATCCTTAGTCATCTGGATGAATACCAATAATTTTCTAGAATAATCATCTACTATAAATAAAAAATACCTCACTCTTGAATGTGATGGACACCTTGCAGGCCCCCAAAGATCAACATGGATGTAATCAAGGGATCTATGTGCTCTTTGTTTGTCTTTGTTGAACTTCATCCTGCAAGATTTTCTAGGTACACATGGTTCACAAAACTTCATCTTTTCGACTTTGTCTCCACCAAGAATATTTTGTTTTCCCAATTCGACCAGACCCCTTTCACTGACATGGCCCAATCTCATGTGCCAAATTTGTGTTTTTGACAAAGATTTCGTGGATGCAACATTTGTCGAACCACTTACAACTTCATCCTCAAGGGTATACAAGCCTCGTTTCTTCTCGCCTCTTAAGACTTCCTTCGACCCCTTCATGACTCTTAGGATACTTTTCTCTCCTTGGAAAAGATATCATTTCTTGTCGAATTCACCAAGAGAAATCAAATTTCTCTTCAAATTAGGAACATACCCAACTTCAGTCAACAACCTTATTGACCCATCATGGAGCTTGAATCTCACAGATCCAACACCTGCAATCTTGCAAGCTTTGTTGTTTCCCAGCAATACAGATCTACCATCTTGATCACATAATTCCTCGAACAAGTCTTTGTTTAGATTCATGTGCCAAGTGCAACCTGAATCCATAATTGACTCCTTACTCGAGTCACTGTTTGAAACTACAAGAACATCAGATGATTCGAAATTAGTTATCACATTGATATTTGGAAAAGAATTTACAAGGACTAAAAAAAAGGATAAATTGACGGGTACAGTGAATGCAATTGAAATTCCATATGATAGAGGTTGACCCAAATTTTGATTAAAAATTGACTCTAAGTTAGTTACATTAGATTTTATGTTTATTTCTAGTGACTTAGAAACTAAGAAATATGTGGATTAATTATTTACACTTAATATGTGGAATGACTTTAAGTCTTTTTCATACTTTTTAATCTATCAAATTTAAGTATATTAGCTAGCTTACATCTTTGGCATATTTTAATGTACTATTATAAATACAATTAAAATAAGATGATATAATGTCATATCTCCTAAAATGTTATATTTAATATCGAAATAAAGTTTATTCTGGATCCAAAGTACTTTAAGTAGGCTATGTCATAGCCGAATTTGAAAAACAATTTTTTATTGCTAAACCAAGAAAATGGGCTACCAACAATAATTAAGAGGTATAGGTGGATGACCTGTTAGTGAAATGCATGGATGAAGCTAAGGTGTGTGGACAAGGGCCCTTGCTTAGTTTTAAAATATAATAATTAATATTCATAAAAGATAATAACACAAAAATGGAGGCTAAAATTTGAGTATTCTATGCTTAAAAACAACTGCAATACTCATCAAAATAAATTATAATATAAAAATAGGAGAAATATATTCTCCATTCTCAAAATGTCTTCTCGTCTCCACCTCAAATATTCATCTTTTTTAAAATCTGAAGCAGACAATTTTCATAAATATATTTATTAAAATCTCTGTTAACATATACAAATTAATATTCCTATATCCAATATACTAATCTTTTTAAAAATATATTTTAGTTAAGATAATGAAAATAACATTTTATTTTACTTTTCAAAAGACTAATAAAACAATAAATAATATAAATTTATATTAAAATATTATTTTATTTTATTTTAGAAAAAACCAATAGTCTTTTAAGAAAACATGTTTAAATAAATAACATTAAAAAAATTCCAATTCAACATTTTTGAATTTTTTCTTCAAATGCCACAACATTGAAACAAAATATTACAAATGTCACGGTTTGAAAATAAATTTCCAGAATGCCACATTTACGAGGTTTTCTGCCAAATAAAATGACATAAGGGACCCACATTTTTTGTAATTCGGTAGACTTTTGTCAAATGAAATGGCGTAAAGAGTCTAATTTTTTTACATCTCAATAGACTTACTCTATTTCATTTGGCGGAAGTCTACTGAACTGTAAAAAATTTTGATTTCTTACGCCATCTCATTTGACAAAAGATTTAAAAGGTATAGCATTTTAGAATGTATTTTCAAATCGTAGCATTTGTGGTAATTTGTTTGAAGGATGTGACATTTGAAGAAAAAATTTAACATTTTTTCTTCAAAACCAACCAAACCAAACCTTAAGTAGGCTATGGCATAAGTAGCCGACAAAGCTGCTGGCAGTGTGACCATTAAAAACAAAACCAAACAAACGGATATACACTTAATTAATGCCAACAAATTAAAGCACCCATCTTTCCTTCTCATTACTTTATATACATGTACCTCATCTCTATAATTTATGAGCCTTGCAAATTAAATTCAAAGATAACAACATTATGGAAGGTTTTGATGAAGAAATTGAAGAGCCAGTTAGTCCTACTGGTCAATATTTGAATAGCTCTTCTCTTTGTGTGAGCATTTTAGGTATCTTAGAATCTGAGATTCCAATTGATGATCGTCAAACTTTGTCACTTCTTCAAAATATGTTCCTTCCTATCAATACACGTTTCTCCTCCATCATGGTAATTCATCAAATCATCTTCACTTTATTCATGCATATATATATTCTCTATTTTAATGTTTGAAATGTATTTTTTATTTTAAAAATGTCAAATTTAGTGCTTCATTAGTTTGCATATTTTTAGTCTTTCATTAATTTCATGAGTTTAGGGACTAAACATAGATGAAGTTTAATTATGAATTTGTCGGCAAATTCTAGTTCAATTGGCTAAAACTGATATGTTAGATTGTACACGAGAATCAAACACGATTTTAAATTGCAATTACAGTCATACACGTGATTGTGGATGTTGCAATTGCGAATCTAATTGTGGCGTGATTTTTAATTAAAAGGTGTTTAAAATACACAATTAAAACAATACTTGATGTTGTGATTTTTCATTACATAAGTAAGTTGAGTTTTGCAATTATGAATATTGGAATTTTGATGAAAATACTTCAAGAAATATAAACAAATTTGTCTGATGTGGTTTTTAATGGCAGTCAGAAAAAACATTGTAATTCACATTACAAATGCGGTTTGATGTGATTGCGAAGACTACCACTTCAACAATATTGCAGATGTATTGCAGTAGCAAACTGCAATTTAAAAACATTGCATCAAAATTCGAACTCTAAATCTAAAAGTTGTATTGTGAGTTTTTAGTTGATATTACTAAATATCTAAAGAAAATAGTTTTTTTTATCATGAATCACCAAATTATGGGATTTTAACCTTGTAAATAGTTGAATGGTAATATTTGATTTATTAATTTAATTTAAGAATTAAACTTTTTTTTATCATGAATTCATAGTTCTTAAACTAATCATCTATACTTATCATTACTTGAATAGATTAATGACCAAAATGGAGAGAAGAAATGGAAGAAAGTTGAAGTCAACCTACAAGAACATGTATACATTCCAAAATTTCCATCAACCAATTCATCACTCTATGATGAAAATCTTGAAGATTATATGTCCAAAATATCAATGGAACATTTACCTCAACATAGACCACTTTGGGAAATTCACATTATTAAATATCCAACAAAAAATGCAGCTGGAACCTTAGTATTCAAACTTCATCATGCTCTTGGAGATGGTTACTCTCTAATGGGAGCTCTTCTTTCATGTCTAGAAAGATATGATAACCCTTCTCTTCCATTCACATTACCGTCGAGTCAAAGACCTAAATTGGTTTTTAATTCGAAACCATTTTTTAAAAGATCGATATTATTTCCTTCAATATTTTTCTCTAAAGTATTTAATACTGTATCTGATTTTGGATGGAGTATGTTGAAAAGTAGTTTGGTTGAGGATGATGTTACACCAATTAGGTCTTGTGCTGATGATATTAAGCTAAGAGAAATTATTATCTCAAGTGTGAATTTCTCTATGGATCGCATCAAAGAAGTTAAATCAAGACTTGGAGTGGTATGTGAAATTATATCTCTAATTAAACAAAGTATTATTATAAGAGTTTTATTTCTAACAAATTTTCTTTTAAGTGAGTCAATTTTATTAACACTATCTAGTTTTAAAATTTTAAGTTGTCTTTACAAGATATTTGGGGACAAAAGAATATGTTTGTCCCGCTTCGTTTGTCCTGGCTAGGTATGTCCAGTTAAAATCTATCAAAAAATGTAGTGAACAACGTAGAAGGGCGGGTTAAAAATGACAGGTTAAAAGGACATGTTCGATTTGGCAAAATTGATAGACTAAATGAGGGGGTTCGGATAATCTAACATACTTTTCCACCCCTTTTAACCCCTTTTAATGTGAAATTACTCTTGACACACTTCACCACATTCAACACTGTTGAATTTGGTATCTAAATATAAATAGTAGATAATATGATAACAAAATTTTAATAGCAGAAAACTCTCCACGAGTCTTGAATATGTCTCTTATACCATCATATTAGTATATAGATTAGACCCATCACATTTTAATATTTGAATATGTCTCTTATACCCTCATACTAGTATTTAGATTAGACCTATCAAATTTTTACATAATCAATTTTGATATCAAATTAGAATTTAAGTTGGAAGTAACCAAACTTTTAGATCTTAAATTTTGCTACATTTATATGACAATTGCAATTGTTGTAATTTCTGTTACATGTTTCTTTGAACATTTCCAACAGTATCAAAGATAGTGCATAATTTTCAACTACAATTTAATTAAACCTTGTATTACTTTTTTTTAGCTATCATTAATATATTATTTTGTCACAAATTAATTACAGAGTACAAATGATGTGATAGCTGGCTTAATTTTCTATGGAATTAGATTATACATGGCCCAAATGAATCAAGAATCAAGCAAACTCAAATCAACAGCATTGGTATTACTAAACACAAGAAACATTGGAGGTTACAAATCAATTAAGGAAATGGTTGAGATTAAGAAAAAGACTCAAAGTTCTGTTTGGGGAAATCAATTTGCATTTTTGCATGTTCCAATTCCAGAGCTAAGTGATAAAAATATTGAAAATCCAATTGAATTTATTTGGGAAGCTCAAAAAGAAATTAATAGGAAGAAAAACTCTTTGGCCACACCTCTTACTGGTATGGTTTTGAATATGGTGAAGAAATTGAGAGGCCCTGAGGTAAGTACACATATGTTTAGTTATTCGCCATTACTATATGTCTACAATAGTACAAATAATCATAGTGATATCATTAAATGAAGTTTTTCAATTATTAGTTCCTTTTTGTCATTTTCCAAAACTTTTTTTGATAATAAAAAACTTACAAAATATAAAGAAATAATATTGGTTTTATTTAGTTTTTTTTTTTTCCTTTCAGAATTTGAAAAATCTAGAGTGAACAAATATTAATAATACTTCATATAGACTTTTTTTTTTAATTAGGTTAATGTACCAATCAACTTTTATGTTATATTTTTGACAATAGACTTTAGTTACTACTTTTATTCTAATATATTTTTAATTTATAAAAATACTTTTTTTTCAAATAATATATTTATTAATACCATGGGCTTCCCTTTGAAATTAATATATTTTGTTTTATATTTATAATAATGGTAGTACGTACATCAATATTTGATAAGATTGCTATGTATTTTTTCAAGAGTAATGATGGAGAGTATCTCTATTATCTACTCAACTTTTATATAATTAAATTGAAATCTTATGTTTTTATCTTCATTTTATTTTAATTTTTTTATAAAACATTATTTAATTTTTATAGAATATTTTTAATATTGATTATTAGGCTTCAGCTAGATTTGTATACACCACTTTGAGAAATTCAAGTGCTACAATTTCCAACATAATTGGACCAGTGGAGCAAATGGCGTTGGCTAACCATCCAATTAAGGGTTTATACTTTATGGTTGTAGGTCCACCAGAGGTATGTGATTCATATTAAATTATAGTAATTAATATTTCTAGATATCCATCTTTTTCACCATTATTTCACATGTGCTTTCCATTAATGTTAGGTGTATTTTTTTAATCTATTTATATTATACTGTCAATAAATAAACTATTTAGACTATATATTTTATTCCAATGAATAGAAGCATGGAAATTTTAATATGATTTTTTGTGTATGTAGAGTTTAACAATAACGATGACAAGCTACATGGGAAAGTTAAGAATTGCATTTGGATTGGAGAAAGATTTCATTGACAAGCAAAAATTCATGTCATGCATTGAGACCTCTCTTGAGATGATGATTACAGCATCAAGAAAGAAAGAATTCTAAATAAAATCATACAAAACACATTTCCACTACATTCTTATTTGTTTTTTCTTTGAAAAAATTGATATTTGATTTAAAGACAGATTAATTTGGAGGATCAATTCAACCATCCACTTTGAGAGATTATTCTTATTTGTTCATATAAACAACTTTGTTCTTGTTGTTGATGAAGTGTTTTATCCAAATATGTCATTCATGTTTATACTGTGATTTGGTTAGGTGTAATATGTATTTTTTTGGTTGAAATAAAAAATAAAGATTGTCATTTTTTAAATTGAGTCTATCATTCTAGTCATGATTTCAAATATTTAAGGGATCAATTTATATATATTCGAAATTTTATATTATGGAAATTATTTACATTTATTTTTTAAAAATGGTTCACTTAATAATCATATGAACAAGTATAATACATACATAGGAATTTTCTTAGGTTTATGTCGAAGGAAATGAGTTTTGGGGAGGTTTGGATGAGATGGATGGAATTAATGGTTTTTCAAAGTAAAATATCGGTTCTTGTCAATGGGAGTCCGACTAAGGAATTTACGGTGGAGCGTGGATTGCGGCAAGGAGATCCTCTCTCTCCGTTTCTTTTTGTCATAGTGGCGGAAGGTCTCACGGCTTTAATGAAGAAAGCAATCGACATATGGGAATATGAAGGTTTTCTCATTAACGGTAAATGTGTGGTGGACATTCTTCAATTCGCGGACGATACTTTAATGATTGGTGAAGGTAATTGGAAGCAAATTTCGGCCATCAAGACGGTTTTGAAGGGTTTGAAATGGTTTCCGGTCACGGTATCAATTACCACAAAAGTAAATTGATAGGAATCAATGTTAGCAACAATTTGTTAGAAGCGGCCTCATCTCTTTTGTCTTGTAAGGTGGAAGGAAAACTTTTCACTTTTCTTGGTATTCTTGTTGGTTCGAATCCTAGGAGGTTTTCGACATGGAACCCGCTTTTGGAGAAAGTCAAGAATCATCTTTTGATTTGGAAAAATTGTTTTCTCAATTTTTTAGGGAGGATTACTCTTCTAAAATCTATTTTATGTTCTTTTTCTATTTTCACGATGTCTTTTTTTAGTATGTCGGTGAAGATAGTTAAAGAGATTACAAAGCTTTAAAGTAGATTTTTGTGGGGAGGTTCAAATGAAAGTAGAAAGATCCATTGGGTGGGGTGGAATAAGCTTTGTTTACCGGTTGAAAAGGGAGGGTTAGGCGTTAAAAAGATCGATGATTTTAATTTCTCTTTTCTCGACAAATGGAGATGGAGGATTCTTTAAGGCTCTGATTCTATTCGGTACAATCTTTTGTGTGCTAGGTACGGTGATATTTGTTTGCAAGTGACCCACGACGGAGATTTTGTTTCGCTTTGTTCTTCTCAATCTACTTGGTGGAAGGATATTTTATCTCTTGGGAAGAACTCCTCTAAGGACGCCATAGTCAACAATTGTTACTTCAAGGTTGGTAAAGGGTACACTACCTCTTTTTGGCCCTCTAAGTGGCTTCTTGATTCATCTTTAAAGGTTGCCTTCCCCTTGCTTTTTGTGGCATCTCTTTTAAAGAATGTCTCGGTAGCTAGCATGGGGGATTGGAGGGATGGCTTATGATAGTGGGGGAGCTTCGGTATCACCATGATAGCAACTCACATCTTTGATCTGTCTGCGGTTTTCTGCAGCTGCAGGCGGAAGTTGGTGCTGCTATGTGCAGTCCAATTGGCCGCGATTCAGTTTCTTAGGAGATTGATATCAATGATGTTTTTTCAATTAAATACTGTTACAAATATTATGCTGGTTTTTTTAATCCTTTTGGTACTTTTAATTTGCATGATGAGGCTTTAAATCTTGTTTGGAGGATGGTTGTCCCTTTCAAGATCAAAGCATTTGAATGGAGACTCTTAATCAATAGGTTACCAACAAAGGATCTCTTGAAGATTAGAGGTATCAATTTTTTGGATGATTCTGTTAATTGTGTTTTTTGTGATTCTGCTCTTGAAACAATGGAATACATATTTTTCAAGTGTTCTATTGTAAAGTTAATTTGGAGGGATATAGAGGAGTGGATTGGTATGTCGGATGTAACGGAGGAAGATCCTAAGGGGAGTTTCATGTTTTGTTATAATTATTACAAAAACATGAACATGAAGGAGGGTAGACTTAGTTGCATTTGATTGGCTATAACTTGGAGTATTTGGTTAGTTAGAAAAGGTATTATTTTCCGGAAAGACTCTTGGAGCGTTCTTAATACGGTTTTGATCATTAAGGCGTTGATTTGGAGATGGTCTTTGATAAGTGCCAAAATGTTGTTATTTTGAGTATATAATTGTGGCACTTATCGATTCTATTCATTCTGATTTTGTAATAAAATCCCCACTTTTGTGTATACTCACATTATTTAGTTTTCATATGTTTTATATACCGTTTAATAGTTTTTCCTTTGTTTTTATAGGTATTCATGCTTATTGGAGCCTCGAGGAATAAAGTGTCGAAGGCACGACTCCGATTGCGCGATTTTGGATCAAATAAGCAAGTTTTGTGCAGAGAGCGCCGCTGAGCGGCGTGTAAGCGCGCTTTCCAGGGGCGAACCAAGTTTTTCTGGCCGCTAAGCGGCAGCTCTGGCCGCTAAGCGGAGGCCTGTTTACTGTTCTTGATATTTTTGTAATACGTGTAGTCCGCTAAGCGAGATTTGGCCGCTAAGCGGCCGTAGCAGAAAATGTGTTTATATTTCTTCATTTGAACCATTTTAGGGTTATGGTTTTGGAGAGTTTTTGGTTCCAACTCCATCATTTTCATTCTTAGAGTAGGATTAGCTTAGAAAACAACACTGGGTCATGCACTTGGAAGATCGGAGGTGGATTTCTCATCAACCGGAGCTGACAACCCGCGAGATGTTTGGTTTATCTCTTCTCTTCTTTGTGTATTTTTTTTGTGTTGGGTTTGTTTGTATAGTTACTCGAATCTTATGTATATTTACCGATTATAATGTTATATTTAACTTGCTTTACATATCTGTGTTGATGTTATCCTGGATTTTTGCTCTATGCTGGGGATTTGGGTTGCTTTAGAGATAAACTTCTTGAATCCTTATCTAGGATGATTATCTGTTGGTTCTGAACTCTAGAGATAGATTTAGAGCTAGCATTCACCGATTGTATCTGTACTTAATGCTTTCGTGTTTGAGCGGCGCGCGAGAGATCGCCGACGCGAGAATACGGATGTTCTCGTGACTTCGCGTTAGAGATAACCTTAGTTGTGAGATGATCTCGTTTGTGCTCCAGAGATGGACGCTTATGTGAGAGATACGTGATGACATAGATGAGTATCGTAGGTTGAGTATAACGGGTTGGTAAGTGTATGTTTGTGAAAAGTGAATATATTTACATTCCTGATAAGTTATTTCTCTTCTAAGAATGTGTTTATTCTTTTCCTGTCTATATCTTTGTTTACTTTTTGCTCATTCAATCCAAAGCTCGAAACCGTAGAAACTGTTGAATGGCATCTCTCCATCTCTGAGGACGATAATTCCCGGATCAATATTTCCAAATCTTTTTTGTTGCTTGCCCTATACTGCATTCAACAGTCTTTCATGAGGGAGATTACTTATCCCAATTGCAATTTCTACGATTATTATAAAGAGTCGCTGTTTTTTCTATCGTAGAGTCAATTGATTTGTAATTTCTTTTTGTCGATTTTATCTCGTTATCTTGTGTATCCGGTTTTGAGAACCCTTAGTTACACAAAAAATAAAACATATACATACCACTATTATAGTTTTCTATAATATATCCTCCAATTGACATCAAAACCCCTGAGTAAGTTGTTTTTTTTGTCTTTGTGAAGCACACATCTACATTACTTAAAATTATCTAAAATATTCTCTTAGGCTAATACCTTTCCAATATCACGGGCACGCCCACATAGTCATTTGTTTCAATCTACTAATATATCATGATGTCCATGTGAAATAAAAAATGTTCATTGGTCTTTTCAACCAACAATTTCTACAACACAAATAAAATTTCAGCACTAAAGTGAAGTAACCTACAACTAATTTTATTCACAAATGAATTTGCTAACAATCTTCTCAGCAACTAAGGGTGGAGCCTCATATGTGTTGTATCCTCCTTTTCTCTGGGTTCTCTTTCACTTTTATCAAAAGACTAATTAAGATTTGACCAAGAAATGTCATATAAATCTTAAACATGGAAATTTTTTACCATAACACCTCTCATTTCACATATTAAACTCTACCTATAACTAATACATTAGTTGTGGACTTTTGTCAATGCTTTCATCATTGTGGCACATATAATATTTTTTGTTTTCTTTCACTAACTAAAGAAACCTTCAATTGCAGGAGGGGTGATGGATGAATCATCCATCTATCTGTTTAAACAAAAGAGAATATCTAATTAATAACATAAAGATATAAGAATATTAACTATAAATATTAAAATAAAATATACCAATAAATTATGGATAATCAATAAAAAAAATTCTTATTAGTTTTCCCATATTCATTCTTGATGATCGTAAAGAATATCATTTACACACCATCTTCATCATTTTCTTTATATAATGTACGCACGTGAGTTGAGAAAGAAGGTGTATCAAAAATATCAAGAATTAAATCTTGATTTTTTGTCACTAGCAGGAATGTGTTTTTTTTGGATAACTAGTGACCATCTATTGTTAGAAGGATCATTGACTTAAAACATTTGTTTTTCTATGGAGGCCATGGTGAAAGTTTCTTTCATATAAATTGCCTTGTGAAGGTCAACATGAGTAACTCCTAGTTCATCTATTTGTACACCAGTGTTATTGTCAATCCACTTGGCCGGTTCGGTTCAATGACCCATTCATTAATGTTAGAATATTTTATATTAATTTGGAGATCATATAAATTAATATAAAAATATATTATCAAATATTTATAATATTCTAAAAGATATTATAGGATATATATTTATAATAGTCTAAGAGATATTATAAGATATTTATAATATTTTAGAGATATTGTAAGATTATAATAATATCTTTTATTCAAACAATTGAGGAGATATATTTTGGGATTTGTTGGATTTTTGCTATTATAAATATATATCTCTTTTGTTATTATAGTGTGACAATCTTAGAGCTTACAACAACAAGGGAGAATAAGGGTTTATGAAATTCCAAGGGAAAACTTAGAAAGGCAAAGGTTTTTGGGAAACCTTTGGAGCTATCTAAGAGGATTGAGAAATACTTCTAAACACATTGGTTTTGAGTGATTCCTATATTGAGAGTTGGAGAGGTAGGGAAACACTTAGGTAGAAAATAAGGTTTGTTTTTTGGGAACTGCGAAGGCTATTTTCTTGTAACTCATATATAATCTCTTGTAATAACCTTCTGAGTATAGTGAATTGAAGAGCTGCTCTATCCCCAGAGTAGATCATTTAATCGAATTGGGTAAACAAACCTTCGTCTTTTTCTCGCCTTATTCTATTATGTTATCTGTATACGGATTATTATTGATGTATACCATTTATTTTGGTTTCTACTATTCTTTTCCACACAAATTGATATTGATTTTTTTTTTGTAATTCTCAACAAGAGGTGCGGTGAGCGTGGAACAAAGAGGTACTGTTTACAAGTGAGCACCATAGTTAGATGGGAGATCGAGAAATTTTCCAGTAACAATAACTTCGGGTTGTGGAAAATTAAGATGCAAGAAATTTTAATTCAAGAGAAGTGTATTGATGATTTGAAAAGTGAAACATTGATGCTTGTAGGTCTTAAACAGGTACAGAAGACCAAGATGATGGATAAGGCCATGAGTGCCATTATCTTGTGCCTCGGGGATAAAGTTCTAAGAGAAGTCGTCGGGGAGCAAACTGCGGATGCTATGTGGGCAAAACTTTAATCATTGTATATGACTAAGTCTTTGGCTCACACGTTGTATCTGAAACAGCGACTTTATTCATTCCGAATGATGGAGAACAAATCCATAGTTAAGCAACTTACAAAATTTCACATGATTATAGATGATATTGAGAATATTGAAGTGAAGATTGATGATGAGGAGAAGGTTTTGCTCCTGTTGATTCCATTACCCATATCCTTTTAGCACTTTAAGGATGTTGTTCTTCTTTATGTTGAAGTGCCATCATTAAAGGAAGAACTCATTTTCAAATTGGCTGCTATCATAAATATCTGAAAAGCAAGGTTATAACTTTAAGGACTCTAAAGTAAAATGTGGACAAGCTACAATGTCACAAGTCAACTCCATATCAGAAGTGAAGTATCAGTTCTTCAGAAGAGTTGTTGCTATCTATTCTGCTGAACGAGACTCTAACTCTCATGGGATAATTATTCTACTCTTCTCTCAAAGTAGTTTCTAAACTACACTTCAGAATCATTATCAAAAATAAAAGACAAGTTGATCTCCTCCAAAATCACTACGTCAGAACCAGAAGTACATTATATGAGGATAAGATCAAAGAACTTGGTCAAGAAGGAAATAGTACAATAGTACATCTCTCAACCATCTGTACGTACTATTCCTCAGAAACTGTCTCCCACCAATTACAACATAACAAGATACAAGACAAAAGAAAGTACTATCCAAGTACTTTTCACAACAAAAGCTTGATTCTATCAGTTGGGAACTAGCCGTTGGGATTCAAAAGAATTTTTTAACCTTCAACGTCTTTTTTGAGAACTATATAAGATTGAAGCATCCAACAAAAGGTAATGACATTGGGAACACCTTTTTTATTCATATATAAGGGTAGCTTCTGATGCCGCTGGCATCGCTACAAAAATAGATGTCACAGTTATGTTCGTACTGCTATAACGGCTATTGTCATTGTAGTTGTTAATTGTGATATGTTTTGAGATGGAAATCAACCAACACATATTAACATGAACTAACAGATGAAGAAGATGACTATGCTATCAGACTGATTTCAAAAGCATAAGTCAAAATGAGAAGCTGAAGAACATACCAATCAAAATGCTGTTGGGAAATTTAGCTGCTGCTAGAGCCTAAGCTGTTTATGCTGAAGCTGATCAGAAGAAGATTCTTCAAGATGCCATTCTACTATCATTAGATGCATCTTGGAATACATCAGAAGAAGCAAGGAGCTGCTGCTCGGATCTTGTTAAACAAGAAAATGAAGAAGAATCACTACAAGATGTTAATCAACTTTCAATCATATACATCTTTGTAGAACAATGTAATAAACACTAGAGTTGTTGCTCGTATAATGTTTTAGGTCCAGGATTCTTCATGTAAATTGTTCTAACACATGAGTTGTTGCTTGTAAATGTGTTAAATAATATGTGCTTAATGTATTTGTGTAATCTGCTTAAAAGAAGCACTTATGTAAACACAAGTTTATAAACTGGATGTTGATTGTTCCTTGAGAATCAGACTCTGAGCATTTACCACTGATGTTAGTTTGCTTGTTGATAACCGAGGAACTCTGAACAAGTTCACAAGGCATTTTTTGACAGGTCAAGATGGGAGAAATCCACTAGACCCGAAGAACTCTCATAATCTGACAGACATTAGAAGACACCAAGAACAGAATGTTCAGAATACAAATCTCCACTAAAAGCAGTCGAAGAGTCAAGACAAAGTCAACATCTAAAGACTCTCGTCATAAGAGATGAGCTTATCAGAAGTCGAAGACTGTCTGCAAACATCAGAAAGAGGATTAAGGATCAGAAGTTATGTCAAGATGAACCTTGACATTCTAATAAGATATTTTATAAACCAGACTCTGAGCTTATCAAGACTGAATTTAAGCAACCAAGCCTTGGAGATTGAAGATGACGATCTGAGAGACCTCAATCAGAAGAAATGAAATCATGCTCTGAAAGATTTCATTTAGGCACTGGATTTTCCATAATGGAAATCAGGCTTTGAAATGAATCTATCAATCAAGCTCTAATAATGAGAGTTCTCATGAATCAAGACCTAAAGATAGTATCTAATCTATTGGAACCAGGGGGAGTTACACAAGATGGTTCATAGTCAGGATATCTAATCTTTATCAAGTCTGATATTCAGGGGGAGTGTCTCATTTGAGTAACAGATTTTGATAAACGGCGTGGCCTACCTCAGTAGAACCTAACTCTTGCTTCTATGCTACGCATGTTCTGATGAACAGTAGCAGTCTAACATTAAGAGTCTCTGAAGTGATGTGGCTCTAATGTCTAAAGACAACAAGCTCTGAAGATATGAAGACTTAAGTTATGATGAATAAGTCCAGATGCTAAAGGCTTATAGTCTGAAAGACTATCTGGAAATATCACTCTATGTTCCGATAACCAAAAAGTACTAATTTTGTAAGTCTTGGGATCAGAATAACTCTGAACAAACATAAATTAATTTTTGGAGGTTACACATTCAAGGGGAGTTGTTACTGAAAACTCTGAATACCGTGTGATCTAAAGTTATCTGAATCTGAAGGACATCATCGAGTATCTCTTGTGATTCAATGTTCACATCATTTTTATCATAACAAAAAGGGGGAGAAGAGATGGATGATTTTGATAGAAGAAACATGTCATGAGTCTTAGACTCAGGGGGTATCGTTTTTAACAGAAAATTTATTTTTCATGATATTACCCTGTAAAATTGTTCCATCAAAAAACATGTTTTGGTCATCATCAAAAAGGGGGGATAGTAAGACAAAGATTTGTTCAAGCAATAAGTCTCTATGTTTTGACGATAACATCATATATATTTTGCATGTAACAATTTAGTTTCTAATAGTTTTCTTGAGTGTGTAGATATTATGTTCAAAGAGATTCTGGATTGTTGTCCCCAAAGAATCATTAGAAACAAGCAAGGAAACTCAAAAACACTATTCGCTGCTGAATGATCATCAGAAGAAGTTACTGTGCACTTCTCCACAAGCTGCTACTTCAGAAGCTGCAAGTAATCAGAAGGAGTCAAAGTCAGAACCAGTACTCCGACATTAGATATCAGCATGCAAGATTGAGCTTTCAAGCCAAAATCAGAAGCTAAGATTTGTTCACCAGAAGAGCTGCTGCTGTCGAAGATTTTGAATACAGATCATATACATCAAAGGTCAAGTCAAGCATAAGAAGATCAGACTCAAGGATGTATTGAAGATCAGAAGACGAAGATTCAAGAATCAGAAGTGCCTTCATCAATGGAAGAACTCTTTTTCAAATTGGTTGTTGTCATAAATATCTGAAAAGTAATGTTATAACTTTAAAGACTCTGAAGCAAAATCTGGACAAGCTACAATGCCACATGTCAACTCCAGATCATAATTCAAGTATCATTTCTTCTGAAGAGCCGATGCTATCAATTATGATAAATGTTACTCTGACTCTCACGGGATAATGATTATACTCTTCTTTCAAAGTAGTTTCTGAACTACACATCAAAATCATTATCAAAAAGAAGAAGAGAAGTTGATCTCCTCCAGACTCATTACTTCATAACCAAAAGTACATTATATGAGGAAAATATCAAAGAACTTCATCAAGAAGGAAATAGTGCAGTAGTACATCTCTCAACCATCTGCACGTACTATTCCTTAGAAGATGTCTCCCTACAACTACAACATAACAAGCTACAAGACAAAAGAAAGTACTATCCAAGTGCTATCCACAGCAAAAGCTTGATTCTATCAGTTGGGAACTAGCCGTTGGGATTCAAAAGACCTTCTTACCCTTCAACGTCTCTTTTGAGAACTATATAAGAAGATTGAATCATCCAACAAAAGGTAATGACACTGGAAACACCTTTGTTATTCACATATATACGTAGATTCTGATGCCGTTGGCATCGGTAAAAAAATAGATGTCACAATCATGTTCTTACTGCTATAAAGGTTGTTGTCGTTGTAGTTGTTAATTGTGATATGGTTTGAGATGGAAATTAACCAACAAATATTAACATGAACTAACTGATGAAGAAGAATAATATGCTATCAAAGTGATATCAAAAAGCATAAGTCAAAATGAGAAGCTGAAGCACATACCAATCATAATACTGATGGGCAATTTAGTTACTGCAAGAACCTAAGCTGTTTATGCCAAAGTTTATCAGAAGAAGATTCTTCAACATTCCATTCAACTATCATCGGATGCATCTTGGAAGAAATCAGAAGAAACAAGGAGCTGCTGCTCGGATCCTGCTCAACAAGAAGATGAAGAAGAATACCACTACAAGATGCTACTCAACTTTCAATCATATAAATCTTTGTAGAACAATGTAATAAACACACGAGTTGTTGCTCGTATAGTGTTTTAGGTCTAGGATTATTCATGTAAATTGTTCTAACACATGAGTTGTTGCTTGTAAATGTGTTAAACAATATGTGCTTAATGTATTTGTGTAATCTGCTTAAAATAAGCACTTATGTAAACACAAGTTTATAAACTGGATATTGATTGTTCCTTGAGAGACCAAGTGAAGGTTAGAGGCTTGAGAAGACACTGACTGCGGTCATTGTGGGAAATCCTCTTAGAAGACTGAGTGAAGGTCAGAAGTCTAAAGGGGACAATGAATGTTATATCTGTGGATTAGATCACTGAACAGTTCATTGTTGTTAGTCATAAGTGATTCTTGTGCAATGGTGTTGGTCAAAAATGAAGGTTTGTATAGGTAACAATTAATGTTATATATGTGGATCAGATCACTGAACAGTTCATTGTTGGTCAGTCACAAGGGGTACTTGTGCAAAGGGTTGTTAGTCATAGGGGTGCCTGTGCATGGAACAATGAATGTTGTATCTGTTAACTCATATCACTGAACATGTCATTGGTTGTTAGTCAGTGGTTGTTGCCCGTGCATGGTTGTTAGTCACAGGGTTGTCTTTGCGACGTTAGTCACCGGCTGTTGCCAATGCAATTGCAATTAGATTAGTTATAGTGGATTAAGACCTTGTTTAAGGAAAAATCACCTCGGAAGGATGGACTGGATTAGCTTTAGATTCTCTCAAGTGAACCAGGATATATCTGGTGTTCATTTATTCTTTTAATGTTTAATGTTTTCCAATTATCAGAAGCTCAAAGAAGTCTGAACTTTCGAAGAAGGCAGACATCTTTTGAGAAACGATAAGCTTCTGATATGTGAGAACTTATAGCTTCTGATGAATAGCAACCTCGTAAGCTTCCACGCGAGAGTTTTCAAAAAGGAAGTGAATTATGGAAAACCCAATTCAAACCCCCATTTATTGTGTTTTTCTCCACCTTCAAGTTGGGTCATTGACTCGAGTTGCTCTTATCACATGTGTCCAAAAATATAGTACTTTGAAACTTTGAAGATTATGCAAGGTGGAGTAGTTCGCCTTGGTGATAATAATTCTTGCAAGGTTCATGGTACTGGTACAGTCAGAGTTAATATATTTGATGATCGTGATATTCTTATTCACAATGTGAGGTATGTTCCAGAACTCAAGCGAAAATTGTTGTTAATAAGTATTATGGATATGAGTAGTAGTGAGGGAATGGTTACACTAATCTCTGTTTATCATTTGACTCATGATAAGGTAAGGAGGTTTATTGTAGCATCTCAGAGGGACAATTATGCTAGTCTTGGATATTATGTTTTTCATGTGACTGGATGACTGCAAAATAAAAGAAGAAAAACCTTCAAGGAGGAATTTGAAAACACTTGGAGTCAAGGGTGGTTGAAAAATCATACTTGTAGGATTGTTAAATTATCTAGCCAAAAAAAGGTAATTGGAAACAAATGGATGCAAGTGGCAAGATCAAGATTCACGGGTTGTTTGAATTTGATCAAGGTTATTGATTAGAGTTTCAACCTGGTAGAGATGAGCAATGTTGTTGATGGTTTTGATTAGAGTTTCAACACGGTTTAAAGTCAAGGTGGAAATTTTTGAAGTATGCCTTAAAACCTTTGTTGACAAAGAGAAAGAAAACATGTTTTGAGATTGCGAGAAATCAGAAAGTAAAAACATAGTCTGGTTAGGGCGGTTCACGGGTATCGAACTCGGTCGATTCGGTTCATTGATCCATTCATTAATGTTAGAATTTTGACTTAACTAGTGCCACAATCCTTTAACTTAATTTAATATTTCACTTTGGTCCCCTATTTAATAAACGTTATGTTTTAGTCCCTTAAAAACTATTCCGTTAATCAACTTAGTCCATTCCATTAACTTTAAACTACAAATGTCTTATATGATACAATATTGTTAGATGCTCACCATACACCTTTTTAAATAAAAAATTAACCATTAGATCTTCTTAATAAAAATCAAACGCTCTGATTTCACAGGTTTATTAAATCTAAAAGTAAATCATCAACATCGAATTTTATTTACATATCTTAATTTTTTTCCATATTATTTTTCATCATATTCATACATCTTCATAGAAAACTCAGAAAATTTTAAATTAAAATCTTCATAAAATACGATGAATTTTTATCCTCTCATCCCATCAACAACAAGACATGAATTTGTCTTCTATCCTCAATAGAAGCACTGGAAATCAATAGTTCATTGTAACTTTCAATAGACTATCATCTTGATATTTGTTAAAAAGATCTAATGATCAAAATTAAAGAAAATAATAGAGTCTATGGTGGTCATTCAAAAATATTGTCTCACCTAAGATATTTAAAGTTAAGAGTTAACAGAATGGACTAAATTGTTTAACGGAATTGTTTTTGAGGGACTAAAATGTAATGTTTATTAAATAAGGGACCAAAGTGAAACTTTAAATTAAGTTAAGTGACCAAAAGATGAATTAAGCCTAGAATTTTTTATATTATTTTGGAGATCATATAAATTAATATAAAAGTATATTATTAAATATTTATAATATTCTGAAAAGATATTATAAGATATATATTTATAATATTCTATTAGATATATATTTTTAATAGTCTAAGAGATATTATAAGATATATTCATAATATTTGAGAGATATTATAAGATTATAATAATATCTTTTATTCTAACAATTAAGGAGACAAGTTTTGGTATTTGTTATGGATTTGTTGGATTTTGCCTATTATAAATATGTATCTCTTCTATTATTATAGTGTGATAATCTTTGAGCTTACTACAATAAGGGAGAATAAGGGTTTAGGGAATTCCAAGGAAAAACTTAGAAAGACAAAGGTTTTTGGGAAATCTTTGGAGTTATCTAAGAGGATTGAAAAATACTTCTAAACACCATTGGTTTGAGTGATTCTTATATTGAGAGTTGGAGAGGTTGGGAAACACTAGGGTAGAAAATAGGGTTTGTTCTTTGGGAACTACGAACGCTATTTTCTTGTAACTCATCTGTAATCTCTTGTAACAACTTTTTGAGTATAGTAAATTGGGGAGCTGCTCTCTCCCCCAGCGTAGATCGTTTGATCGAACAGGGTAAACAAACCTTCATCTTTTTCTCGTCTTATTATGTTATATTATTTGTGTACAGATTATTATTGTTGTAGATAATTTATTTTGGTTGTTACTATTCTTTACCTCATTGATATTGAGTTTTGTCGTACTTCACAATAATATATGTGTGTGTGTGTGTGTGGAGATCATCTTACTCCAAGAGTACGTTTTCTTAACTTACTCTAAATCATAGTCTTTAAATTGAATCTAATTAAATGATTAAATTAGCATTTGACTTAATTAATCATTCAATTAAATTTAATTTAAAGGCTATGGTTTAGAATAAGTTCAAAAAAAACTTACTCTTGAATTAAAACAACAATTAGAGTTTAAAAAACACTCAAAATTCACAAAATGAAAGAGCAGGAGTTGATTGGAAATGAAGTAGAATTAATTGAGAAGGAAATAGAAATTATAAAATTTCAAGTTATAGGAAACAGTCCACTTGAAGAAATTAAAGTAAAAGAATCCAATAAGTAGCAGGTAGTAAGTAATGAACCATTTCTAGAAATTTACACTGAATAGTATAAAGCAACTCTTCAGTGTACAAAGATCTTTGAAATTATTTATAAAGGCTATGCGACAAAAGAAGAGGCGGAAAAAGCAATGAATGATCATAAGGAATTAGAAAAATCAAGAAAAGAAATTTATCTTGGCCTAAAAACTTTTTTTGAAACAACAAAAAATAATGCGTCCGGAAGAACATCGATGAAAATCTTAAGAATAATTTCTTCTTATTTAGATAACTTATCAATTATGTCTCGAAGAGAACATGAAATACAAGTAAAATTCTCTAAAGAAAAAGTTAAGGAGAATATCAAAATACTTACTCGATGGACTGGTACGGAAAATACTAATTGCTTTTATTTGGTGGATAGAAAACGTTTTTTTGGAGTAAAGCTATAATTACTCCTGAAACACCTTAATTACTACCATTTAATATGTTATAATATTGGACGTATTGAATGTCTTTATTTGAGTAAAAGTGTAGAAGAAATTAATCTATTCTCATATAATTTTTAAAGAATCAGTTTAGAATTTCAAAAAGAATGGAAGAAAGAAATATTTATATGAAGTTTTACTCAGCTTATCAGGATTTTATTACAAATCAACCGGCAAAGCACTTTGTCTTTATTGGATTAAGTAATAATCAATTTACTCTCAGAGATGAATCCAAAGAGGAAATATATGATGATGTTCAATTAAATAAGATTTTATCTAATTAACTTTCAAGTATATTCTTCCAATATCAAACTATTAAAAAGAAATCATGCGTAAATGTATTATACAAGACATCCAATCTCATACTATAAAGCAAGACAAGTGGAAATACATTAAAAGATAGCGATGTTCACTTATTAACTATTTTTGAGTCTTCATTCTATGCGTTTAATATGGAAACAATGAATTATAGCACAAGTGCACTCAATGACTTATGCTCTATCATAAAGAAGGATGAGAACCATGCATGGGAGCAAGATTTCCAAGAAAATAATATTGTAGAAATTACCAAGTGTCTTGAGAAATCTATGTGTCTTAATGAAGAAGATAAGAATGAAGCAATAATATAAGACTAAGTCATTTGTCGTGTAGTCTTTAAGTATTATAATTACTTTGATCAGTTATAATTACTTTGTTTACTTACTTTATATTAAGTGTTATGATCTCTTTCATTTCCTAAATTACTTTACATATTTATCATAGTAAAATAGAAAAAGAAATAACAAGTGATATAGAACACTTACATATTACTGTAGAAGATAAAAATTACAAAGGAAGTATATAAAACACTTAGATTTAATTAAGGATCCAAATATGAAGGATAAAGAAATAATTGGAAGAATAATGAAGAGATTAAATCAAAAGGATAATATTATATATTATGAGAAACTAACTATTGAAACACCAACAAACATAGCCGATGCCCAATAACATACTTATATAAAATTATTAAATAAAAAGACACTCATGGAACTCAAGAAAAATATAAAGAAGATGAACATAGAAATGAAATAGAATGTATTCATATAGGAGCAATACAAGTATTAATCAAAGCAACTTTCAGGAAGGAATAAACTCTCCATTGAAGCTAATAATAAAAGATGATAGAATTACATACCCAATAGATAAAATACTTAGAGTTGTAGAAGAAAATTTATCTTATGTTAAACAAAATTTGAAATACATCCTAATATTGAAATAACTTTATAAACTCAAAGACTAGACCAAACTCTAACACTTGAACATACTTTTTTAGAGGAAGTTTAATGAGACCAGGAGTTAAATATTTTCAATTATTTATTGTATTAATTATGTTTAGAAATAACAAAAGAATTGATATTCTAAGTCTTTTAGAGGATATAGAAAAAATTTCAATTATTAATGGTATTAATTATGTTTAGAAATAACAAAAGAAATGATATTCTAAGTCTTTTTGAGGATATAGAAAAATTTACTATCCAAAGAAAAATGAATAAATTGGTTCGGAACTTTTATGAGCAAATTAAATTTTTTGAATTAACAAAAAATCAAATATCAATACCACTTAGATGTCATGAATCTGAAATTGAAGAAAGTGATACTGATAAACTATCAAACCAAGTAAAAAACTTAACTACATATTTAAAAAATAGAATATAAATTTGAAACAAAATGAGTATTGCCGAATTTAGTATAACAGAAAACGAAATAATTATAAAATTAAGATATGTAAATTATAATTTAAAATAAAGAAAAAACTTATTTTGATAAAACTTATATCAATACCACTTAGATTTCATGAATTTGAAATTGAAGAAAGTGATACTGATAAATTATCAAATCAAGTAAAAGACTTAACTACATATTTAAAAAATAGAATATAAATTTGAAACAAAACGAGTATTGCTGAATTTAGTATAACAGAAAACGAAATAATTATAAAATTAAGATATGTAAATTATGTTAAATTATGAGAAGATCTAAGGAGATAGGAGAATTCAAGGGGTTTTGTTACAAAGAGGGGAAGGAGGTGGATTTGCTCCAATTCGCGGATGACACTATAATTTTGGCCGAAGGAGATACCGCGAATCTTTGGAGTTTGAAAGCAATCTTTAGAGGCTTTGAGATGATGTCGGGTCTTAAAGTTAATTTTCACAAGAGTAATATTTTCGGTATTAATGTGGGAGATTGGTATTTGGAAGCGGCATCGTCCTTCTTAACTTGTAAAGTGGGATCTTTACCGTTTAAATTTCTTGGGGTGAGAATTGGTGATAGCCCTAGGAAACTAAATATGTGGAAGGATCTTTTGGCTATGTTTAGAAAACGGTTATATGTTTGGAGAGGCAGACATCTAAGTATGGCGGGTAGGGTGGAAATGATCAATTCGGTTCTTAATGCTCTTCCGATTTATTGGTTATCTTTTTACAAAGCGCCTAGAAAGGTTTTACAAGAGATTAAAACCATCCAAAGTAGGTTTCTTTGGGGAGGCGACGATTTAGATAAACCTATCCATTGGGTTAGTTGGGATACGGTTTGTAAACCTAAAAAGGAAGGAGGTTTGGGCGTGAAGAATGTGGAGATAATGAATGTCGCTTTACTAAGTAAATGGAAGTGGCGTATTCTTACGGAAAAGGAGGCGGTGTGGCAAGAGTTGTTAGAAGCTAGATATGGCAACATAAGACTTAAAGTGTTGATAGGAGATGTCTCTATTTTGTATAAGAAGGAGTCACATTGGTGGAGGGATTTAATAGTCTCGGATAATTATGAGAAGCTCCTCTTCGATCACTTTACGAGTGCTATTAAATGTAACATTGGTAATGGAGCCTCTACTACGTTGTGGTACGCAACTTGGACGGGACAAAAATCTCTGATGGAATCTTTCCCTAATTTATTCTCTATTGCTGGAAATTTTCTGGAATCGATTAATCTTGCAGGGACATTTATTGAAGGAGTTTGGAGTTGGAACTTGGCTAGTTGGTTTGAAGTGGGTAGTTTCGCGGCCAACACAGCAGCGGGGCTGCTTCAAACAGCCAGGTCTAGCCATGGGACAGCTGCGGAGCTGTTTCAGAATGACAGGCCCAGTCAAGGGGCAGCGCTGGAGGATGGATCAGGTGGACAGGCTGCGATTTGCAGCGAAGAGGGGTCTGTTAGTGCCATCAATCAGCGGCTGGCAGCAGAGCTGCAGGCTTTGCTGGTGGTTCTTAAGGCCATGCCGGTTACCGAAGATGTTGAGGATAGCTACTCTTGGAAGGGGTCTACAGATGGGAGATTTACTGTTAAATCTTGCTATGATTTTTTGAAGGCGTCCTTATCCAGTCCGCCGATGGATAGTAATAAGATTATGGCTTTAACCTTTCTTTGGAAATTTAAAGTACCTACAAAGATTCTTTGCTTTGCTTGGAGATTTATTTTAAATAGATTAGCCACTAAAGATCAATTGGTGAAAATAGGTGTTTTGGTGGAAGGTGTTGATTCGGTTTGCGGCTTATGTTCTACCGGTGAGGAAACATTATCTCATCTTTTCTTTTTATGTGAGATTTCTGTTCGCATATGGAGAAGGGTTTTCATGTGGCTTGATTTATCGGGGTTTTTGTCGCTTGAGGAATTTGAGAATTTCTTCTTGAACTTCCGGAAAATTTCTTGCAATAATAAGAGAATGATTGCGGGTACCGTTTGGCTTGCAACGGTTTGGTTGATTTGGCTAAAGCGTAATGCGAAGATTTTCAAAAAGGAAGATTTTAGCTTTACCGAATGTATGTCGGATATTGTAGTAATCTCTTGGAGGTGGTTATGCGCTTTTCATAAGAGAGCAAATCTTTGTAATTTTTATAGTTGGAATACTCTTCCTCTCCTTTGTTTTGAGAGGTAGAGGCTTTCGTCTTTGTTATCGGGCCGGAGCATCCCTTTTGCTCCCGTTAATTCCATTATCTATTTAAAAAAAAAAAGATATGTAAATTATAATTTAAAATAAAGAAAAATTAAGATATTTAAATTAAGTATATGTATAAAACTTATTTTGATAATATGAAAAATATTTTTATGAAAAATTAAGATGTATTTGGAAATTTAACTTACCAAATGACCTAATAACAAAATATGTAAATAGTATGAAAAATTATGTGGACAAACTATATTTTTTTTGAAAATGAAATAGATTATATAATAGTGATATAGATCATATTTTATTAGTTGAAGTATATATGATAATAAATTTATAATAGATTTAGATTTAATAAAAAATAATACAATTTAAGACTATTTAGATGATGATTAAAACAAGAAAAATAAATTATAAAAAATTATTTTAAGAAACAAGGAGATTTCGATATTTTTGATTTCAGAGCACTAAGATTTAAATTAAATAAAATTAGAAATTTAAATATAACGAAAGATGATAGACTAGATTATATATTATCTAATAAGAGAAATTGACTTTAAAGTTGAAAGAGTAACAAAATACTTTTTAAAATACAAAAAATAAGCTAGATTTTCATAAGGTGAGGTTAAAATAATATAAAAAATATATGTTAATATGTTTTGCGACCAAAAAATTAGAGATCAAAGTCAAAATTTCATCGGTAAAAAAATTCATCTCTATCCCAACTTATTTATCTGTGTTAGATAAGAAAAATACTTTTCAATTTAATAGATATTTTTATATGGAGTAGGAATGAAAAAAATTACAATAAGCTTATATTTATGTGGGCACAAACTTATATGTGGTCCACACTGTTAAACATTTACAATACTTGTTCTTACACTTCAACATTTCATGAGGTCGACACATATTTGTTGGACAATCTGCAATAGTTACACATCTCGTATAATCTGTATGTAAAAAGGAGAATAAAAAAGTGTAATCAAAATGAGATAAAATGTAGAGTAGAAAGTAAATAAAGAAATTTCATAATGAGAAAAGAAATAAAATATTTATTTTGGTATTTTAATTTATTAATTTCTTTTTCGTGTCATGATCTTTTAACTTTTAAAATATTTTATTTTAGTAATTTTTATCTAATTAGTGACATAAAAATTTTAAAATTTATCACTAAATCAGCTTCTAATTAGACTAAAAAATTAAAATAAAACGTTTTAGAAATTAAGAAGGCACTAAAAAAATCAAAAGATTAATCTGAACTTTAAATTAAATATAATTAAAGGATTAAAATGGATAGGCTTACCCACACCGTTTATTCCATAAAGAAATAAGGAAAAAAAGATAACCATACTATAAACAAATTTGACAAAATCAACCATATTTCCCCCTTTTGCATGTAAAAAATAGTTTATCACTGTGATTTATAATGATCATCTCCTTAATCCAAATAAGAATTATTCCTAAAATTAAAATTATTATCAAATGTCTCTTAAATACACCAAAGTGTTAGGGTTGTCCCTTCACCACGCTTAATTAAAAGATCACATAAAAAACTTATTCAACAAACAAGTTCGTTCTTTCTTTCTTTTACAAAATTTCAATTATTTTATAACCTCTCAATATAGAAAAAGGTACAATTAGACTTTGTTTGTGAGTTTGGAGAGGAAGCGAGGGAAGGGTTTTAGAAAATAGGAAGAATTTGGTGAAAAGAATAAAAAGATTTTGGGTAGGAGGGTTTTGGAGGATTTGATTTTATTCATAACATCAAAAACCCCATAAAATAGGAAAACTCAAAAATTGTATTGAATGAGGGTTTTTGAGGGCTTAAATAAATTTTCTAAATATATTTTAGTTTGTTATACTATTCTAAAAATTAAATATTTAATAATAATAATAATAATGACTCTTTTATCATTCTAAACAAAATCATTTTTTTAAAAAATGCCAAATAATCTCCTATAATTTTTTAAAATTTTGTTTTCGAAGGTCTTTTCTTCCCCTTCCCTCTCCAAATTCGCAAAGATAGCCTTAACAAATATGAATTTTATTGGTGAACAACATATTTATGGATTAATATTGGTTGATCTATGTTAACAGCTAAATGTGGTGCATCAGGTGTGATGGCTTCATGTGACGGATAAGCTATAGCTACTGAACTAGATTCATTCAAGAACAATATAGTTTTTATAATTCGAGATAAAAAAAAAAATGTAAGAGAACAATTTATCTCTGAACAATATAACTTTTATTGTATTTATAAAAGAAAACATCTTTTTTCGTACTTAACTTTACTTCGAGGTATATATATGTATATTACTTTAAAATGAGGGTATTGATTTGCAAGATATATATATATATATATATATATATATATATATTACTTTAAAATGTTGCGCAATGTGCAGATCTTTTTAAAATAGTTCTCTTAATATTTAACATCTAAAGTGATCAGTTCCGTTGTTATTATTATTATTATAATAATAATAATAATAATAATAATAATAATAATAATAATAATTATTATTATTATTATTATTATTATTATTATTATTATTATTATTATTATTATTATTATTATTATTATTATATCTTGCATATGTTCAAGAATAATAAGATGATCTATATGTTTTTTTCTTCCAAAAATACAAAGAACTCAACATATAAGCATGCATAAAAAAAAAGTCATATATGTAACTATTGAATCTATATAATAACATCATTAGTTAAAATTTGTATATGCTCATAGAAATTTAGCTTTTTAAAATTTACGTTGGATTTAAAAAAAAATACAAAATACATGTTCATTTTAAATCACAAGTCATTCTAATGAAAACTAAATACTTTGATAATCATATTGAATTTAGTTATAAATCTTCTATATTGAAATGAAAAATTTATCAATCACACATTATAAGTTTAGATCATATAACTATAAGCAAATTTGCTAAATGGAAGAAGATACAGAAAAATAAATCACAAATTATTTCACCTGATTATTAGTATAATATAATACGGATATTCTGGCAAATCACCTGTGTATTCTCTTGGTCAGATATTAAATATATAAAATCATTTGGTCACAAAGTTTTCTCGTTGCCACACTGTTAAACAATTACACCTCCTAAACTTACACTTCACTATCATACCAGGCTCGCACAATTCCTGTGGACAATCCTCATTAACTTTACATACCAAAATTGCTATAATAAAAAAAAATATAAAAAAAGTTAAAAAGAGTGTGACGAAAATAGGATAAAATATTTAGTACAAAGTAAATAAAAAATTTTGAAAATAAAAAAAAAATGGCTTACATTTACTGTTCATTGAAAAAGTAAATAAGGAAAGAAAGATAATCATTATATAATAAAACTTAACAGCTTTAACCATATTTCTCCTGTTTTATATTTAAAATCGGGTTATCACTAATTTATAAGTCCGGCATCTCCTTACATTAGTTAAATATTTTTTAGCTCTCTAATAAGTTGTAGAAAATTATTTTTAAAATTAAAATTATTATAAAATGTCTCTTAAATACATCAAAGTATTATCTTTGTCTTTTTAGCACACTTAATAAAAGGTCACATAAAAACATTTCAATCATAAGACTTCTTTTTTATTTAATATTAAATTCTTTTTTTTACTTTTTAATTTCTCATGATATGAAAGGTAAAATCACAAAATATGAACACTATTGTTAGACAACATACATATTTACACATTAAATGAGTTAACTTTTGGATGAAAGTTAATACCAAAGTGATGCAATAGTTTTAATTAAGTATATTGTTGGATTTAAGTATATACAAAGGTGAAATATTAGGTGTGATTGTCTCATGTGACCCCTTGCCTATAGCTAACGAATTAGATTGGTTAAAAAATAATGTAATTTTTTTTAAGACGAGCAAAATTTAAGAGAATCACTTATTTTTCAACATTTGCTAATGTGCAGAGTACACATCTCATAAGAAAACCAATAAATGAAAGGAAAGAAATGAAATAAATAAAATAAAAAATAAAGAAAAGAAAAGAAAAAGAAAGAAAATAACATATGATTTTCACTTACTAAATATTGTGAGTAGGATAATTTCTCTGTGACAAAATAATATTGTGAGAAGGATAATTTCTCTATGTGATAAAATAATAGATGTATGTCTTTCATTATTCTATGCCTGAGTTACTATTGTAATTATCATTATAAATAGTAGTATAAATTGTTTTCTACAAACGAACATAATAGTTATTAAGATAACTAAAAAAGAAAAGATAGCCAAAAAAAAGTGTTTTACCGCGCGGAGGCGATTATGAAAAAGAGGGGTTAGGGTTTCCGACTCCCCATGTCCGGTGGCCCTATTATTCAGCAAGGAGGGTGGGTGGAAGCGAGAAAGAAGGCTTTTCGAGGGTGGGTTCCACAATGGGACTCCTATCCAGTGGGGAAAACGCATTTTGTAGGCAACAGAGAGGGATTGATCTCGATCTACTGTTCTGAGTTTCCAGACCACATGAAGGCAAAGGAGTTATTTGAGTTATTCGGGTGTAACAGCAACATCGTGGAGGTGGCTATCTCTCCGAGACGAAACAAGTTTGGCAAAAGATTTGGCTTTGCAAGGTTTTCTGAGGTGGTGAATCCGAGATTATTGGCGGTTAAATTGGACAATATTCATATCCTGGGAAAAAAGATACATGCCAATTTACCCAAATTTGATAGGAAAAGCTCCAGGGTCATATGCAGAGGGGAAAGTGGGAGGACGGAGGATGAGTTTAGGGGGAAACAACAGCAGGTTGTGAGGCGTGAGGGAGAGGCTTTTCGGGGAAGGAAGGTGTACAAAAATTTTGTTGATGCACTAACAAGTTCTGTTTCGAGTGTGGAGGTGAATGAATCGCCGTGGATTATTTTCTCTTCAACGGAGGAAATTAAAACGAGGTTACATCGGGCTTATGTAGGGAAGGTGATAGTTGACAGTTCAACTGTTAATATTCAAACAACAATGGAAATGGAGGGTTATTATGCAACAAAAATCACTCCAATGGGAGATTTCTGGTGTCTCATTGAAGAAACAGAAGAAGGTTTTTTGTCGGATATCTTCGGGGAGGAGGAAGTATGGTGGAATAAGTGGTTTGAGGTGGTTAAGAGATGGAATGAAGAGGTGATCGATAACGATAGAGCAATATGGATTCGTATCACAGGGGTTCCTGCCCATGCTTGGTGTTCGGAATTCTTTATATTGGTTGCAAATCAATTGGGATCCTTCATATGTTTGGATGACAAAACGGCATCGGGTTTGAGTCTTGGCACGACGAGATTGCGCATCAGTGTTCCTTTGGAGATTAAATTACCGGAGTATGTTGCAGTCAACGTTGATGGCAAACGAATGTCTCTCCTTGTTAGAGAAGAACATCCCTTTCAACCGCCCTTTCCAGGTAACTCTTTCTCTCAAAATTTTGGCACTGCTTCTGTTTTAGAAACAGTTTCAACAGGTTTCGTTTTCGAATCAGACGATAGCATTGAGCAATTTTCTGTTGAAGAAGGTTTGGCTGGGTCGGTTAAGGGTGGGAATTGTTTGAGCGGTAAAGCGGCAAGCAACAAAAGTTTTTGAAAGTATTTATCCGGGAAATTATCGTGTCCACGGAGATTAGTGCTATGGAATCGCCGTTTGACGGATTCTTAGTTCTTGAATTTGGGTTAAATGGATTTTAACGGTAAATGCGGAAATATAACATATGAACATAAAATAAATTACATTGTTGATAGAGAATAACTTATCTGGTTTGAATCTAAACTACTCCTCACAAACTTAGATTTATCACTCTGCCGTACTCAATCTACAATACTCATCAGAATCACCACATATCCCTCACATCAATGTCCATTTCTGCAACACCAACGAGAGTTCAACTATATTGCTCTTTCGACGATGTCTCAACCAATCGAACAACACAGAGACATTAAACTCAAATATTATATGGATGTTAACCCCAATCCTATGTCTAGAATCAAAAGCTAACAGATATCCCCCTAATCAAGATTTGTGATGTCTATTTCTACAACAACACAAATCCAAAGCATTTAAGCAAAAAGATCAAGGAAACACCGATTAAGATTTGTAAATCAAACTTTATATAACAATAGAGTAACAAATATACATAGGTTTAGAGTACACTTATAAACAAACCCAACAAAAGTGGTTACAAAGAGAAGAGGAAGAGAAGAAAACCAAATCTTTTGCGGTGTCAATCACGAGCAAAGAAGCTTCGACTCCGGATCATCCGATTACAACCTCCAATGGTGTTTTCAAGCTAAATTTACCCAAAAATGACCTAGGATGAGTTGGGGTTCAAAAATACCCAAAACATAACCTAAAAAATCTGATTTTCTCCTATTTATGCAATTTAGAGTTATGTACAGCGCGCGTCGCGCGCAGGAGCGCGCATCGCGCCCAACCTGCTGTCTTGAAAAAACAGCTTTTAGTAAAAATGACGTAACTTGAGAACCGTAACTCCGATTTGTGCCCGGTTCGAAGCGTTGGAAAGCTTATTCAATTTCCCATCTAACAATGACAACATATCAACCAAATTGGTGATTTATTATTATTTGGTTTTGAGCTTTATTCATTGACGAGTTGGTTTCGTTGCTCAAAAATGCGCGTTTGAAGCCGTGTCTTCGACACGTTATTGCTCATGCTCTAAATACGCCTCAATACCTACAAAATGAATAGAAAACTATCAAAAAGTATAAAAGTATATGAAAATACATCTATTCACAAAGTATACGTATTTATACACAAAACGGGGTATTATTTAAACGGTATTAAAAAAAGTGTCGATAAGTGCAACAAAACATATATACAAAATACGTACATTTTTGCACTTATCAGGAATCTGGAAGTAAATATGGAGGTTATAGCAGGTACAGGGAGACAATCCAACAACTGTATTAGCGAAGGCATAGGGTGTGGGCAGGAACATAGCGACAACGACATGACTAGAGATGTTGATACCAATCAGTCTCTCTCAATTTCAAAGGTTGCGATGGAAAGTGTCTCTCAGGTCAGTTGCTCGATGGAAGGTGGTGTTTTATTGGAAGCTAATGTTGTAGTAGAGGTAGCGAATCTTGAAGGAGCCAGCGGTAGCGTTAGAAATAACAAGGTATCGGGTGTTTTCGATTTAGCGGTGGGGAAGGCGAAGAACAAGAGAATTCGAAAACTGAAGGGGCTGAAACACAGGAAGATTGCGGATTTTAATGGAATGCTAGCTTCAAAATCTCTTTGGAAAATTCTTAACCTAAAAAACAAGAGACGCTGTTTCAATTCTTTTTCCAAGGCCGTTTCCAAGGAAGTTTATTATCCAGACATGGGGAAGGAATCAAGTCTTCTTTCTATTCGGTCGGTTCCAGTAGTATATGATGTGGAGTGTCACGGTCAAAAGAAGGAATGTGCAGACATTGGAAGAAATGATTGTAGACAATGGGGGATGTTAACAGAAGAATAGGGGGCTAAAATATGGAGCGGTATAGAAGCTTTGGGTGTGTTGAATCCGGGGGGAAGAAACAATATTATTGGGAAGATTGAGGAGTTAGAGAATAGATCTTTGTTGAGAAGAGGAGGTTTGAAGGGGTCTAGAAAATGTTATCCATGATTTTAGGTTCATTGAATATTAAAGGAGGTGGCAATGCCCTTAAAAGGCGAAGGCTTAAATCTTTGATCAACAAGGGCAAAGCGGGCGTGTTTATGTTTCAAGAAACAAAAATATCTTTTCTTGAAGATTTTGTTGCAAAAATTTTTTGGAATAATGAGGGAATTGGTTATTCTTTTTCCAATTCGTCGGGTCTTTCAGGGGGTCTTCTAACAATGTGGAAGGAGGAGGTAATGGAGGTCATTTTTAGTTTTAAGGGGGAAGGATATATTGGAATTAAATTTCGGAAGGAGAATAAATTGTACTATTTGGTGAATATTTACTCTTAATTATTAGAGGAGGTGGCAATGCCCTTAAAAGGCGAAGGCTTAAATCTTTGATCAACAAGGGAAAAGCAGACGTGTTTATGTTTCAAGTAACAAAAATATCTTTTCTTGAAGATTTTGTTGCAAAAAGTTTTTGGAATAATGAGGGAATTGGTTATTCTTTTTCCAATTCGTCGGGTCTTTCAAAGGGTCTTCTAACAATGTGGAAGGAGGTAATGGAGGTCATTTTTAGTTTTAAAGGGGAGTGAATATTTACTCTTCTTGTTGTTTGAATAAAAAAAATCCTTTGGAGAAAGTTGTTGGAGTTGAAGGAGTCTTTCAAAGACGGGGAGTGGATTCTAGAGGGGGATTTTAATGTTATTAAAAATTGTCATTAAAGGAGGGGGAGATCGGAGGTCACGAATTACAATGAGATGGACTTGTTTGTGGATTTCATTGACAAAAGTGGATTGGGGGACACTCCTTGCAAAGGAAAAAAGTATACTTGGTATAATTGTGATAGGAAATCGTGTAGTAGGATTGATAGATTCATTGTTTCAGATAAGGTGGTGAATGATTGGGATGTGGTAGGCCAATTTGTGGGAGATAAAGATGTTTCTGATCATTGCCTGGTTTGGCTTGAAGTGGATAACAACAATTGGGGTCCAAAGCCTTTTAAATTTAATAATGAGTGGTTCTCCTTTAAATCTTTTGTTCCTTTTGTAGAAAAAGAATGGAAAGACCTTAAAGTAGAAGGAAGAGGTGACTTTGTGTTGAAAGAAAAATTACGCCTCCTAAAAGAAAAACTCAAAAGGTGGAATAAGGATGTGTTTGGTAGAATTGATTTGGAAGTTGAGGAGGGAGCCAAGGATATCAATTTGGGTGACACATTGTTGGAATTGGAAGCGAATGGTGATCATTCCGTAATTGCCAACAAGAGGAAGGAAGCGACTTCTCGTTTTTGGTCTAAATTGATAATAAAAGAGATTATGTTGGTTCAAAGGGCGAGATTGAAATGGCTTAATTAAGGGGACTCTAATAGTGGGTATTTTCACAAAGTAATGAAGGATAAAAGAAGACATAATCATATAGGCCCGATCAATTCTTCGAGAGGTAATTTAAACTCAGTTAGTGAAATCAAGGAGGAAGTAGTGCGCCATTTATCTAACAAATTCGGCATAGTAGAGGAAGCAAATCCGCTATTAGATGGTATCTGTTTTGATATGATTAATGAGGAGGATTGTCGGTGGCTTGAAAGATCTTTCGAAGAGGTTGAAATCAAAGAAGCTATATGGGGTTGTGATGGATCTAAAATTCCGGGACCAGATGGTTTCTCTTTTCTTTTTATAAAAAGATGTTGGTACTTTCTTAAAGAAGACGTTGTGCGTTTTTTGATCATTTTTTTGTAGGTGGAGAGCTTTCTAAGGTGATTTCTTCTTCTTTTTTGGCATTGGTCCCTAATTCTTCCAATCCTTTATCGTTGGATGAATATAGGCCCATTTGCTTGGTGGGATGTATGTATAAAGTGCTAACAAAAAATTTTGCGGGAAGATTGAAAAGGGTTTTGAATTCCATAATCTCTTATAACCAAAGTGCTTTTGTTCCAGAGAGACAACTTCTAGACGGCGTTCTTGTGGCTAATGAAGTGGTTGATTATTCTAGAAAGGAGGGGGCACCTTGCATTCTCTTCAAAGTTGATTCCGAAAAAACGTATGATAGTGTCTCTTGGAACTTTCTTCGTTATATTCTAGTTAGGATGGGGTTTGGAGAAAGATGGAGGAAGTGGATGGAGATTCTTATTTTCAAAAGAAACATGTCGGTGTTAGTCAATGGTAGTCCTACGACGGAATTTGTGGTCAAGAGAGGGTTGCGTCAAGAGTTCCTTATCGCCTTGTCTCTTTGTTTTAGTGACGGAGGCTCTAACGAGGTTGGTTCACAAATTGATTGAGATAGGTGAATTTGAGAAGTTTGTTATTAAAATAAGTTGTAGCGTGGATGTCCTTCAATTTGCAGACGATACTTTGTTGGTAGGAAATGGATCTTGGAAGCATGTGAAGGCTTTGAAGATTTTTTTGAGAGCTTTTGAACTTGTCTCGGGGCTTGGCGTTAATTTTCACAAAAGTAAGTTGATTGGTATTAATGTTTTGGCTAACTTCTTAGAAGTCACCGCTAGCTTCCTCTCTTGCAAAATTGAAGCTAGTAACTTCACTTTCCTTGGAATACCTATTGGATTCAATTATATGAGTGCTTCTTCTTGGACTCCTCTCTTGGATAAGATGAGAAACCGCTTAGCGGGATGGAAGAATCGATTTCTTAATCTTGGAGGTAGGATCACTCTTTTAAAGTCCATTTTGAGTTAGATTACTATTTTCACTTTATCCTTTTATAAGATTTCGGCCAAAGTGGTTCATGAATTTACTAAGATCCAAAGCAACTTCTTATGGGAGGAGTAGAGGATAAAAGGAAGATCCATTGGGTAAATTGGAAAAAGGTGACTTTACCTTATTTAAAAGGGGGTTAGCGATAAAAGACATAGTCGCTTTCAATCTCACTCTTTTAAATAAGTGGAGATTGAGAATCTTGCATGGGAATAAATCTTTGTGGAACGATGTGTTGAAGGCTCACTACGAAGAAATTTCTATGCTTATTTTTGTGGGGGTGATTCTTATAAGAATACTTCTTCTTATTTTTGGTGGCGAGATGTGCTAAAGGATGGTTTTTCTACCTTTTCTTGTAAGGACCCGATTGTGGAATTTTGCCGTTTTTTCCGTTGGAAATGGTTTTTCCACGCCTTTTTGAGAGGCGTGTTGGTTAGGTGATTTTAGCTTGAAGGAGCGGTATCCGGTGCTTTTCTTTGCTTACTCTTTGAAGAAAGTATCTGTGGCGGGTATGGGAGGTTGTTGTGACAATATTTGGAAGTGGGGTGATTTGGGCATTTTCGTTTCCGTCTTAACGGAAATGAACATTATTTCACCATTCTTGGATTTAAAGGGCCGGTTGGAGTCCTTTAGAGGCGTTTTTCATATAAAAGACACGGTTGTGTGATCTTTTGCTCCGGATAAAGGATTTACGGTGTCTTCTTGTTATTCACATTATGCTTCTTCTAGCATTCCTTTTGGCCCTATTAATAGGTGTGATTGGGCGTTGGAATTGTTATGGAAGATGGAGGTTCCGTTCAAAATTAAAACGTTCGGTTGGAGACTTTTTGTTAATATATTACCCACCAAAGATTTATTGAAAAATAGAGGTATTTATTTTTCTTTATCCAACTTAAAGTGTAAATTTTTGTGATTATCTTCCAGAAGATAGGAACCATTCCTTTTTTAAGTGTAAAGCGATTAGGATTGTTTGGAGGGAGGTAGCTTCTTGGGTGGATTTTATGGAACCAAAGGAAGTTATGCGTCTTCCATCTTTTATGGAGTGTGTAACACCCCTTTTCTAACCCCAAATATATCATACAATCACACAGAGTAATCATGCATAAGGAAAAGGGAGTCACATGTTATTTTCATCACAATGAAAACCTAAAGCAAAACATCCAACATTCTTAATATGCAAAGATCATATTTGTAACACAATGTAAATCTCATGCTTTCATACCTTATGCATAAACGCTTACGGAAAACAATAGAATTGCTATTAAAATTTCAATGAATATATCCCATACTATATTCATCTACCAATATCGAATTAACATTTAAATCCACAATCTTGGCCATATAGCCTCAAACAACATATCCGGGATCTCAAACAAATACATCCGAATATCCAACAAAACATAGGAAATAGCAATATCCAAACATAAGCATAAGTCTAAATAAAATCCCCCCCAAGTGTTACATGATCAGAGCATATGACTCGCTACCTAATCCAATAACAACTCAGGAGCTCCTCGGCTAAATCCTCGGACAAGCTACTACTCGTCGGAACCTGCACGTTATCAACGAAGGATAACATTCAAACAGAAGGGTGAGAATTCAAATTCTAAATAGAAAATATAATAATGGGAAATGCAACATAAGTAAGCATACATTTCGAGAATTCATCACTCTTCACAAAACATGTATTTATCTCCAATATAAAGTTAACATGTTCAACTCAATCAATCATCACAATTAGTTCACAACCTCATATATTGCCAATTTACATATATACACATATATCGCTCATACATATATATTTCACATTTCACCTCAAACATGTATTAATCACATATATCTCCTTCTCATCACATTCTCTAATTCATATAAAATGATTCATCATTCCACATACATGCATATCAATCAAATTCGCATCCACACATTCATATCACATAATCACACATAACAACATTTCACACCGACACGTGCGACTCAAGTGTGACTCTATGCGATATGCATGTGGATCCCTCCGTTATCATTTCCGGTCATGCCGATTGTCATTCTCTCTAGACTAGATAACCACCTCAAAGCCCCATACTCGTTAAGCTTTCAAACCCCGTACTCGTTAGGTTTGGGACAAGTAAATAACCTTCGCGAGATTACCCAACATTGCCACTTTCAATGACTCATGCTTGTGTACGTGTGCAACAAAAAAAGACTCATGCATTTAAGACGATCTCTCTATCTCTTAAACTACACAATCACATCTTTCCAACCTTGCACAACATTACACAACATGCAATTCAATCCAATCTCAACACAATTATCATTTAGCATTCCATTACATAATACATTCAATTACACCTCACACATGTTATTTAATCAATTAATAACACATATCGAACATATAGAAGTAATAGGTATGCAAGCCAAGTCTTAAACAAACAAGAAAATATTTTTGAATATAGTTCGCGCCGCCAACCCTTGGTCTCGCCGCGAAGTAACAGATAGAAACAAGGTATCTCAAAAATACATTCAGTTCGCGCCGCATCCACATGTGCGCGCCGCAAAGTACAAGGCAGAACCAAATCATTTCAAAATTCATTCAGTTCGCGCCGCCACCTCTCGTTCGCGTCGCGAACACAGCGCATAATGAATTCTCTGTGTAAACTCAGCACAGTTCCCTCTTTTTCATTTCATTACTCAATTCACAGTTCAGTTCATTATTTGCACACGAATTTTACATACATAATATACAAATAACCCATATGTATCCTTAGATTCATCAAAGTTTCATTAATCATGCAAATCCATGAATTTCACCCAAATCCCAAAGTTAGGTTTTTACATTCTTTTCATCCAACATGTTATAAATCAAAACCCACCCATAGAATCAAGTAAAGAATCATGAATTACATGTCATTTCTACTCATTCCAAGCATAAACAACATCAAACAACACAAATCTCATAGATTATGAAAATACCCAAAGTGAAATCCCATGTTTTAACACATACAACATTACCCAATCATAGATTCTACAAGAATTTGTATTCAAACCCTTACCTCTTGAATTTCTCCTTCTAACTTCAAGAATCTACAATCCTCTCCTCTCCTCTCTTCTACTTTTTTGCCTCTTTTCTCTTCTCTACTTTTCTTTCTATCTTTCTATCTAATTTAGGTTAACTCATAAAATTCTCTCCTAACTCTCATTATCTCATTGGGCTTAACCCACCTAGTACTCTTTCTCACTCAACTAAGCCCATTTAACTAATTTCAAATAAAATTCTACCATTTATTAATTAGCTAAATAACATATTGTCACCCAATTAAATAATTATCGCGCAAACAATAATTAAATAAAACACATAAACAATTATCAATTATCAAATAATCCTAATTAATTAAATCTAATAAAAATAGGATGTTACAACTCTCCCCCACTTAAAAGATTTTCGGCCTCGAAAATTACCTCAAACAAACAACTCCGGATACGATTCCTTCATCTTATCCTCGAGTTCCCAAGTGATATTACCATTGGCGACTCCACCCCATATCACTTTCACCAAAGCAATCTCCTTACCACGAAGATTCTTCACCTCTCGATCTTCAATTTGCATAGGTGATGTATCAACCTTCAAATTATCCCTCACTTGAACATCATCTAATTGAACAACATGCGATGGATCCGCAATATACCTCCTCAATTGAGACACATGGAACACATCGTGAAGATTAGAAAGAGACGGTGGCAATGCAATCCGATATGCCACTTCACCTACCCTCTCCGAAATCTGATAAGGACCAATGAAACGCGGCGTCAACTTACGCGACTTCAATCCTCTACCAACACCCGTTATTGGCGTAACTCGAAGAAACACATGATCATCCTTCTCAAACTCAAGAGCCTTCCTCCTCTTATCATGGTAACTCTTCTGACGACTTTGAGAAGCCTTCATCTTCTCTTGAATCATCTTAATCTTATCCGTAGTCTCTTGAATTAACTCGGGTCCAACCACAGCACTCTCCCCCGATTCATACCAACACAAAGGAGTTCTACACCTTCTACCATAAAGAGCCTCAAAAGGTGCCATTCCAATACTCGAATGGAAACTATTGTTATACGTAAACTCAACCAAAGGTAAGAAACTATCCCAATTTCCTCCTTGTTCCAAAACACAAGACCTCAAAAGATCTTCAAGCGACTGAATAGTTCTCTCCGATTGACCATCAGTTTGCGGATGATACGCCGAACTCAAACGCAACTTCGTACCCAAAGCACTTTGCAAACCCTCCCAAAATCTAGAAGTGAACCTTGGATCTCTATCCGAAACGATACTTGACGGAATACCATGTAAACACACAATCTTCTCAATGTATAACTTAGCAAGTCTTTCCATCGAATAGTCCATCCTCATCGGAATAAAATGAGCACATTTCGTCAATCTATCCACAACGACCCAAATTGCCTCGCAATTACTCGATGTCCTTGGCAAACCCGAAACAAAATCCATAGAGATACTATCCCACTTCCACTCGGGAATAGATAACGGTTGCATCAAACTAGACGGCTTTTGATGTTCAATCTTTGACTTTTGACAAGTCAAACACGAATAAACAAACTCCGCTATATCCTTCTTCATACCTTGCCACCAAAACATTTTCCTCAAGTCGTGATACATTTTAGTAGCACCAGGATGAATACTTAAACCACTTCTATGCCCTTCCTCAAGAATTCTCTTTCTCAAATCCATAACATCCGGAATACAAACTCGATCACGACATCTCACAATGCCATTCTCGTCAATCCGAAAATCACCACCTTTACCTTGGTTAATCAATGTAATAATGTCAACCAATTTTAAATCCGATTTCTGACCTTCTCTAATCTCATCCAAAATATCACTAGTAAGCTTCAACATACCAAGCTTAACACACGAAGACGTCGTTTCACAAACCAAACTCAAATCTCTAAATTGTTCCAACAATTCCAATTCTCGAATCATCAACATAGACATATGCAATGATTTCCTACTCAATGCATCAGCTACAACATTCGCTTTTCCAGGATGGTAGTTCAAACTAAAGTCATAATCCTTCAAGAATTCCAACCATCTTCGTTGCCTCATATTCAACTCTTTCTGATCAAACAAATACTTTAAACTCTTGTGATCACTAAAAACGTCAAACCTTGATCCAAACAAATAATGCCTCCAAAGTTTCAACACAAACACAACGGCGGCCAACTCTAAATCATGTGTCGGATAATTCCTCTCATGAACTTTAAGTTGCCTTGAAGCATAAGCTACCACTTGCCCTTTTTGCATCAAAACGCCTCCCAAACCCAACAATGAAGCATCACAATACACCACAAACGGTTCAAACGGATCTGGCAAAATCAAAATAGGAGCAGAAGTCAATCTTCTCTTAAGCTCTTGAAAATTCGATTCACATTGCGAAGTCCAAATGAAAGCTTGTCCTTTCCTAGTCAACAACGTCAACGGCAAAGATAACTTAGAAAATCCTTCAATGAACTTCCTATAATAACCAGCCAAACCAAGAAAACTTCTAATCTCAGAAACAGACTTAGGAGCTTCCCATTGAGATATAGCTTCAATCTTCGACGGGTCAACAGAAATACCTCCACTAGAGATCACATGGCCAAGAAAACTCACTTCCTTTAACCAAAATTCACACTTCGAAAGCTTAGCAAACAACCTTTTCTCCTTCAACACCGATAACACAATCCTCAAATGCTCAGCATGATCATCTTCATCCTTGGAGTAGATCAAAATATCGTCAATGAACACAACCACAAACTTATCCAGATAATCATGAAAAATCCTATTCATATACTCCATGAATACACCAGGTGCATTGGTCACACCAAACGGCATAACAGAATACTCATTGTGACCATACCTCGTCCTAAAAGCAGTCTTCTGAATATCCTCCGCCTTCACACGAATCTGATGATACCCAGACCTCAAATCAATATTGCTAAACACACAAGCTCCAACCAACTGATCCATCAAATTATCAATCCTTGGAAGTGGATACTTGTTCTTAATTGTCACTTTGTTCAATTGCCTATAATCAGCACAAAGCCTCATAGAACCTTCCTTCTTCTTAACCAACAAAACAGGTGCACCCCATGGCGATACACTAGGACGAATAAACTTCTTCTCCAACAAATCCTCAAGTTGACTCTTCAACTCTTTCAACTCAGAAGCAGACATCCTATATGGAGCCATCGATACAGGACTAGTTCCAGGAACTAAATCAATCGAAAACTCAACTTCACGTTCAGGCGGTAAATCACTTACATCCTCAGGGAATACCTCCGCAAAATCACAAACTATTGGCAATTCATCAATGGTTCTCCTCTCATGCACATCTAAGGTTGCCAATAACATAAACAATTCAGCCCCATCTTGAACAGATTCACCAACTTGCTTCGCAGACAAAAACAAATCTTCCTTAACACCAATCTCAGGAAAAATGATAGTCTTATCAAAACAGTTGATATACACACGATTAAATTCTAACCAATTCATACCCAAAATCACATCAAGTTGCTCTAACGGAAGACAGACCAAATCAATCCCAAAATTTCTACCAAAAATACTCAAAGAACAATTCAAACACACAAAAGAAGTAGAAACAGAACCCATAGCAAGTGTATCAATAACCATACTCCTACGCATATCCGATAACACAAGGTTCAATCTCCTAGCACAATCCAAAGAAATGAAAGAATGTGTCGCACCGGTATCAATAATAGCAATCAAAGGTGTACCATTAATGAAGCACGTACCTTGGATTAGCCTATCATCGGTAGAAGCCTCCGCACCGGACAATGCAAACACTTTCCCTTTCGCTTGTTCCTTCTTTGGCTTATCACATTTGGTGCTAATGTGACCTTGCTCTCCACAATTGTAGCAAGTCACCTTCGAACCACCTCTACACTCGTTTGCTTTGTGACCACTCTTGCCACACTTGAAACATGTTACCTCGACTTTGGGACAATTAACAGCACGATGTCCCTCAACTCCACATTTAAAACACTTAATCGGAGCACTAGATCCTCCCCCACTTGGCTTTCCGCCAAAACCAGCTTTCTTCTTATTGTCGTATGGTTTTCCACGGAATTGACCTTTCTTATCATTCATCGCCTTGTAGTGAGAAGCATTCTCCCTACTATCCTCATCATAAATCCGACTCTTATTGATCAACTCAGCAAAACGGGTAATCTGTTGGTAACCAATCGCCTTCTTGATATCCGGTCTCAAACCATTGACAAACTTCAAACACTTTGACCTCTCCGCATTCATAGTATTGTAGTGAGGACAATACTTGATAAGCTCTTGAAATCTAGCAGAATACTCCGCCACGGTACCATTTCCTTGCTTCAACTCAAGGAATTCCACTTCTTTCTTTCCACGGCAATCTTCCGGAAAATAGTTTTCCAAAAATGCATCGCGGAAACGATCCCAAGTAACTTGAATACCTTCCTCATCAAATCTTTGAGCTATATTGCCCCACCAATCCTCAGCTTCCTTTTCCATCATGTGAGTACCAAACTGCACTTTCTGAGCATCGGTACAATTCATGACTCAAAAAATCTTCTCAATCGCCTTCAACCAAGCTTGAGCTTTATCCGGTTCATGCTCACCCTCAAAGATAGGAGGATTGTTCCTCTGGAACTTCCCTAAAGCACGGTACTCATCATCATCACCATTCCGATTTCCAGCATTAGCTTGAGGCATTTGGCCAAGAGATCCAGCCAACATCCTCAATGCATCAGCAATGGCATCATCATTCCTTCCAGCAACCATCGTCCTACGACAACCAACAACCCAAAACAAACAAAACAGTATCGATCGTGTCAGATACACAAATCTAATACAACGGAATTAAAGACATTAACGACTCTGACCAACTGGTCAACCAGGCTCTGATACCACTAATGTAACACCCCTTTTCTAACCCCAAGTATATCATACAATCACACAGAGTAATCATGCATAAGGAAAAGGGAGTCACATGTTATTTTCATCACAATGAAAACCTAAAGCAAAACATCCAACATTATTAATATGCAAAGATCATATTTGTAACACAATGTAAATCTCATGCTTTCATACATTATGCATAAACGCTTGCGGAAAACAATAGAATTGCTATTAAAATTTCAATGAATATATCCCATACTATATTCATCTACCAATATCGAATTAACATTTAAATCCACAATCTTGGCCACATAGCCTCAAACAACATATCTGGGATCTCAAACAAATACATCTGAATATCCAACAAAACATAGGAAATAACAATATCCAAACATAAGCATAAGTCTAAATAAAATCCCCCCAAGTGTTACATGATCAGAGCATATGACTCACTACCTAATCCAATAACAACTCAGGAGATCCTCGGCTAAATCCTCGGACAAGCTACTACTCGTCGGAACCTGCACGTTATCAACGAAGGATAACATTCAAACAGAAGGGTGAGAATTCAAATTTTAAATAGAAAATATAATAATGGGAAATGCAACATAAGTAAGCATACATTTCGAGAATTCATCACTCTTCACAAAACATGTATTTATCTCCAATATAAAGTTAACATGTTCAACTCAATCAATCATCACAATTAGTTCACAACCTCATATATTGCAAATTTACATATATACACATATATCGCTCATACCTATATATTTCACATTTCACCTCAAACATGTATTAATCACATATATCTCCTTCTCATCACATTCTCTAATTCATATAAAATGATTCATCATTCCACATACATGCATATCAATCAAATTCGCATCCACGCATTCATACCACATAATCACACATAACAACATTTCACACCGACACGTGCGACTCAAGTGTGACTCTATGTGATATGCATGTGGATCCCTCCGTTATCATTTCCGGTCATGCCGATTGTCATTCTCTCTAGACTAGATAACCACCTCAAAGCCCCATACTCGTTAAGCTTTCAAACTCCGTACTCGTTAGGTTTGGGACAAGTAAATAACCTTCGCGAGATTACCCAACATTTACACTTTCAAAGACTCATGCTTGTGTACATGTGCAACAAAACAAGACTCATGCATTTAAGACGATCTCTCTATCTCTTAAACTACACAATCACATCTTTCCAACCTTGCACAACATTACACAACATGCAATTCAATCCAATCTCAACACAATTATCATTTAGCATTCCATTACATAATACATTCAATTACACCTCACACATGTTATTTAATCAATTAATAACACATATCGAACATATAGAAGTAATAGGTATGCAAGCCAAGTCTTAAACAAACAAGAAAATATTTTTGAATATAGTTCGCACCGCCAACCCTTGGTCGCGTGTTGGAGCGGTAAAGCGGCAAGCAACAAAAGATTTGGAAATATTTATCCGGGAATTATCGTGTCCACAGAGATTGGTGATACCGAACTGCCGTTCGACGGATTCTTAGTTCTTGAGTTCGGGTTAAATGGGTTGAAAGTAAACAAGGAAAATATAAGATATGAACATAAAATAAATTCATTCTTGATAGAGAATAGCTTATATGGTTTGAATCTAAACTACTCCTCACAAAATTAGATTTATCACTCCACCGTACTCAATCTACAATACTCGTCAGAATCACCACATATCCCTCACATCAATGTCCATTTCTGCAACATCGACGGAAATTCAACTATATTGCTCTTTCGACGATGTCTCAACCGATCAAACAACACAGAGACATTAAACTCAGATATTATGTGGATGTTAACCCAAATCCTATGTCTAGAATCAAAAGCTAACAGATATCCCCCTAATCAAGATTTGTGATGTCTATGTCTACAACAACATAAATCCAGAGCATTTAAGCAAAAAGATCAAGGAAACACCGATTAAGATTTGTAAAGCAAATATATTATACAACTAGTACAAAGAGTAACAAACATCCATGTGTTTAGAGTAAACTTACAAACAAACCCAACAAAAGTGGTTACAAAGAGAAGAGGAGGAGAAGAAAACCAAATCTTTCGCAGTGTCAATCACGATCAATCGAGCTCCCGACCAAGAATCTTCCGATTACAAGCCACAAATGTTGTTTTCTAAGCTCAATCTACCAAAAAATGAAGGTTGATGAGTTGGGGTTCAAAAATACCCAAAACATACCTAAAAAATATGATTTTACAACATATATACCAAAACTGAAGTCGCGGACCGCGCTAAGCGCGCCCACCGCGCTAAGCGGGCTGTTTTTTATTGTTCTTAAGCCGCCAGACCGCGCTTAGCGCCAAAAACCCGCGCTAAGCGCCCAACTCTCTGCCAAACTTGCTCAAAAATGCTCCCAGACCGCGCTTAGCGCGGTCAAGCCCGCTTAGCCCGCTCAACAGAACAGCAAATCTTGTTTTGGTCATATCTTGAGAACCGTAACTCCGATTTACGCCCGGTTCGAAGCGTTGAAAAGCTTATTTCATGCTCTATCTAAAAATGACAACATATCAACCAAATTGGTGATTTATTATTATTTGGTTTTGAGCTTTATTCGCCGAATGAATTGATTCCGCCGCTCAAAATCGCGCGTTTGAAGCCGTGTCTTCGCCACGTTATTGCTCATGCTCCAAATACGCCTCAATACCTACAAAATGAATAGAAAACTATCAAAAAGTATAAAAGTATATGAAGATACATATATTCACAAAGTATACGTATTTATACACAAAACGGGGTATTATTCGAACGGTATTAACAAAAAGTATCGATAAGTGCCACTATTTACATACACAGAATAACTACAATTTGGCACTTAACATCGCGCCGCGAAGTAACAGACAGAAACAAGGTATCTCAAAAATGCATTCAGTTCGCGCCGCTTCCACATGTGCGCGCCGCGAAGTACAAGGCAGAACCAAATCATTTCAGAATTCATTCAGTTCGCGCCGCCACCTCTCGTTCGCGTCGCGAACACAACGCAGAATGAATTCTCTGTGTAAACTCAGCACAGTTCCCTCTTTTTCATTTCATTACTCAATTCACAGTTCAGTTCATTATTTGCACACGAATTTCACATACATAATATACACATAACACATATGTATCCTTAGATTCATCAAAGTTTCATTAATCATGCAAATTCATGAATTTCACCCAAATCCCAAAGTTAGGTTTTTACATTCTTTTCATCCAACATGTTATAAATCAAAACCCACCCATAGAATCAAGTAAAGAATCATGAATTACATGTCATTTCTACTCATTCCAAGCATAAACAACATCAAACAACACAAATCTCATAGATTATGAAAATACCCAAAGTGAAATCTCATGTTTTAACACATACAACATTACCCAATCATAGATTCTACAAGAATTTGTATTCAAACCCTTAGCTCTTGAATTTCTCCTTCTAACTTCAAGAATCTACAATCCTCTCCTCTTCTCTCTTCTACTCTTTTGCCTCTTTTCTCTTCTCTACTTTTCTTTCTATCTTTCTATCTAATTTAGGTTAACTCATAAAATTCTCTCCTAACTCTCATTATCTCATTGGGCTTTACCCACCTAGTACTCTTTCTCACTCAACTAAGCCCATTTAACTAATTTCAAATAAAATTCTACCATTTATTAATTAGCTAAATAACATATTGTCACCCAATTAAATAATTATCGCGCAAACAATAATTAAATAAAACACATAAACAATTATCAATTATCAAATAATCCTAATTAATTAAATCTAATAAAAATAGAATGTTACAGAGTGGATTGAGTTTGGCCGGGAAAAAAAGATTAAAGAATGCAAGTTAGGGGTGTTTTGGTTAGCCACCTCGTGGGTGATTTGGTTGACAAGGAATGAATTTTGTTTTAACAATGAAGTTTGGAATATTAATGATATGGTATGGCACATAAAACTTTTGGTTTGGCGGTGGTCTTCTTTCGGCGATATTACTCATTCCAAGTATAGCTTTTACGATTTTATCAAAGATCCTTGGTCTTTCATGTCGTAACTTTATTTGGTTTGTAACCTCGTTTTCCTTTTTGGACGGTTGTTGTCCGTTTTTGTGTATCAAGGTTGGAGAACCCTTAGTTCTCCCGTTAATATAATTCCTTGCTTACTCAAAAAAAACATCCTCAAAATTTCTTATAATGAGTAAAAGAAGAATAATGATAATAGTTAATATTAATGTCCGGTATGAATTGAAATGAAGTACATGCGAATTTCTTGATTATGATATTTAGAGATGGGAATAGGTCAGGTCGGTCTACAGGGACCTATAGCGTAGCCTATTTAAGGCTAGACCAGACCATGCCTATTTGATAAAAGGTCAAGCTTAGGTTTTTTTAAAAAGCCTATTTAATTATATAGGTCAGGCTTAGGCTATTAAAAAAGCCTATGAAGACTTATAGGTCGGTCTATATTTATATATATTAAAAATAGTCTAAATAAGTTGGCCTATATATGCATATATATTAGAAAAATGCTAAATAAGTTGGTCTATATATGCATATATAGTAAAAAAAATATTAAATAGAATGACCTAAATATTCACATATAGGCCGACTTATAAGGCTTCTAAAGTAATACAAATTAATTGAAAACCTTAATTAGAAATAGACTATAAAATAGGCTTTCAGGGCATGGCAGACTTTTAAAAAGGTCAAACCAGACTGGAAAAAAAACCTATAAAAGGCCTATAATTTATTAAGTATCATTGATACTAAATAAATTAGAATTTTAAAAGAGAATTTTCAAAAAAAATATTGGGGTGAAAGCCACTTAGGGGGGTTGATACTTAGATATTAGATATTGCAAAATAAATTAAAATGTTAGAATTAGAAATAAAAAACGTAAGTGATTAGAAAAGAAAATGAGATATGTTTAAAGAGACTTTGAAATACGGAGAATAGAAAATAAAATATGAACAACAAAAAATAAAATAAAAAAAGAAGGAAGAAATCGAGGATGAAGAAGATGGGGGTTTCAAATCAAGATATAATTAGTTAACAAAGATATCTGGGTCAAGCCATTTGTATTGGTTCTACAAACAAAAATAATCAAGAAATTTGTTGGCAAATCCATAACTCTTATCCACACATGTTTTTAATTTTCATTAGTAAAAAATGTGTAACACCCCATACATATATGTCTAGAATAATACGTAGTGATATCATATATGATACATGAAAGTATAACATAAGTAATGTAATCAGGATAAATATTAGTATATGGTACAAAAATCGGATACATCATGGCCAAAATACAACAGAATTTGGTGGTGTTAATACATAATCTCCAAAATGATAAAGCTAAAAAGTTCAAAATACAGCAGAAGAACTGCCACTGAAACATCTCCAAGCCAGCTAAGACATCTTACCCTTACCTTAGTCTTTCCTAGAGCTGCTTGAAAATAATCAACAACGTTGGGGTGAGATTACTAAGTCTCAGTTGACCCCTCTATCTTATGGGTCATCTCGGCTGTATAAGGTATACCATCTTTATTCAGATCATACCATTGATCCATGGTTTCTTTACTTATCAATATCAAGAACATAAGTAATAAGTAACACGATATTAGGATTACATTACCATCCTAATTATGGAATTGTTAGATCCACTCTAACATTGGTGTAAATCAACGTATGTGTATGATAAGCGCCAAATTATAGTTATTTTTGTATATAGTTTTACGACACTTATCGTCTCTTTTTCCTCAACTTGTGCGTGAATGCGTATGTTTTTTGTTATATTTCTACATATTATGTATTCTTTAGTTTTGATTCGTTTTTTTTTACCGTTTGGCCATTTTTCATTCATTTTATAGGTATTGATGCATATCGGAGCCTCGAGTAATAAAGTGTCGAAGGCATGGCTTCGAATACGCAGTTTTGGAGCAATAAGTAAGTTTTCTACTACCAGGCTCTCTAAGTGAGATTTGTAGCGCCCTATGACCTATTTTGACCCCTTGGCAGTGGTTGAAGCTTCGCGATCTCGCTTAGCGAGCTCCATCTCGCTTAGCGAGATCTGCTGAATTTTGTTTTTCTATAAATAGATTCTTTCATATTTTTAGGGTATGTTTTGGGGGTTTTTTGTCCCAATTCCATCACTCACATTTTTATGTTAGATTAGCTTAGAAAACAACTATGGAGCTTGCATACGGATGATCCGGGATGGATTGATCATCGATAGGAGCTGACAACTCGTGAGATATTTTATTTATCCCTTCTCCTCTTTGTGTATTTCTCTTTTGTTGGGTTTTATTTGTATATTTACTTTGAACCTATGTATATTTATCGCTCATGACGTTGTATTTAATCTACTTTACAAATCTTTGTCGATTGTTATCTTAGATTTTTGTTTTGTGCTTGGGGTTTGGGACGCTATAGACATATATTGCTCGAATCCTTATATAGGATGATTATCTGTTAGTTTCTGGATTTTAGAGATATATTTAGAGTTGGCATTCAATTGGGTATCTGTGCTTAATGCCTCTGTGTTGGTTGTGTAGTGCTAAGAGATGGTCGACGCGAGTAACACAGTTGTCTTCTGTGTTGTTAAGGTTGGTGGAGAGATCGTCTATAAGATTATACAGTGGGTGTTGTGGTTGATATGTAATGACATTGATGAATATTGTATGTTGTGTATAATTGGTCGATAGGTTTAAGTTTGTGACGAGTAGTGTATATTCAGGTCTGATAAGTTATTCTCTCTGAAGAATGTATTTATTTTTCTATTTATATCTTTTTTACTTTTATATCATTCAAACCCGAACTCGAAAACATAGAAATTGTTGAACGGCATTCTAACCGATTATTCTCTATGGACATGATAATTCCCTGAATAATACTTCCAAATCTTTTGCTTTCCAATTTATTGCATCAATAGTGTATTTCACAATGTGCCGAGTAAATTCTGAATTAGTATATGTCATTCTACTTAGGCCATTCAAGCATACCTATGGTAAATATTCAAATGCTTAACTCCAAGAGAATACAAAAGCACACCAATCGATGACTTTCATTATTCTATGCCTTAGTTATTATTGTATATATCATTATAAATACTAGTATAAATTTTGTACTATAAATGAAAATAATAGTTATTGACATCCTCAAAAATTCTTATAATGAGTAAAAGAAGAACAATGACAATAGTTATTAATATCGATGTAAGGTATGAATTAGAATGAAGTACAAGTGAATTTCTTTACTATGATACTTAACAAATTATAACTAATAAGATAATTGTGAAAAAATTATTGGGGTAAAAGCCACTTAGGAGGGGTGATACTTAGATATTGCAAAATGAATTAAAATGTTAGGATTAGAAATAACCTAAAAAAAGTAAGTGATTATAAAAGAAAATGTGAGACGTTTGAAGAGACTACGAAATAGGGAGAATAAAAAAATAAAAATTGAACAACAAAAGATAAAAAATGGAAGAAATCAAGAATGAAGAAAATGGGAGTTTCAAATGAAGAAATATTAATTAATGAAGAATTCTAGGTCACCCCAGTTGTATTGGTTCTACAAACAAAAATAATCAAGAAATGTTTTGGAAAATCCGTAATTCTTATCCACACATGTTTTCAGTTTTCATTAATAAAGAATGTATAACACTCATACATATATATTTAGAATAATACGCAGTACTATCATATATGGTATATAATAAGTATCAGTACAAGGTACAAAAAACGGAATACATCATGGCTAAAATACAACATTTGGTGGTGCTAATAAATAATCCCTAAAATGCTAAATCTAAAAAGCTCAAAACACAGTGGAAGATCTACCTCTGAAACATCTCCAAGTCACCTAAGACATCTTACCTTTGCTTTTGTCTTTCCATGAGCTATTTGAAAATAATCAACAATATTGGGGTGAGACTACCGAATCTCACTGAGTCCCCATATCTTATGGGTCCTCTCAGCTCTGTAGGGTATACCATCTTTATTCTGATCATACCATCGGTCTATGGTTTCTTTACTTATCAATTTTAGGAACATACAAGTAATGGATAACATGATATCCGGATTCCATTACCATCTTAATTCATGAAACGCTAGATTCACTCTAACATTGGTGTAAATCAATGTGTGCATATTTCATAACGTGCCGAATGAATTCCAGAGAAGTATCTAACATTCTACTTAGGCCACACAAGCACGCCTATGGTGAGTATTCAATTGCATAACACCAAGAGACTACACGAGCACACTAATCGATGACTCGAGTGAGTATCCAAGTGAATTACACCTATATGGATACATAAGCACACATGTGGTGAGTATCCAAGTGCATAACACCTACATGGCTACACAAATACACCAATCGATAACTCAAGTAAGTATCCAAGTGATTTACGCCAACCAAGGATACACAAGCACACCTGTGGTGAGTAACCAAGTGCATAATGTCTAACATGACTAGAAAAGTACGCCAATCAATAGCTCAAGTGAGTATCCAAGTGAATTACGTCTACATGGCCACACAAGCACACTTGTGGTGAATATCCTAATGCATAACACCTACATGGATACACAAGCACGCCAATCGATAAATCAAGTGAGTATCCAAGTGAATTATGCCAACCAAGGCTACACAAGCACACCAATTGATAGCTCGGGTGAGTATCCAAGTGATTTACCACCTAGTAGCTTAGGCATTCTCCTTCATTCGAGCATAATAAAAAAACTACGTCCGAACTTTCAACCACAACAAACGGACAAACGGGGAAAAGAAGTGGCAGGACATCAAAGTCTCTACTATGTTGTAACTCTCTCTTTTATCTTCCCAATGCAACTAACAACGTCTCGTTCTGAATTATAGAGCTCAATCTGTGTTCAAATTAGTAATATAAAAAATCTCAGCTTTAAAGGCTCGCTTAGCCACTCCCAACGAGATCCAAGCGAGACCGTCTAGAACTGAAACTTTTCCCAAAAAAGAACTCTTGCTTTGCAAGCTCTGGGTCACTTAGAGAGTGAACCCAGAAATTATTTGTATCTCATCCATGAAGGCTCGCCTAGTGATCCTTGGGTCGCTTAGCAAGCAAACCTAGAAAGTTGAAAAATACCCATGCATGCAGGCTCGCTTAGCCACCATAATTCTCGTTAAGTGAGGATAGCAGAAAATGCAAAAAAAAAAAGCATTCAAAACTCAACCGATTATATAAATACTACAGACATGGATCATTTAAAGGAAAATTTTAAGTGGAGCATGTAATCAATACCAAGCATCATGTTTAAGCAAGTAATTCATATAACTGACATGATTTCAGGCAATATCACCCAAACCCTCCCATGATCATAAAACCCTAGATTTCTAAAACCCAAGTCCTAACTAGAGAATCACCTTTAGAAACTAAAGATCAGAGTTGGACAGAGGAAGGAACTGATGAAGCACACTTGGAATGGTTGAAGATTATGAAGAATGAGAGATGGGCTTGAAGCCTTCTTCTTTCTCTCTTTTCCACTCTCATGGCTCTCTCTCTCTCTCTCTCTCTCTCTCTCTCTCTCTCTCTCTCTCTTGCTTCTCAATTCGGAATTTCAACAAGCAACGATGTGGAATTAAGAGAAGGACTTGTGTCACACAACTATTTAAGGGTGAAGTTACCATTTTCCCTCAACTTGTTAGTTGGTCATTGTAACCATAAATTCTCAATTATTCAGGGCATTAGTATTACTAATCTCCTAATTAATCATACTAATAATTCTTTAAAGTGTTAATTAGTCGATAGTTGTGTTGAGATATTACATCCTCCCTTAAATAGAGTTCGTCCTTGAATTTGCATGGTTTACTTGAAAAAAGATAAGGGTACCATTCTCGTATTTTTCATTCAAGCTCCCAAACACCTTCGTCTGCGACACCTTGCAAAGAACCTTCACAAGAGGTATCTTCTTATTTCTCAATGACTTACTAGCATACTCCATGATGTGGTTGGGTAGTGGTTGAAATAATAGATCTGGTTTCACTTCAACTGTATCCAGGAGAGTAGGATGAAAGGAATTCAATACGTACTTTCAAAGTTGTGACACGTGAAATAAATCATGTAACCCGGATAGGGAGGATGGTAACGCCAACTGATATGCTACTTTGCCTACCTGACTCACAATCTGATAAGGTCTCACATACCTCAGCCTAAGCTTGTGCGTCTTGAACTATCCTTTCAACCTCAACCTTGGGGTAACCTTCAAACACACATGATCTCCTTCTTGGAATTCCAAAGGTCTCCTTTGCTTATCTGCATAACTATTTTGGCTATCTTGTGCTTTCCTTATCTTCTCTAGGATCATCTTGATCTTTTCAATAGTCTCCTAAATCATCTCAAGTCCAAGAATTCCTTTGTCACCCACTTTGGACCAACATAGCGGTGATCGACACTTCCTCCCATACAATACTTCATACTGAGCCATTTCAATAATGGCATGGTAACTGTTGCTATAGGAAAATTCTATCAATGGCAAGTGGTTTTTCAAACTTCCGCCACTCTCTAAGACGCATGCCCATAACATATCCTTAATGGTTTGAATCATTCTTTTTGTTTGTCCCTCACATTCAGGATGATTATCAGTATTCAAATTCAAACTTGTTCCCATATCCTTATGGAACGCTCTCCTTAATCTCGAAGTGAACTTCATATCTCTATCTGATACAATGTTGGATGGTACACCATGTAATTGTATAATCTCTGCCACAAATAACCTTGTGAGGTTAATGACCTTGTAAAAAGTCTTAACTAGTAAGAAATGGACTGACTTTGTCAATTTGTCCATTATTTCCCATAAAAAATCATGTCCATCAAAAGTACGAGGCAATTCGATAATAAAACCCATATAAATGTTGCACCACTTCCACACGGGTATCTCCAATGGTTGTAACATACCGCCTGGTCTCTAGTTCTCTATCTTCACCTGCTGACAAACAACACATTGTGCCACATACGTCGCAATGTCTTTCTTCGTACCAGGCCACCAGAAGTTCTTCTTCAAATCCTGATTCATCTTCGACGAACCAAGGTGAGTTGAGAATTACTCTGATAGGCTTCGTCCAAGATCAATTTTCTTAACTCAGAGTCATTGGGTATGCAAATTCTCTATTTAAAGAGAAGGACTCCATCAAGGGCTCGAACAAAATCAGGTAGGTCTTCGTTGGCTTGTAATTATACATCAGACCATTGGGTCTTACAAATTCTCTCTCTCAAATCACTTTTGATACTCAAGTTACTAATCAACACATATGTCGGAATCCATATAAATAGGAGATCAAGATATCAAAATTTCTCCATTAAATCATGCTCTAGTACCATCAATTCAGTGGCATACATTTTTTTTCTTCTCAAGGCACTAACCAACTTATTAGCCTTTTTTGGATAATACTTCACTCAAAGTCATAGTCCTTAAGATACTTCATCCATCTTCTCTGACACATATTTAGTTCCTTCTGATCTAAGAGATACTAAATGCTCTTATGATCACTAAACACCTCTAAGTGAACTCCGTACAAGTAGTGTCGCCACACCTTGAGGGTGAAGAAATAGTAGAAAGTTCAAGATAATGGGTAGGATAGCATTCCTCATGAGGTTTAAACTGTCAAGAGGCATAGGCCGCAACCTGCCTATTTTAATACGGCTGATTTAGATTAGGAATTACTAATAGCGGAACAGTGGTCAAATTCTTATTTATTTTCCAAAAACATTGTTCACACTCGGATTCCCATCTAAAAGTAACCTCTTTCCTAGTAAGTTCCGTCAACGATAATGCCAACTTAGAAAATCCCATAATAAACCTTCGATAATAACCTGCTAAACTGAAGAAACTCCGGACTGCAAATGCATTCTTTGGTCGCTCCCAATTTATTATCTCCTCCACCTTTGATGGATCTACAACTACACCTCCTCCACATATTACATGACCAAGAAATCTCACTTTGGAAATACAAAATTCACACTTGTTAAACTTTGTAAAAAATTGCCTCTCTCGGAGAACAGATAACACAATCCTCAAATGCTTCATGTGCTATTTAGGGGTGTAGGAATATATTAAGATTTTGTCTATAAAGATCACTACAAATTGATCTGTCTAGCAGCGCCGACCAACAACAGGACCTCTCACCTCACGTAAGTTGGTTCCTAAAACGGCCTTAAAAACTTCTATACATGACTAATCATCATCGTGGGCTAGCCCTCACCCCTAAAAATGTAATATACATACCAGGTCCTTTAAGTCTTCTTACCCTTGTAGGGAGAACACACACACCAGATCTTTTTTGAACAATACAAAAGTATTTGTACTCATGGTCGTTGCTCGGTTCCTTATGTCGTGTAAAAACTTCATTCGAGGTAAAGGTGGAGATTATTTTACTCGTGGGTATGATAATGGTTGTGGGTAGAGGGGTTGGCCGACCCTAGTTCGGCTTTAGTTTTTAGATGATATATATGTTTAATGATTCATTTTATTCTCTTGTGTGTTCGTAGGGATAACTTTCGTGAAGGTTAGTGTTTGAACGTGTGATTGTCGATTTGTATGTTGGAGTATAATGTATAAAAAAATTATAATGTATTAGACTAATAGATGAATTATAATTTATCATTTAGAAATTGCTTTGAAGAAAGTAAACTTTAGATTTTGAATATTTGTTAGTATATGATTATTTGTAAAAAGAAAATATAATATCTAGTAGATAACGAAGTCAAATTGATGTTAGCTCTAAGTTGTAAAATTATTATGTAATGAGTTTGACAATGCTTAGCAAATATAGGATAAAAATATGGTTTGAGGATTTTAATTTAGGACTTTATGTTTAAATGATATTGTGATGTGTTATGTTATTTAATTTTGTAGCTATATTGTTTTTATGAGTCTTGAGTTAAGTAAACAAACATGTTAGGGAGGATTTTGTTCGAAGTAAAGGAACCAAAATACATAATTTTGAGTTCTGGCTATGTCCAGACGTAGTTGTCTCTGCTTTCTATAAGGTAGCGCGTGTTTTGTGTTACTACAACCTTAGCATAAGCTACGGCCAGGCCATAGTTGTTTCTATTTTTAGTATGAGGCATAACTAAAATTGACATAATTTGAGTTTGGTTGTGTTGACAACCGGATCGAACATCAACTAGATTATTAAAAATCAATGAAGTCGCCATCGATTGTTTATTTATCCCAAGAGACGGGAAAGGAAAACATCGAGTAAAACCTATAAGAGAAAACAAAAGAAAGGTCTTACGACCAGAGAAAAGGGTAAGGGTGTCGGTTACGCAAGGAGAAGGGATTAGCACTCCTCACGTCCGTCGTACTCGACGGGATCCGCTCTTGTTAGTCTAAGTCTAAAGGGTGTTATCTAAAACTAAAAGCTAAAGGAAAACGCGCAAAGAAAAAAAAAGAGAAAAGAAACACGGGGAAAAGAAAGAAATATTTACAAAGATGTGCTCGTTCGGGCCCCGCGACCCAATGCCTACGTATCCCTTTAAGGAATCAGAGCAGCCGTAGTTCGGCTTACAAATTTTTGTATGTTTTTGTGTTTTTTAAATGAACGATGTTAAACGTCGCATTCCACTGCTGCTCGACCTTTGGAGACTTACACAATTGTCGTGGAAAGGAATTAACATGTTCTTAAAAGAGAAAAGAAAATTGGAATTGGTTTGTATTTTTTGATGTAGATAATGGTGAATTAAAATCCCAATGCAAGGATACTCACCCTTCTCTACTTTTTTTAAAGTCTGAAAATTATTAAGTAAATTAAATGTGTTTTATGGTTGGGTATTTTTTAAAGGGAAATGTAGATAGTTGTGAACTGAATCCCAATGCAAGGATGCTCACCGTTCTCTACTTTTGAATAATTATTAAGTGTTTTAAAAGTTGAAAAGAAAAAAGAAAACTAAAACTAAAAGACGAATGGAGAATTCTAAATCCTAAAATTAAATTAATTCTAACTAAAATTGGGAAATTAAAAGGCTAAACTAATATTTTTGGAAATTTAATAATAGGAGAAAATAAAAGAAATCTAATTAAAAAAACATGTTTTGTATTTTTAATATTTGAAATAAAAGAAAATTTAATTAATAAAACTAAAAAGAACAATTAAAATAAAATGGGCTAGTAAACAGTAAAACATGAGGGTATGATAAGCAAGGGCGTTGGGCTTATAGAGAAACAGGCCCAAAATAACAAAATAAACTCAAAAGTGGGGGTGTATTCGCTGAACAGTAGTGTATGTGAGTAAATCGGGTTGGTAATAGCAAAACGGAATGGGTTGAAACAAATAAGGCCCAAGTCAAAAATTGGAAAACCCTAAAATCTAAAATGGGCAAAACCGGTCCGCCCCTCTCCCTTCACGCTCAATCTGCTTTTTCTCTCACTCTCTGGTTCTCCTGTTTCTCACGATCTCTCTCTGTTCCTAACTTCTTCGTCGTGAACAAACAACAACAACAAAACCTCTGTTCTTTCCGTTAATCTCTCACTCAGTTCCACTTCGCTCTCGATCTCATCCGCTTGTTCTCACCTCTCAAACTAATAAACTCAGTCATGCACATACCACAAAGCAACAACAATCTAAAGCTCAAGCAAAGCAATTCGATTCAAGTATAACAAGCACGATGATGAATCACAACAACAAACGAATCACGAAAATCATAAGGAATTACCAACTCGTACGTTAACGAGGTGAAGGTCCACGCTGGTATAATTTGTTTTTGATTCCTCTTCAGCTCTGCTCTTTCTCGTCGAAGTTGTATTCGTCGGTGATGATGATGGTTGAAGGAAATTTGTGAGTGGACCGTGAAGGTTGCGTCAGTGTTGTTGTTGATGGTTTCGTTGATGCAGGTTTGTGAGTTTGCTCTGTTGAAGGTTTGTGATGTGTATGATTTGGTCGATGAAAAGGAATGGAAGATTATTGGTTCTGTTGTGCTTGAACAAGGTGGATGAAGATGGTATGAGCGAGTTGGTGGTGTGATGAAGGAAACAAAATGGTGATATGAAGGTGTGAAGAACAGTTTGAAAGTTTTAGAGGGTGGGTTAAAGCTTGGTGTGGATCGATTAGTTTTGAGTAAATGAAGGTGAAAAGCTGATGAACATATGGAGTTTTATGAGGTGTTGGATGAAGGTTAATATGTAGTGATAGGTTAGTCCATTTTGTGCAGGAAGTTGAAGGATGATGGAGATTAGTTATGCAGATTGTGAAACTGTGAAATGATGATGAAGGAATACGATGGATTTGTATGGTGTGTGGAGCAGGTTCAGATTATGAAGGTTTCTTTTTGGCTTTTTTTTCAAATTTTTGAGGTTTGGAGGAAGAGTTCTAGAGATATTTGAGCAGAGTTTCTTTGCAAATTTCTTCCTCCCTTTGCTGTTGGTGAAAGTGTGGTTTTATAGATGAAATTGAATGAGGGTAGAAGAGAGAATTGCTTGAGGGAATTGGATAAGATCAAAGGGGAACATTTTCTGATCTTGGTACAGATTTGTTGGTAGTGGAATTGGAATTTGCAGGGTAGTGGAGTAGTGGAATGGTACTGAGTTTTTGTTTTCTTCTGTTTTTCTGGTACAATTAGTAAGGATGAGGATGGACATGGTGGTGCGAATTTGTTTTGCTGTACTGAGCAAGAAAACCGTGTGAAGCATTGTGTGTGGTCCCAATTTTTTTCTCTCAAAATAATATGGGCTTTGGACAAAAAGTGTCATTAAAAATCTTGCAGCAAAATGAATTGGACCAAAGACTTTGTATATGGGTCTTCATTTGAATTAAATCTTGGACCCAAAATGAATCTTTAATTACACCTAAATAAAATAAGATGACAGAACACACAAAAATATAATAAAAGAAAAATTGATTTTAAATTTTAATAAAAATTCAATTTAAAGGATTAAATCGAATTAAAATTAAAATTGTAAAACCGCACAAGGTTAGTATCAATGAATAAAAATACTGTTAAACTGAAAGTTCTATCAAAAATGCGCAAAATGAATATGAATGCATTTTTTTGTAATTTTGAATTAAGAGTTAGTAAATATAAACATGATGCAAATGAAGTGGAATCGTAGGGTAAAAATCAGGGTGCAACAGGTTGCTCCAATTAAGGTAGGGTCGGATGCGTTAGAAAGCTAATGCGTAGACCAATCAAAGGGTAAATGTTTCAAGATGCTTATATGTTTGAATAATGATGTCAATAATGAATAGTTGTATAATGTTGTATATTGTTGTAGGACATGAGTCCAACCTTTTGATAAGATGTTGTTATGAACCAAGTTATCTATGATGAATGATTGTGTGAATACCTTTAGGACGTAAGTCCAGTGTTTCATATAGTACTTGTGAAGGCCTAATGGGTCAATTATGTTGAAGGTTCGATAAGAATCAACGTTTGATTATGTTGAAGGTTTGATAAGAGCAAGTGTTTCATTGTGTTGAAGATTTGATAAGAACCAGTGTTGAATTATGTTGAAAGTTAAATAAGAACCAGTGTATTACTCCCTCCATTTTTTATGAGACGGAGGGTGTAACTATGTTTTAGAGGTTCGGATGGAATTCTTGTTTTTTTTTTCATGCATCATATATATTGGAGTAGGTATCTTCTAGTGATAGTGTGAAGTATGACGTAACTTGCATATACTCTAGGCATTGCATGTCTACGGACGTCTGAGAGAGTGTCGCAGTACGAACATAGCTCATATCTACTCCTAGATGAAGGGTGTTGTAGTACGTACATAGCTCGCATGTACTTTTAGACATTACTTGTCTACGAACGTCTAGGAGAGTATTGTAGTGCGGGACGTAGCTCATCTATCCTTCTAATCTATTAGAAATCGATAAAATAAGCTCTAAGTTCATTGATAGTACCATATTTATTGGAGTAGAGGAGATGTGCATTAGATAAGCATTCATGTGTAAATTTTGTAAAGTCATGAAACTCTAGATAATGTGGTATGATTATGGGTAATTTTGTGTGATTGCGATATTGATTGTGTGTATATTTAAACTATTGGTGTATGTTTATGTTGTGTTTCAATTCACTTATATTATTTTACCACTTAATATTATGTGAAATGTATCTCACTCTTTTCTTTTGTGTCTTCTTCTTCTATATTTTTATTTATGTATGAAAGTGAAGATTAGTTTTCTATCAAGAGGATGGAGTAGAGGCCTACTACTTAACCTTTATTTACGTATTATTTTACTTGTCGGTTGGACTTGCCATACGTCGATATGAGATACAACTCTGATATAGTGACATATAGGTTAAGTTGTTACCATGTCTCTTTTGTTATAAATTTCATTTCAAAGATTTGTATTCATATAATATTTTTAAAAGATTATTTGTATAATAATTATTGAGTATAATTTATATTATTTTATTTCATGATCCTAGTGATAAAAAAATGTGCTTTTACAAATTTTTAACCTCTCAAAAAGAAATTTTAAAACTCTTATTTCATTTTTCAACGAAAATCCAAAAAAAAATTTAAATATTTATTTATAATTTTTTTAAGGTTAAGGGTGTCATAATTTGGATTGTGTTTGGTCAAATCCAATACCCAAACCATATAGAGTATTCTAGTTTGGGTGAGAAAAAATAACTATCTGTTACACTATTGAATCAGTTTAGACAAACCCACTAATTTCAAGATCTCATTGGGTTGAGTAGTTGGTTATCCAAATAACTTTTATGTTTTTTTAATATTAAATTATTTAATGATGAATCATCATATTTTTTTCATAAAACTTACTCAACATTTTTATTTTATTTAAAAAAAATTGGATAACTTATTTTTAATATATTTTTTAGCATCATAAGATAATAAATTAAAATTATCATAAAATACTTGCAAAAAATTAAAGTTGCATGACATAAAATTGTATTAACATAAAAATAACCAAAAAAGTGAAAGATTCAAAATTAGTTAAAGTTGTGACTCATTAAAATACTAAATATTTGAGACTAAAATTGCAACAATTAATAGCATGTTTGGATGTGTGTTTGCATGTCCATTTTCGCGTCCCAATGCATTTCTACCGTGAAAATATAAAGGCTAACAATTATAGAGTTGGCCATACGCACGTTTTCACCGTGAAAAGGTAAGTTTCTAAACATGCTATAAGTCAAAATTCATCAAAACTATTAAAATTGTAATAATAAGTATTTTATTACTAGGTCACTAGTTTTTTTTAGCAGGGTCCGATTTTACCTAGAATCTGTTTTTTTTTTAATGGGTTTTTTTGTTTAATTCACCCAATTACCTGACCCAACCTGTTGTTTTGGATTTTTTTGTGGGTTTGACTGAATTTTGTGGATTAACCCAACCCATATACACTCATACATTAAACAACAACAACCACAAATACTTGAAACACAACACAACATTATACTTTAAGTCTCAAAAACAACAACAACAACATTACTGGTAAAGTCATAGAGAAAGTTTTTCATACTGGAAATGTGATGAGAGGGTCAAAAAAATATGTTGGTTTGAGGTTCGAGTTTCCTTATTCAAGTTTCCTTCCTACTTTGTTTACTTCGTTCAACTTAGAGAAGACGAAGAATGATGTTTCGGTTTGTTAGGTGAAGAAGATGAAGAATGGGGGTTTCGTTCGTTCGCTAGGGCATTAAAAGTTTATATGAATGAGAGTTAACATTCTGATGTTGGAATATAATATTGTTTGGAGTTTATATCTCGGTTGGTAGCGAACATCGAGGTAAAAGTTAAGCTCTATTTTAATTAAATAAAATAATGAGTAACATTTCATGTCGGTTGGTTAAAAACCCGAGAGAATAAATTATTTATATTATAATTAAAAAATTAAGTAAAATAAGGGCTTTCTTTCAGTACTAAATAAAACTCAAAAGTGGAGGAGTTGAGAATCGAACCTCAAACCCTAAGCTACATTTCATGTCAATTAACTTAAAAACCGATAGAAAATATTTCATTTGAAATCAAAAAAATGGCGTGTTCAATGACATTTGCCCTTGGCTCTTAATTGGCTGAGATGAAAGTTTTGTTATGAAATTTATTATTTGTAATAATGATGTAATTTTTCCCGGGTCTTTTATGTTTTTAAAATCTTGTTCAAAATGCTCTTCCTATTGATGATATTGTTTGTAAAGAGGGATTTATCACGACTTCTTGTTATATTACAAGTGAGAGAGACATCATATATTCACCAAAAAATTTAAGGTGATAGGTGTGTGGATTCTATCACTTATAAATACTAAAGTCTTCATTTTTCTAATCAATGTGGAACTTCCCCATACTTTGTTTCTAAACATTCCCAACTCACACTTGTTATTCACAACACTCCCCCTCAAATGTGAATCTATCCACAATGATCTCTCTCAAACGAAAGCTCGTTCATGCACACACACTTGTACTGATGTTGACATTTTTCAATAGCAGACACCTCCTACCCACCACCATGTGGTATTTTCGATACAAGTGAGTCGGTCCTTTACTCGAACCAACGGCTCGTGATACCACTGTTAGGTCATGAGGGGGTATGAGGATCATCACATTGGGCTTTAGGAACAACCACACAAGTGAGAGAGACCCCGCATATTAACCTAAAACCTTAAGGCTTTTGGTTTATGGGTCTTCTCACTTAGAAAGTGTTTAACACGTGTTTTTCCATCCAATGTGGGACTCGTACTCACCTCCATCCATTTTTATGAGTATTCTCTCTCTCTCTCTATCTCTCAAATACAAGATTTTTTTCATCCATATCTACTTGCACCGCCGTTGGATGGCTCAACAAAACACGCTGCGTGAACACCTTTGTCAGGAAGACATTCGATACAAGCATGGGCAGACCTACATATGGGCATAGTGTGGCTATAGCCACACCAAAAAAAATATTTTTTCTTTTATATATATATATATATATATATATATATATATATATATATATATATATATATATATATTCTCTTTTTAATGTTTTAAAAATTAGATCGGTCATTAAATTTATGAGGACGAGTCACTGATTTATTAATCAAATTATTAGATTACTGGTTGAACCTCATGATTAAACCATATTAAATTGAATAATTCAGTTGAATAAACCAGTTTGTATAGCATAACTATATAGTTATTAAACCAGTCAAACCAAATAACTCAATATCGAAAAAAATCACGACACCTACTAAATTTTAAAATTTCAAAATATCATAATTTTATAAATTCATTCTTTAAATTCAAATTTTAAATATAATTGTCAGACATAACAAAATAACAAAATAAATTCAGTGTCTAGTAAATTTAACTTTAAGGAGGAAAAGTTGTTTCAAATAAGTTTTGAACAAACTCTACTTATATTTTAATTTTATAGCTTATCTATCGATTTTCCAAAATCGTCGGTTCACCGATTTTTACTAGTTTTGGTCGGTTCTGACCGGCTCTCATTGGTTTAATAGCTTATCCGATCCAATAATAAAACCAGACTAATAACCCTTCTAATTTCCGATTCGACTAGTCGGTACAATTCAAATTTTAAAACACTATCATCTTCTCTCAAATTTCTCTCTCACTTTTATATTTATTAATCTTTTATATTTGATAAACAACTTTCATTATAAATGTATTGCTTTGAATATTTTTATTTTTATTTTTATTTTTAATATATTTAATTTATAAATTCCTTTATATTTAGCCACATCAATATGCATTGTCTGGATCCGTCCCTGGATACAAGGAGTCATCGTTGAACTAAGCTTTGATATCATTGTTGGGTCATCAATGAGGAGCATCCTTATTAGGTCAAGAGCAACACACAAGTGAGAGAGACATCACATAACCGCCCAAAACCTTAAGATAATGGATATATAGGTTCTCTCACTTATAAAATATTTTACCTCCACTTTTTAAATTAGTGTAGAACTTACACAACTCACACTTGTATCACAAATTATTCTAGTTTTCCATATCTTTTAAAAGTAAACAAAGATATAAGATTGTTACAATGACCAAGGCCGTCTCAATTTTTTGGAAGTCCTGTGTAGATTAGTCATGATTCAAATATGATAAAATAATTATAGGCTCTATTTAACTCCATTTTAATAGTGGCAAAGATTTATGAGGCCCTATTTAGTTGCAGTTTAACCGTAAAAAGTTTGAGGCCCTATGCGGTAGCCCATCTTGCACGTCCTCAAAGACTGTCCTGCCAGTGACTAAAATATTAGAGGAACATAAATTTAAGTGTAACTAGAAATTAGATTAAAATTGTTTCTCAACTTAAATATTAAAGATATTTTTATAAGATGGAGTATGATCGAAAAGAAAATATAATATTCATGAATTGAAGGTCGTGGTGATATTGGCGATATCTCTAAAATTAATGGAACCAAAGATAATCTAAATACTATTATTTTGAATCTTATTTTACTTTATTATCATCATCTTAAACTACAAAGCCATAACTATAAGATTCTTAAAATCAGAAAGAAAGAAAGAAAGAAAATTTAAATCAAAATATAGTGTGTGTCAACACAATAACTAAATGACAGTTCATTAAACATTCTAGTAAATTACCTTTGTATTCCTAAATATACAATCAAGTGGTTACAAACTTTTCTGGAACCCACACTGTCATACATCTACAATATCCATACTTACACTTCACCATCATACCAACCTCGCACAGATTTGTTGGACAATCATCTGTAACTACACATTTCCAGTTTGCTATAATAAAAAAGGAGATTAAAAGAGTGATGAAAATGGGATAAATATTGAGTACAAAGTTAATAAGAAAAGTTGAAAATGGAAAAAAGACTTACTCTTCACATTCATTGAAAAAACTAATATGGAAGAAAAGACAATCATTATACAAACAACCTTGACAGATTTAATCATATTTCTTCCCCTTTGCATGTAAAGATTAGGTTATCACCATAATTTATAAGTTTAGTTAGCTCTTATGGAATTTTAAAATCTCATTTCTAAAATTAGAATCATTTTTAAATATCTCTTTAAGTACATCAAAGTATTATCTTTATCTTTGTCTCTTTAGCACACTTAATAAAAATATTACAAAAATAACATTTCAATCATAATTAAGAATTATTTTTTTAATACTAAATTTTCTTTACTTTTTAACTTCTCATGATATGAAAGGTAAAATAACAAAATATGTATATTATTGCATGACAACATATTTATGCATTAATTGAGATAACTATAGGATTAAAGTTAACTACCAAAGTGATGCAACAGGTGTGATTGCTTAATGTGACCCCTTAGCTATAGTTATTAGTTAACTACCAAAGTGATCCAATTGGTTCAAGAATAATGTAACTTTTATTTTTTTGATGATAAAATATTTAATAGAATTATCTATTTTTCAACATTTAGTGAAGTGCATAGTGCACTCTTATAAGATGGTTATTCTAAGTCTGAGTTATTATTGTATTTATCATTATAAATAAGCAGTACTAGTATCTTTTTACTACAAATGAACATAATAGTTTTTTTTAAGCAAAAGTTATATTAAAAGGGAGAACTAAGGAGAGAAATACTTGTGTGGAAGCAAACCTAAATTTACACTTTTAGAAACAACCAATAAAAAATGAGAAAATTGAAAATTATTTAAAATTTAATTTCGTTTTTAATTGCCATCATGGGGTGGTTGGTTTAATGGTGGAGAGAGACAATTTTATTTTAATTTTTTAATTAATAAAAAAAATGTGATTAGTTGTGTGTAAAATGTGTTATGATTGTGTCCATATAAGTATTTTCCAAACTAAGAGTTCTTCAACCTTGATACACAACAAGACACGTGTTACAATCTGAGATTCCTTCAGCAGCAAGTAACAGTGAAGACACAAATGAAGAGAGTGTAACTACCTAACTAATTGTTAGTTATACAACTGGAAGTTAGTTAGTAGTTTAAGATTTTGTATAGGCAGTACATGATAGCTAAACATGCAACACTTGGTTGTATATATAAACAACTTGTAATCTTCTTTATCTTCTTAATGAAGCAAGTTGTATTTTCTTTCAATTCATAATATGGTATCAGTTGAACATATCCTTGTTTCATTCATCTTCTTCGTTTGCCTCATTCATCAAGATCTTTCTTCTTGATTTCTCTTACTCTTTCAGTTCTCCTTTTCTTCTTCGTTCCGATTCCTTCTTTTGGATTTTTTTTCTCATCGATTCAGTGGTTTTTCTCTCTTCTCTTGTTTTCTCACCATGCCTCCGTGTGTTGCATCACCTGACATTGATTCACCTTACTATATCCATCCAAGTGAATGACCAAACTCGGTTTGTATCTCACCAAAACTCAATGGTTCCAATTATCTTGCATGGAGTAAATCTATGCAACGAGCGCTGGGAGCGAAGAACAAGTTTCAATTCATCAATGGCGATCTTGATATTCCTTCACATCAAGATCTCAATCGTAATCAATGGGAAAGGTGCAATCATTTGATTCATTCCTGGTTATTGAATTCTGTTTCTGAACAAATTGCTTCAACTATTGTGTTTCATGCTAATGCAATTGACGTTTGGATTGATTTACGTGAACGTTTTTCAAAAGCTGATCGTATTCGCATTTTTAATCTTTGTTCTTCGATCAACAATTTGAAGCAAGCGTCACGATCTGTTATGGATTACTTCATTGAGTTAAGAGGATTATGGGAAGAACTCAATGAACACCGTTCACTTTCATCATGCTCGTGCGTTCAACAATGACGTTGCCTTGCCATGCAGAATGTTCGTGCTTATCGTGCTGAAGATCAGGTTATGCAATTCTTAACTGGTCTTAATGAACGTTTTTCAGTGGTTAGAACTCAAGTTTTGCTCATGGAACCATTACCACCAATTAACAAGGTATATTCATTGGTAGTACAAGAAGAAAGTAACCATAACTCTGTTAGTGTTACTGAAGATGAGTCTGCACTCATGGTGAATGCTGCTCAACATTTTGAGTCCAAAGGCAAATCTCCTCATTACAAGCATCCTCCTCGCCAATGCACTTTTTGTCATAGAACTGGCCATACTGTGGATTTCTGTTATCAAAAGCATGGTCACCCTAATTTCAACAAAAACAAATCACAAGCTAATGCTTCCACAGCTCATGCATCTGATGTTGATCATACACCTGAGAATTCTATCACAACTTCATCTGCTGCTAGTGCTACCAACATATCTCAAGCTCAATATGATCAGTTGATTGGATTACTTCAACAAGTTAACTTGATCCCATCCACCACTCCTAGCACTACTGCCTCTATTTCCACTTTGATGACTACTTCTACTCCTAATGAGGACCTCTCAGGTATTGTCTGTAACAGTTTTAGTTCATCTGCTCGAGCAAACTATTGGATACTTGATTCTGGTGCAAATGACCATGTGTGCTCATCTCTTTCTCTTTTTACCTCTATTCATGCCATTAATCCTATTTACATTACTCTTCCTAATGGCAATTCTGTTTGTGTGAAACAAGCTGGCTATGTGCATTTTTCTTCTGATTTATATTTGGAAGATATATTGTATTCCAATGATTTTCAAATTAATCTCATTTCCATATCCAAACTGTGCCAGTCATTAAAATGCCATGCTAATTTCTCTTCTCATACATGTTTTCTCCAGGTTATGCACAACCTGAAGATGATTGGTTTGGGTATACAGATTGGAGGCCTATATAGACTGCAAGTAAATGCCTGTCATCCTAATGGTGCTCTCACCCATTCCAACATGTCTCATCCTCATTCCACTAGTGTCAACACTTCCACCAGTGCCAACACAATTCTCCCTAGCAATGCTCTATGGCATTTTCGATTAGGTCATGTTTCCAGTAAAAATATCAACCACATGTCTTTACTATATCCGAATATTTCCTTTGATTCTAAGGCTACATGTGACATTTGTCATTTAGCTAGGCACAAGAAACTCCCCTTTCCTCATAGTTCCAATATTGCAAACTCTAAATTTGAAATGCTCCATTTAGATATATGGGGTCCATTGTCTGTACCATCTATTCATAATCATAAGTATTTCCTTACTATTCTTGACGATTTTACTCGTTTTGTATGGATTGTGCTCCTTAAATCCAAATCTGATGTAGCTCCTAAAATTCAGCAGTTCATTAAAATGATTCAAAATCAATATAACATCACCCCAAAGATCTTAAGAACAGACAATGGTCCTGAGTTCATGCTCACTTCCTTTTATGCTACTCATGGCATTAACCATCAAAAATCGTGTGTTGAAACCCCCCAACAAAATGGGAGGGTAGAACGAAAACACCAACATATTCTCAATGTTGGTAGAGCTTTGTTATATCAATCCAAACTACCTAAACCTTACTGGTCTTATGCCTTACTCTATGCTACATTCATCATTAATAGAGTACCTTCCACCATTCTAAACAATAAATCACCATACCAAATTTTCCATGACAAAGTTCCTGAGATTTCTTCTTTCAAAGTCTTTGGCTCTCTTTGCTATGCCTCGATCCTTAGTGTACACAGAACCAAATTAGATCCTAAAGCAAGAAAATCCATTTTCCTAGGTTATCCTTCTCATATGAAAGGTTACATTCTCTTGGATTTAAACACTACAGAAGTCTTCACATCAAGGAATGTTTCCTTTCATGAACACATACTTCCCTACACTCATTCTTCTTGTCAATCTTGGTCTTACTATCCTAGTTCTTCTCCAGACCAATCTAGAGTTCAATTGTCCACTCCATCCTCCATTGAGTCTCTTCATCCTTCCACATTTGACATCCCTATTAATCTTGATCCTCCTCCTCATACACCCCTTCATTCTTCACATAATTTTCCACCCTCTAATAGTTCCAATCCAGTTCCTTTACCCTTACCTACTCGTGTCTCCTCTAGAGTGTCCCACAAGCCATCTTACTTGCAGCACTATGTATGCTCTCAGTCTGGCAGATCAGATCCATCTTCTAAAGGTATGCCATATCCAATTTCAGATTCCCTATCTTATTCCAATTTATCCATACCTCATTGTCACTATTCTCTTTCTATTTCATATGTTACTGAGCCTAAAAACTACATTGAGGCTTGCAAATATGATTGTTGGAATCAAGCTATGCAATTGGAATTATCTGCCCTTGAGAAAACAGGTACATGGACCATTGTGGACCTGCCTCCAAATATCAAGCCAATTGGCTGCAGATGGGTGTATAAAATCAAGCACCATGCTGATGGCACTATTGAGAGATTCAAAGCTAGGTTAGTTGCTAAGGGTTATAACCAAGTTGAAGGACTAGACTACTTTGAAACCTATTCTCCTGTTGCCAAAATGACCACAGTCAGGACTGTTATTGCTCTTGCTTCCATCCATAATTGGCATCTCCATCAATTAGATGTGAACAATGCCTTTCTCCATGGGCAACTTCAAGAGGATGTATATATGACCCTTCCTCCAGGTGTTACAGCTACCAAGCCTAACCAAGTTTGCAAACTTGTTAAGTCCTTATATGGTCTCAAACAGGCTAGTAGAAAATGGCATGAGAGGCTAAGTGACTTTTTTAAACATCATCACTACAAACAAGCTGCTGCAGATGTTTCCTTGTTTATCAAACAAACTCATCATTCATTCACCATTATGTTAGTCTATGTAGATGATGTTATACTGGCTGGTAATTCTTTGCAGGAAATGCAACTCATCAAACAACAGTTGCATCATGAATTTCAAATTAAGGATCTTGGTCAATTAAAATACTTCCTTGGAATTGAGGTGGCTCACTCCAAACAAGGAATCTCCTTATGCCAAAGGAAGTATTGCCTTGATCTTCTCCAAGATTCTGCATTCTTATCTGCCAAACCTGTGTCTACTCCATCTGATCCTTCCTCTAAGGTTCATCAAGATGCTAGTGGTCCATACCATGACATTCCTGCTTATCGAAGGCTGGTTGGGAGGCTCCTATACCTTAATGCCACCAGACCCGACATTACTTTTTGCACTCAACAACTCAGTCAGTTCTTGTCAGCTCCATCCATTAATCATTTCAATGCAGCTACAAGGGTCCTCAGATATTTGAATTCATGTCCTGGGAGGGGTATCTTCCTACCAAGAAACTCATAATTAACCTTGCAGGGATATTCAGATGCAGACTGGGCTGGATGCTCAGATACTCGAAGATCAATCTCTGGCCAATGTTTCTTTCTTGGAAGATCTCTTATTTCATGGAGAACCAAGAAGCAATTGACTGTCTCAAGATCCTCCAGTGAAGCTGAGTATCGAGCTCTTGCAGCTGCTACTTGTGAGTTACAATGGATAGTGTATTTGCTCAAAGATTTGCATGTATAGTGTACAAAGCTGCCAGTGCTATATTGTGATAATCAGAGTGCATTACACATTGCTGCTAATCTTGTATTCCATGAAAGAACCAAGCATCTAGAAATAGATTGCCATATAGTGAGAGAGAAGATGCTAAATGGTTTGATGAAATTGCTGCCATGCACTTCAAAGAACCAACTTGCAGATTTCTTTACTAAACCATTGCTGCCTCAACCATTCAACCGTTTGTTAGCCAAGTTAATGATGCTTGACATTTATCAGCCCTTAACTTGTGGGAGGGTGTTACAATCTGAGATTCCTTCAGCAGCAAGTAACAGTGAAGACACAAATGAAGAGAGTGTAACTACCTAACTAATTGTTAGTTATACAGCTGGAAGTTAGTTAGTAGTTTAAGATTGTGTATAGGCAGTACATGATAGCTAAACATGCAACACTTGGTTGTATATATAAACAACTTGTAATCTTCTTTATCTTCTTAATGAAGCAAGTTGTATTTTCTTTCAATTCATAATAACACGGTCAACAACCAACACAAAACGAGATTACAAACCAATTATGATTACGACATAAAAGACAAAGGGTCTTTGCTAAAATCGTAAAAACTATAATTGGAGTGAGTAATATCACCGGAAAAATATCACCTCCAATCTAAAATTTTAATATTCTATACCATGTTATTAATATTCCAAACCTCATTCCTAAAACAAAAATCTCCTTATCAACCAAATCAACATAATAGTGTATTATTGCATACAAAATTCTTACAATGACTAAAAGAATAATGAGAATAGTTAATATTAATGTCAAGTATGAATTAGAATGAAAAGTGTGTGAATTTCTTGACTATAATATTTAACAAATTATAACTAGTAATAGTATTGTAGAAAAATTAATGGTGTGAAAACCACGTAGGAGGTGGTCATAAAAAATCAGTTATTCATTAAATAAGTTTTAATTCAATTTAAAATTGATTTAAAACTATTTTTTATTTATAAAGCAGTTTTACAATAAGAAATGGTTTTATAGTCGGTTTTATATTATGAATTGGTTTTAGAACCATTATTACAGTCTCTTATTTTAACACTTAATCGTGTAAGAGTAAAGATTTTTCAGAATAAATTAACGAAATATACAAATGTTAATGTTAGAAACAGTGTTAGATAAAGCTAGGTTAAATTTAGATCTAAATGGCATAAAAAGAAATTGACATTAAACAAGCTTCATACTTTCTTCATAGCTTCAATATTCAGCAAACTACAATATAAATAGCTAGGGTTTATCCTCTAAATGGGCTGAAAGTAAAAAGGCCCACAACAAAGAAAAGGAACCAACAAAAGACTACTAATAGCACCTCCTTAATAATAATAATCTTTGAGTAAAACAGAAATTTTCTTTTCTCTCTTGGGCCTATCCAACTTCTTATCAATACTCATAGCCCCAATAGGAACCTTGTCCTCAAGGTTCATGTGAGGAGAGTTAAATTTGTTTGGGCCTTGATGGGAGCTTAACAGAGTTGGGCCGGGTGCATTCTTACTAACATTAGGGTTTGGAGAAAAAGAAGCAGCACACTTGTCTTGAGGAAATACCGCCGCTGCTGAAGAGGAAAACAGCTGTTTGGGAGCTGTGGTTTTGGAAACACGCGTGGGACACGTGTCTGCCCCAGGAAGCGCCGCGGTTGTGTGAGTGGAACACAGCTGTTTGTGTGTTGGAGAAGTAAAGGAGGGTACAGCATGCGCGTTGGGAACAGGCAAAGTAGTTGGGTACAGCTGTGTTTGGGACAAAGTGCTGGCCTTTGGATCTTCATCGAACGGCTCAGAAAAAGGTTGAAGAGATCCGTTGAGATCCGGAGTGGATAGCATATCACGTGGGTGTTCAGACTTGTACTTTGAAGTTGAAACACTTAAGACTTCATTTTGCTTGCCAAAATCATTTAGACCCTTTTCCTCTTCTTCTTCAAACGAAGTTCTCTCTCTCTTTTCTTGAACATTATTCAAAACTTTTTTCTTCTGAATAAAAACCTTCTGAAATCCATCCATATTCTTCCGGTCCTCTCGTTGCATCTGATTGCGACCTACCATAGCGGGTAAGATCTTTTTCACAGAATTACTACTTGTCTCATGGATCTCTGTTATCTTATCAGCTTCTAACTCAACATCTTTGTCTTGCAGATCCGGATGAACGGGGAGGAGGTGTGAAGGTGGAATATCGCGGAAATCTGTAACCTGTTCACGACCATAGTAAGGGCGTAGCAAGGAGACGTGAAAAACGGGATGAACACGAGAGGTAGAAGGGAGATCCAACATGTACGCTACTTGTCCGATTCGTTTGATGATGGTAAAAGGACCGAAGAAACGTGAGGCTAACTTCTGAGATGAACGTGTTTGGACGGTTTGTTGGCGATATGGCTGAAGCTTGAGTAAAACAAGATCTCCGATTTGAAAAGTAAGCTCCTTTCTCTTTGTATTCGCTTGTTTCTCCATCTGGATCCGGCTTTTCAACAGATTTTGGTTTAAAGTTTGAAAAATCGCTTGTCTTTGTTGCAGGAGTTCTGCTAGTACCGGTTCTGAGACAGATCCCTCAACATAGTCAACCAAGGAAGGTGGGTCGCGACCATAGAGTGCCCGGAATGGAGTCATTTGAATGGCAGAATGATGTGAAGTATTGTACCAATATTCTGCAAGGTGAAGAAACTTGTACCACTTCTTTGGCTGAGAACTGACAAAACAACGAAGGTACGTTCCAATTGATCTGTTAATAACTTCTGTTTGCCCATCAGTTTCGGGATGATATGCTGTGCTGTATCTTAACATTGTACCTTGTTCTTTAAAAAAAGCTTTCCAAAAGGTACTGAGAAACAATGGGTCCCTGTCGGAGACAATCGACTTCGGTTGACCGTGGAGACGAGCGACTTCGACTATAAAGCGTTTAGCAAGATCCTGAGCTGTGAAATGAGAGGGCATGGCGATAAAGTGAGCAGATTTGGTAAGACGATCGCAAATAACCCATATAGTTGTGTGACCGAAGGAGTTTGGCAAATGTGTGATAAAGTCCATCGAAATGTCTTCCCAGACTTGCTTAGGGACAGGTAATGGTTGAAGTAGCCCATGTTTCTTCTGTGTTAGATACTTGTTATGTTGACATTCACTGCATTTCTGAATCATCTCCTTTGTCTCTTTGTATAAACCTGGCCAGCAAAAAGAAGCAGAAATGCGTGAAAGGGTTGCTTTTAGTCCTGAATGACCTGCTGTTGGTGTTTCGTGAAATTCAGCAAGGAGCTTGGGACGGATCTGTTGGAAATCAGGTATAAAAATCTTGGCTTTGTAGAATAACAATCCATTTGAGATTGTGTAGTCAGTCTGAGTTTCATTTTGAATAAGTCTTCTGACCAAACTCTTTCCTGACTCATTTGTGGCATAATATTCACGCAAACTGGAGAGGATATCAGGAATGGGGGAGGACAAAGCAAGTAACATGGGCTCTTCCGCTGTGTATTTCCGACTCAGAGCGTCTGCAACCACGTTGGACTTACCAGGTTTGTAAAATATCTGAAAATTAAATCCTTGCAGCTTTGCTGCCCATTTCTGTTGCTCTGGAGTTTGAATTTTCTGTAGCAATAGATTACGCAAGCTTTTTTGATCTGTGTAGATATGGAACTCTTGACCGATTAAATACTGACGCCACTTTTTTATCGCTTCTGTGACAGCGAACATCTCCCTCACATACACTGAAGCAGCTTGCATACGCGGGCATAACTTCTTGCTGAAGAAGGCGATCGGATGACCATCTTGGGATAACACAGCACCGACGGCAACTCCTGAAGCGTCTGTTTCAACCACAAATTTCTTTGTAAAATCTGGTAGAGATAAGACCGGCATGTCGGTCATTCGTTTCTGTAATTCTGTAAAGGCTGCGGCCGCTGATGTACTCCAAACAAATTTAGTGGATCGTAGCAAATCGGTGAGAGGAGCGGCGAGAGCGGCGTATTGTTTTACAAATCTGCGATAAAAACCGGTAAGGCCCAAAAACCCTCTGAGTGTCGTGAGAGAACGCGGTTGAGGCCAATCCAAAATTGCCTTAATCTTTTCTGCATCTGGTGCTACTGTCCCTTGAGATATAACATGTCCTAGGTAATGAACCTTAGAAACTGCGAACACACATTTAGACAACTTTACCACATAAAAATTGGACATTAGTAACTCAAAAATAATCTGTAAATGAGCTAGATGGTCAGTAAAATTGGAACTATAGATTAGAATATCATCAAAAAAAACTAAAACGAATTTTCTCAAGTAAGGTCTCAAAAGATCATTCATGGCTGATTGGAAAGTAGAGGGTGCGTTTGTCAAGCCAAAAGGCATGACCAAGAATTCATAGTGTCCATCGAAAGTACGAAAAGCCGTTTTATGTGTATCTTGAGATGCCATTCGGATCTGGTGATAACCTGAGCGTAGATCTAATTTGGTAAAACACTTAGCAGAACCAAGTTCGTCTAGCAATTCATCTATTGTGGGAATGGGGAATCGGTCTTTAACTGTTACCGCATTAAGAGCTCGGTAGTCAACACAAAAGCGCCAAGTGCCATCTTTTTTTTTTACTAATAAAACTGGGGATGAGAAAGGGCTGTGACTGGGAGTGATCAAACCTTCTTTAAGCATGTCATTAATGATGGTAGTCATAGCAGTCTTTTGGGAGTGAGGGTATCTATAGGGCTTAACGTTGACTGGGGGGGTGTTGGGAAGTAAGTTTATGTGGTGATCATGTGGTCTAGGTGGGGGAAAACTTGTATGATTTTGAAAGATTTTGGAAAATTTGTGAAGTAGTTTGGTAATTTGAGGTGCAGTATTTGTGGGAAGTTTTTCTAGAAGGGAAGGTTGGGTGTTTGAAAGAGAGGGTGGGCTGGGTTGAAAAATCATGAGATGTAGTGACGCAATCGAGTCTTGGTTGACAAGTTGTTTAAATTGGTGAAAGGTGGTGTGTTTGGGAAGTGTGGCAGAATCTCCTTGTAAGGTCATTGGTGAGTTATTGTGGTTGAAGGTTATTGATGGAATAGAGAAATCTGCTTGAATGGTTCCAAGTGTCCTTAACCAAGCCATACCTAGGACTACATCAGCTCCCTCAATAGGTAGGAGGTAGAAAGGCAATTGAAACTGTTGTTCCTTTAAAATCAATTTGACATTGTTGCAAATACCTTCACATTGAAGGTGAGAGCCTTTTCCCACCATAACTGAAAATTGGGGAATTGGAGTAGTTTTTAGATTAAGGTGCTGGGCGATGCGAGGTTGTAGTATATTGTGGGTGCTGCCTGTGTCCACTAAGATCATAACCGGTAATCCACCAATAGTTCCTCGAAATTTGAGAGTTTGAGGAGAGAATTGACCTGTTAGTGCTTGAGTAGATAATTGAAAATAAGTATCTTCTGGCTCTGTCTCTTTAACAACTTCTTGTTGTTCATCCAACAATTGATGATGTTCTATGGCCTCATCATCACATAGTAGAATTAAGAATCTGCCTGTTGTACACTTATGTCCTGGAATGAACTTTTCATCACAATTAAAACACAAACCTTGGGCTCGTCGTTCCTGAATTTGGGCCTGGGATAATTTTTTTATGGGCAAGGGGGACTGTTGGAAAGGGGTGGAGCTGTTTGGCCGAAAAGTTGATTGGGCTGGGGAATGGTAAAGGCCTTTTTGTTGTGGGGTAGTAGAGGTAAGCTGGTTGGGTTTGGGATAATGGTTAACATAGGTTTTTGGAAATTTGGGTTTAGATTCCTTGAGCTTTGCTTCAATCAACTTAGCTAACCCAATAGCTTGTGAAATATTTGTGGGGCGTTGAATTGCCATTTCATTTCTAATATCAGCATTAAGACCAGAAATAAAGCAATTTAATATAGCATCTTGTGGTAGACCCACCACTTGATTGCCCAATTGTTCAAATTTTGTTTGATACTCAACAACGGATCCTTCTTGTTTTAATTTGAACAATTCTGCCTGATGATTATCATAAGTTGATGGGCCGAAACGCAGCTCTAAAGCTCGTGTAAAAGAAACCCAATCAGATAATAAATGACTATTATGCATCCATTTAAACCAACTAAGGGCATCACCCTTCATGTAAAAGGAAATTAAGGATAAGCGGTTTTCAGGTGGCATATTATAAAAATTAAAAAATTGCTCCGCTTGAAATAACCAATCAAGAGGGCTAGATCCATCAAACATAGGTAGTTCGAGTTTTGGGGTGCGTGCTGTTGGTAAGGGTGGTATATGGGAGAGATTTGGATATGAGTGTTGGGAAGGAAATTGTGAAAAAGGGGGTTGTTGGGAATAGGGAATATTGAAAGGTTGAGAGGATGATAAGATTGTGGGAATAGGAGGGTAGGGTATGAATGTTGTAGGGATGTGAGGATTATGGTATTTTGTGGGTGTAGGCTGGGCATGTGTGTTTGAGAAAGTAGCAGAATTTCTCAAAGGGGTGTTTGTAGGTGACAGATTGTGAAAATTGGGTGTAGGAACCCTAGAAGTAGATATTGGGTTGTGTAGCATACCTGAAGCTGCTGCTGTCCCATGAACAGTAGCGGTGCTGGGTGGCGGTACTGTTCCGTGAACAGTAGCGGAGGCAGCATTGTTTCCAGATCCGTGAATAGTGGCAGATTTGCTGTTGCTGCCAGATCCGTGAACAGTAACAGAACTAGGAGTAAGGACTTGCTGCGGTTCCTTTTGGGTAGCTAGTTTGTTGATGGCAGACATGAGGGAGTCAAATCTAGAGTCTTCCACACTTTTGTCATTATCAAACCTTGTTTGGAGGTTGGATAATTCTGTAGATATTTGGTGGAATCTTACATCCATTTGCTCTTGTGTCTCTTGCATAGCATTGTTTAGGTTTAAGGTAGTGATTTGAAGGGCTTCTTCTAAAATTTCTTTAGAAGATGGGTTGGGAGGTTTAGGGGGAGCCATGGGAGGGATGAGAGGAAGGAGATGAAAGCACCAATGTTAGATAAAGCTAGGTTAAATTTAGATCTAAATGGCATAAAAAGAAATTGACATTAAACAAGCTTCATACTTTCTTCATAGCTTCAATATTCAGCAAACTACAATATAAATAGCTAGGGTTTATCCTCTAAATGGGCTGAAAGTAAAAAGGCCCACAACAAAGAAAAGGAACCAACAAAAGACTACTAATAGCACCTCCTTAATAATAATAATCTTTGAGTAAAACAGAAATTTTCTTTTCTCTCTTGGGCCTATCCAACTTCTTATCAAACAGTAGTACTTTTTACTCCATAAAACTCTAGTAAAAAGCAAAAGATAAAACTTACAACAATTATGGATGATTTTCTAATGATGAATTTCATTTATCTTACTCATATGCTTCTGAATATGCCTTTTTTTTCTCATGAAAATTTGGAACCCTTATGACTAATCTTATGTTAAATAATTAACCATAGATTCAATCAAAATGACAGAGTTCATATAGTGTCAACTATTAGTATAGCAAATAGTGAAAGCTCGAAAATTTCATTGGTTGGTCTATAGTTATTATTTTGACTAATTGAAAATTTCACGACTTAGGTGAATTCATGATAAGTACATCTGAAGGTGAGAGTTCGGCTCTTTGCATGCATGATGTCCCAAATTTAATGATGAACTAAACTAGCTTAAGAACTTCCATTGTGATGTTTAAGATGTGTCTGTTAGGGATTATGTTGTGAAAAATTAAAACCACTAATATATGTGTTCTAGTAGTTAGATCTTGATCCAATAACTACACGAAATTGTTGTTGATACTAGTTTTATATGTTTAACTTTGTTTTCAAATATCCCTTGCAATCTCTTCAAAATCCATGTCTACTAGTGTGAAGAATCATTGAGCAAAATCATCTGAGTCATCTCCAACTTGTCAGAATGGGTTACCAAGCTATACAATGAAGGTTTTCTTGTTATATGGTATTGTGACTCTCTAGACTATTGAGTATTATTCCATTGGTTCTTCATTTGTGGGGATTATGTTAAGTGTTAACAATGAACTCTTTCATGATGTCTATGATATATTGGTATACAATTTGTGCTATTTGTTCCCATCAATAGCTGAAATTAAAGAAATATGCTTTCCACTAAACTAAAAATATTTTCCATTCTTATATGATTTTTGGTTTGGGATGTTTGAGAATTTTTCTGCATGAAAACTTTTGCAAAGTTGCAAAATATTATTAGCTGTAAATCTGTTGGCAAGATAAAGTTCTTTACCTACACAAAGAAATTAGAACAAAGTAAAACATATACTAGAGTTAAACATATACTTTGTTACCATAGAGGTACAATAGACATGAGTTTGTTTTATAGCAAAGTATCCAGATTCGAATTAACAGGTTATGTAGATGCAGGTTACTTGTCAGATCCTCGTAATGATAAATCAAAAACAGGTTATTTGTTTACGCGTGGTGGTACAACTATTTCATGGAGATCAGTGAAACAAACAATAGCAGCAACTTCATCTAATCATGCAGAACTTTTAGCACTACATAAGGCAAGTCAATAATGTGTTTGGTTGAGATTCTTAATCCAACACATACAAAATACTTGTGATTTGTCTTCTGAAAAAAAACAAATACAACAATCATATATGAAGATAACACTGCATGCATCACTATTGTTACATTAAAGGAGACCGAACAAAACACATCTCTCCAAAAATCTTTTTCACTCACGATCTTCAGAAGAATAATGGTATAAACATCCAACAAATTCATTCATGTGATAATCTTGCTGGTCTTTTCACAAAGTCACTCTCAAGTAGAACTTTTAATCAACTAGTATAAAAGTTTGGTCCTCATCGTTGAAAAAATGAACGTGAAGGGGAGAAATAAATTTTTTTATACTGTACTCTTTTTCTTTTACTAGATTTTTTTTTCCACTGGATTTTTCTAGTAAAGGTTTGTATTTATTACATTGTGCGGATATTTATAAATAGGACTAATCTCTTTGTAAAAATACACCAATAAAATAATACAAAATTGTTCTCATCTTTCTTTTTTCTCTTTTATCTTCTCTCCCTTTATTTTATAACATAAATAACATAATAAACACAATATCTTATATATTTTTATAGGAATAAATATAGATAAATTAGGAATTAATAGATATTTTGACCTCTGCTATTTAAAGTTTTAAACGAGTTTTAAAAAATCGTAAAAAAAAAAAGTATGAATTCGTCCTATACCATATAAAATTTATTTATCTGTTTTGCCCCTTCAAAAAAGTTTATCATCAAAGTATATCCAATCAACGTAGATTCACTATTAAGACTTACTTCAACAAGGATCCTGCCATAACCTTCTTCCTTTCTAACATTATGGTCTAAGCATAGTGACCACCGAAGACCTATTCTAATGCACAACAGTGTGAAACACATGTGACATCCAGTTTAAGTTATTGTTCATTCTCTTAGAAGTTGAGTCATTTGTAAAATAATAAGCTTTTGATTTACCTGATGAAGATGAACCTATTTTTGAACTCCTTGCAAAATATAGAACACACAAAATTCATGTAAAATGATTCAATCTTCGTATTGTAATCATGCATGGAAGATCTAGAGAAATTCCATAAGCTCACACATTTTTTCAAAGTTTGTGCTCTAATTAATCGGAAAGCTCGAGTCATTTGTTCGTCCGTTCGATAATTTTATCCAATTGCGGCAAAACTCACACAAAATGTATTGAGAAATGAAAACATTCAACACTAAAATAACTTATGAAACCTCAAGTTATTTTCAATTTATTTTCATAAACTCTATTTGATAGCTTTTCAGAATTCAAAGCTGGTGTGAAATTTAGCTTCAAAAGTCTCATCAAACCAACTTAACTTCTACATGAACACTTATGAGATAAACGCTTATTCAATAAGCATTTATTTAAATTATTTATCCAAACACACCCTACATCAACACAAGAACTCTATCTCGTGGACTGAATTAAAAATCAGTCATTAGCCTAATCTACTTACTAATTTCCATTTAATTTTATAATTAGATTCAATCTTTAGATTCATCTTCTTTCCATTCTACTATTGCCAAAGTATGGCGACCGCCACACGCAACGATTTTGGCTATCCAAGTTCCCTCGGCTTCGGCTTCACCGTCACTAAGATTCTGTGGAGGAGGGATGTCTATAGGGACCTCCACTGGTTGACCCGTAGTGACTTTCCTCCCATATCCAAGACGTCCATGATCACCTCTACCAAACTGCCATTAATTCCATTAAAATTAGTTAGAAAAATGGACAAATGAATAGGGGTGCTCGCGGTGCGGTTTGGGCGGTTTTGACGAAAAAAATCATCCGAACCGCAAGGAAAAAAATCGTGCGGTTTGGTTTGGTTCGGTTGACTTTTAAAAAAAATCCGAACCAAACCAAACCAAACTAATGCGGTTTGGTTCGGTTCGGTTGGTTCGGTTTTTTACAAATATTTTATTGAGCCATACATATACATATAAATGACAACATAACTTTGTATTTATACATTCATACACTATCAAATAACAACAAAATCCTCATATTTTGACAACAACTTTCTATTTAATATTTAATATGTAAAAAATTAAATTAGACAAAAGTGGAATAATAAACATAAAATAATAGTATAAAACAATATAAAAATTTTTAGAATGAAACAAAAAAAATTGAAGAGACGAGAGATTAGTGAAGGTGAAAAAGAAAAAACAAAATAGTTGAGAGATTAAAGAAGAATATGTGCGATAAAAACGAAAATGAAATAAGGAACATTTGCATAAAAATGAGAAGGTGAAAAAGAAAGAATATAAGAGAGTAGAGATTATAGAAAAATAGGGAAGAAGTATGTGGCAAAGAAGGCGCAATAATGCTATTAGAGATTTGTGAAGATCGGGACTAAAATCATATGAGTAAGGATGAGAACAATTTGTTCGTAATCATAAGGCTAAGGTGTAATAGATTTAAGTTTGGGTAGGATGTGAGTTAAGTAAAAGTTAGGTTGTAACATAATGCGGTTTGATTCGGTTTGGTTCGGTTTACAAAATACAAACCGCAAACCGAACCGAACCGTGCGGTTTTGTTAAAAGATGACCCAAACTAATCCGAACCAAATGCGGTTTTTTGCGGTTTCGGTTTGGTTTGGTTTGGTTTGCGGTTTTCTATTGGGTTGGTTTGGTTTTGATCACCCCTACAAATGAATACGTCAATGTTGGTTTGCATGCTAACCGATATAACGAAGTTGCAACTGAATATAAGCAAAGAAAATTGAGATGGTGAGAAAACTACATACAGAAAATATGCGCCCATCTCGGGATAATGCAACTGAATGAGTACCTCCACAAGACACCTGACCACAAACCAATAAACAGATATTTCAGAACTATAAACTAGTCATAAATATGTAACTCAATGGAAGCTATTTGTGAAGGCAAAAGCGCTATTCGTGAAGGCGAAAACATTTCCACTCTGAAAAAGTGACTAATGTTTCCTAACCATGATATCTATGCTATATACTTTGATTCGGATTCACTACAACGGAAAAAGCACGCATTTACATGCATTTTTCAATCTCAGCTTGAATGGTTTAGATTACGCACCAACACCACATTTGAAATGATTTTGATCTTTAATTTAAGATTAGACAGTTGAAATCAAAAACTATGTGACGTAGTTACTTTACTGCATTAAATCTAAATTCACATGTTTGATTAAAACTGATCATGTGTGAATAGTTACAGAGATAGTACCTGAACAATATCTTGGCCGGCTAAAAGTTGAACCCTCTGAGGTAACATTTTACTGCTCTTATCACTATCACCAAATCCAAGTCTGCCATGCTCTCCCCTTCCCCAGCCATATACCTGAAACAAAAACAAGAGCAGAGATACCATTATAGTTTATTCTCATTGATAAAAATGCAAAACTACGAACGGATCATAAAAAATTGTCAAACACGCCCTTCAAATATTTGACATAGATTTCTTGAAAGTAAAACTTAAACATAATAGAAGCCAGAAAAACAGAAAGAGCACCTCTCCTTCATCTGTCAATGCAGTCGAGTGCCATCCACCAGCTGCAATATCTACCTATAGTTTCAAACAGATTAAGAAAATAAATGAGACAACTTATTTAATATATGAAAATGAACAACAAAAAACATACATCTAGTTTATCTTCTGTAACATGCAATTCATGCCAATACTAATAAAATTTCTTTATTCTAAGTATCTTTTCGTTCCTACTTCCCTCTCTAAAATCCGTATAGTTTCAACACACTATACAAGCAGCATCCATGCAATTCAGTGTTGTCAAATAGCGGCTATTGTGGCAGTGGATCATAGCAGAATTAAAGCTTTAACACCGAGTTGTTTATAGTCTGTGCTTGCTTTGTATGACCTACTAGTACACTTAAGTTTATCACTGAGGATGAAATATTATCAAACTGTGGCATTACCTGTCTCACCGATGTCATTACTCATTACATTGAACTAGTGTGATTTCAAGATCCTTAACAATAATCAAACTTAAGAGTCTATGCAAACTCGTGACATTTTCATAGACTTACCTCATAAAGTAGTAATAGTTACTGAATATATAATAATGTTTAAAACATCTTCTATAGCATTTAAACACAATTTGGCACTATGTGGTAGTTTTCAGCATTTTAACCCAAGACCCGACCATAAAATCCCTTAGTACACAACTATAACGTCACAGTTCAAACTTTGATTGAATTTACACATAAAATTACAAGATAAGTTCACAACTCAGCACACAAAGAGCACATTATTGGTTCAAGCTGAAAAAGAAACAGTTTACACACAGCAGACAAATACAAAGGATTGAATTTAAATGTAATGCCTTTAGACAGTATTCATGACAAAACATTGGTTCATTGCGTGATCCATGAAATGTAGTTAACTCTACCTAGTAGGAAAAAGCATTGGTGGTTGTTGTACACAACAAAATATGTATTAAAGTTTAATTTTGATACACTAATAGAGTAACATGTTTTACCGTGTCAATAAATCACAGTAACCATGTGACTTTAGAAGTAGTTATAATTAAAGTCAAACATTTTTAATAATATGGTTATACTTGATTGACATTGTAACAAAATTTTGCACTAAAAGTGTATATGAATTTAATCCATTTTGTTATGCATATTCACAAAATGAACTGGAAATCAACGGTGTGAGTTTGGAAAATGAGATACAAACCACAGTAAGTCCAGCAAGGCCTTGCACGGGAATAGGTTGTGATCTTGGTTGTGTATCTCCCGTCCCAAGTTGTCCATATTCATTATTACCCCATGCCCACAAAGTTCCATCCTCTTGGAGAGCCAAATTATGAAATGCGCCTACTGCTATAAGCCTTATATTTTCAAGACCTTGCACCCGAACCGGGACTGAAATCTGTTTGCTGTAACATGAAGCAAAAATATTAGAATTAACATAAAGCAGAAGCTGTTTTGTCAGCTAAAGAGCAGATAAGCATCCTAATATGTAAAATAAATCCATGCTTATATAATTGTGATATTGTTATGTAAAGATGAAGAAAATTTATAAAAAAAAATACTCAGATTGGGGAAACTAGTTTTTGGTAAAAGTGAAGAAACAATATTGGGTGGGAATGGGCAATCTATACTGCAATTTGGTGCATTTAGTTTGCAAAAAACTCTCAGTATTTTTTAGAAGACTTATTTCGCAAGTAATTTGGCTTGTGGTAAGATTGGCTGTTTGGCATCTTTCTGGCTTAAGCACATGACCATTTCGACAGGATTTCATTAATGAATATCTTACCAATCCTTTTAGAAGCCCGCGAATATCTTATATGTATCAAACTTGATGCATATGATATATCCAACAGATTGAGGAATATCTTATATATATATATATATATATATATATATATATATATATATATATATATATATATATATATATTTCAACTAACTCGATAGATATATGCTCTCGTGCTTATCTTTATAATTAAGGGACTTTGATTGTAATCTTTTCATTATAAATACATAAAGCTGAGGGGTTAACCTTACAAGTAATTCAGATTGATTCTTTCCATATTTTCAACTAAATCTACTCTAAAACAGCGTTTAAGTTTGCCTTTTTTAAAGAACATATCTGGTCATCAGAATTTATTAACCATGTTTATTCACACAAAAAAATATTTATTTTCTTTAAAAATATAGGATTCATTTGTTTGTTTTTAAAGAAAAAATATTTTTATTTTGTTTTTTCCCTTGCTCGCTTTCTGATTTGTTCTTTCGTTTAGAAGGATTTCATATCCTAGTTTCTCCTTGTATAAGTCATTCTCTCCATCTCAATAAGTTAATTCTTTTATCTGAAAAGAAAAACTTACATATCACCGGGAGGCCACGGCTGACCCCATGTCCAAACATGCCCTTCACGTGTAAGTACCACTGAATGAGTTCCTCCAGCAGCAACCTGCACCACAAGCAATTAGGAAAATATCAAACAGCGATCTAGAAAAGTCATTCATGATACTGAAAATAGATATAATTTGTTGCATAATAGCTAAACAAAATAAAAAACAAATTCAATTTATTGAGCCAGTTTATACAGGTTAGGGTGGTAGCAGCACCAACTATGAACCTATGATCATGTCATACAGATGCAACAGCTAAAGAATAAACTGGTATGAACAAGTAAAACTTCCATGAGCCATAAAACTAATTCTTTGAACTCTAATGTACTTGAAACCAGAAAGGAGAATTAAAGTTAATCCTATTACTGAATAATTCAAGAAGGGTTGAAGAGAATGGCTAATGGTAAGGCAGTTGAACTCAATAATATACCAATTGTGTTTCAGAAGGGGTTAGAATAGAAATGCATAAGATAGCTCATAAAGTTGTTAAACGAGATTATGAGGTTTAAAACATGTTGAATGGATGGAGAAGTAATATTATCTATAAGAACAAATGTGGCATACAAAACAAAACTGCACAAATTATAGAGAGATTAAACGTATGTGCATACTGTGAAGCTTTGAGAGAATAGTTAAGTAAAGATTAAGATAAAAGACTCGATATCACAGAAAATCTATTTGACTTTATGACAGGGACATAGCTCGTGGAAATATTATTATTGTTATGAAGACCAATGGAGAGATATTGCAGGAATCGAAAAAACTACACATAGTTTTTATTGACTGAAAAACACATGATAATGTACTTCAATGCATAGTTATCAACTTACCAAATCGAGACACAAATGGTATATTGGAATAACGATTTTCTGATTTGTAAATCGAATCTTTTTATGAATGGTAAGATGCATTACCAATAAAAATATGACATCTTTAAGTAAATATACATGTGAAACGGAAAAACTAGAAGTTGATATATCACATATGAACTTCTAAGTAATCCAAGATTTAAGTCATGAATCAAATGACAAAAGTTCAATTTCTAGACTAATGTTTCACTCTCTACAAAACGAGAATATCTCAAACATTAAAGATAGATGAAGAGAATGATGAAATTATGAAATGTACAGACCTAAAAAAATTCTTAGAAACAAAACAAAGGTAAATCATATTTGGTTCCACTTCCATCATTGCATGGCACAGGAGTACACGAGTTACCTGTCGAACAACAAGCTTGGGAGCACAAGGCTGAGGGATCACTATATCTCTCCTCAAAGGTCTACCATTGTCATCCTTGCGTTCGGGTTCTTCACCACATTGCCCATATTCATTTCCACCTGGCATCAATTATATTTTCATTTAGCATTCTGATAATGTACACATAAATAAAATAAATTAACGCGCTTTCTGAATTTTGAAGAGCATTCACACACATATTCTTCAAATATTTTTTTCAATATAAATCATTAGAAGTTCTCTGATACTCATTCCAAATTTTCAAAAGTAAAACATCTATAATTTACTTATGACATATGTATATATGACTAATAGAAAGAGAAAATGATTGAACTTTCATTTCAGTTGTAACTGAATTTCAATTGTGAAAAGTTAGTTACATCAGGTATCACAACTTGTTTATATACTACAAGTTGTGACCTGTAGTAGCCTGTAACTACTGAAAACAAACTGCCAGGTGTCAGTAACATACTGACTGGCTCTAAGCTAAAGCTAACACTCTAATACCCCCCCCACAAACTCATGGGGAGCTCGCAACCCTGAGTTTGTGTCTGAATTCCAGGAACCTTGTTGAAGGAAGAGGTTTAGTGAGAGTATCAGCCACTTGATCAACACCAGGAATGTGAGCAACAGCAATGGTTTTGGCTATGACCTTCTCTCTGACAAAGAAGAGGTCAATCTCCATATGCTTGGTACGAGAATGTAAAATAGGGTTATGAGCAAGCAGAACAGCTGATTGATTGTCACAAAGAACAAGAGGCTGTTGAATAGCAATGCCAAGCTCAGTGAACAATGTTTGAAGCCAGAGCAGGTCTGCAGGGGCTTGAGCCAAACTCCTATACTCTGCTTCTGTGCTGGATCTTGCCACTACAGGCTGCTTCTTGGACCACCAAGATATTAGGTTGGGACCAAAGTAGATAGCAGCACCAGAGGTGCTCCTCCTATCATCTGGATCAGATGCCCAGTCAGCATCACAAAACACCTTTACAGGAGGTGGTTGGCTGGAGGTCAGAGGAGACAGATGCAGGCCATGAGACTGAGTACCCTTGAGATAACGAAGAATGCGTTTGACTGCAACCCAATGGGTCTCTAGAGGATGAGACATAAACTGGCAGACTTTGTTCACAGAGAAAGCAATGTCTGGTCTAGTAATTGTGGCATATTGCAAAGCCCCAACTACTGACCTGTACATGAAAGGGTCAGAGAGGGCAGGAGAGCCAGTCTTGGTGAGTTTGCAAGAGGATTGCATGGGGGAGCTGACAGGACTGCAGTCAGACATTTTGGTCCTGTGCAAAAGATCCCTAATGTACTTGGACTGTGTGAGCAGCATGGAGCCATGAGAGGTAGCCTTAACTTCTATGCCCAAGAAATAATCAAGGTCACCAAGATGCTTGAGAGAGAAGGCAGTGTTGAGCTTGGAGATAATCTGTTGCAGCAGCTTTGAGTCACTTCCAGTGATGATTATATCATCAACATACACTAGGAGATAAACCACATGGCCATTGGAAGAGTATATAAAAAGTGAGGGATCACATTTGCTAGGAGTGAAATGAAGAAGCACAAGAGCCTGTTGTAACCTCTCAAACCATTGCCTAGGAGCTTGCTTCAGACCATAGAGGGCCTTTTGAAGTTTGCAAACCAGTGAGGGATCAGAAGAAACAAAACCAGGGGGCTGTTCCATGTAAACTTCCTCAGTGAGCAATCCATTAAGGAAAGCATTGTTGACATCCAACTGTTGGATGGACCAATGTCTGGAGAGAGCTATAGTAAGAATAATTCTGATGGTAATAGGCTTAACCACAGGGGAAAAAGTCTCATTGTAATCAAACCCCTGCTGTTGGTGGAAGCCCTTGGCAACAAGCCTGGCCTTGTACCTATTAACAGAGCCATCAGGATTTTCCTTAACACGGAAAACCCATTTGCAGCCAATAGATTGTCTGTTAGGAGGGAGAGGAACAAGGGACCAGGTTTGATTCTTGCATAAGGCATCAAACTCAGCTTGCATAGCAGCTTTCCACTTGACATCTGTAAGAGCCTGCTTAACAGACTTGGGCTCAGAGTTAACTAGCAGCAAAGAGGGTTGTAGTCTAGGCTGAGTGAAGCCAGCTTTGGCTCTAGTAGTCATAGAATGATTGTTGATAGGAATGTGAGCAACAGGGATGGCATTGAGAGGTATACTGGGAGAAGCAGAAGTAGAGCTAGGAGAAGAAGCAGAAGTAGAGCTAGGAGAAGTAGAGAGGTTTGGGGAAGAAGAAACAGTAGGAGACAAGGTAGGGTCAGAACTGACAGGAGCAGGTGAAGAAGCTGACACAGGACTTGAGACAGGGACAGCTGTAAGAGGAGTAGGCATAGGTAGAGGAGTAGATTGAGAAGAAGTTGAAGTAGGTAAAAGGGAGTGTAGAGAAGAGATACTAGAGGCTTTTAGAGAAGAGGAGGAATGAGAAGTAGCTGATTTTGAAAACAGCTCTAGAAAGGGAAATCTAGACTCATTGAAGAGGACATCCTTGGATATGTACATTCTTCCAGAGGGAGATAGACACTTGTAACCCTTGTGGGAAGTGGAATAACCCAAGAACAAACACTCATGAGATCTAAACTCAAGTTTGTGGGCATTGTAAGGTCTTAATAGAGGGAAGCAAGCACAACCAAAAGCCTTTAAAAACTTGTAGTCAGGAGCAGTTTTGAACAGAAGAGTATAGGGTATTTGAAACTGCACTGAAGATGAGGGAAGTCTGTTAATGAGGTAGACAGCTGTGGTAAAGGCAAAGTCCCAGTAGGTCAAAGGTAGAGCAGCATGACTCAACAAGGTAAGACCTAGGTCAACTATGTGTCTATGCTTTCTTTCTACCACACCATTTTGGTGATGTGTGTGAGGACAAATAACCCTATGCTGAATGCCCAGATCTGCCAGAAATTTGGAAAAGGGCCTAAATTCTCCACCCCAATCAGATTGAATAGCCTTAATAGGATATCCAAGTTGTAACTCAACTAGGGCTTTAAACTGTTTGAACACATGAAGAGCATCAGCCTTAGATTTCAGTAAATACAGCCAAGTGAATTTGGAAAAAGCATCAACAAAGGAGATATAATAATGAAAACCTTGAGTAGAGGATTGAGGGGAGGGACCCCAAAGATCACAGTACACAAGTTCAAGAGGAAAATGATATGTAGTTTGAGACAAGGGAGAGTGTAATCTATGAGCTTTACCAACACAGCAGGCAGCACAAAAGGTATCAAGATTTTTATTAGAATGAGACAAATTACAACTTTGTAATACAAGTTTCAGCACATGAGCATTAGGGTGGCCTAGCCTAAGATGCCATACATTGGATAGGGAAGGGGAAATAGTAGTAGCCTGCACACTAGGCACTATTTTATTAGTACTAACTAAGGAAGAGGTAGGCTTGGAACTGACAGGAGACTGAGTAGGCTTTGAGACAGCAAAAGGAGGAAACTGATAGAGGCCATCAGGACCAACTCTACCAACCAGAAGAACAGCATTAGACACCTGTGATTTAACAAGACATGTGTCAGAAGTGAACAGAAAATAGACTTGATTATCCCTACAAAATTGACTAACACTGATGAGATTTTTGGTAATTGAAGGAACATGAAGAAGATTTTTAAGTGTGAGAGGTGTGTGAGATTGGCAAGTAGAGAAAAACTGACTAGAGCCAGCTGAATTGATATGCAGACCTTGACCATTTCCTATAAAGATTTGGTCATGGCCTTCAAAAGGAGTGTGCTGTTGGAGATTGTTGGCATCATTAGTGACATGAAAAGAGGCACCTGAGTCAGGGTACCAAGTGGCAGCAGCCTGAGGTTGGGCAGCATTAGCAATGAAAGCACTAGGAGTCAATGTAATAGCAGGTCTAGCTTGTGGTGTAGCACTGGCAGTAGGTCTAGTCCAAACATTTGCAGGAATTTGAGCATAAGCAACTTGAGGAGGAGTCCACTGCACAGGGGCAAAAGGAGTGCTAGCATAGGCAACTTGAGGTTGAAACTGTTGATTATATCTATGCCAACAGTTCAAGGCTGTGTGACCAGGTTTGGAACAGACTTGACACTGGACACCAGAGTTTCTGCCTCCTCTACCTCTACCACCTCTGCCACCTCTATAGGACCTTCCACCTCTGAAGGAAGCATATTCAGGCTCAGGAGAAGGAGAAGCAGGAACAGAGGGAGTAGATTCAACAGCACTAACCGGAGGAGTTTCAGAAGCTGGAGGTTGGGATGAAGCTTGAGTGAGATTCAACGAAGCCAGATCTGGAACAGAGGTTTTCTTGAATTTATTCAACCTGAGTTCATGAGCAATAAGGAGAATCTCCACTTCATCTAGATCCATATCTCCAAACTTACTCTCTACAACCGACACAACCGAAGCATACTCACTCGGTAATCCTTCAAGGATAACATCAATGTGATGCGTGGACGGAACCGGATCACCAATCGAGGCTAAAGCATCAACAGTTTGACGAATCTGAAGCAGATAATCAGAAATTGATTGCGAATCCAGAGAAGCAGAGCGAAGTTCAACGCGAAGTTGTCTTGCTCGTGCACGAGTTTGCTTTTGGAAGTAGTTGAACAACCGATCCCAAAGTTGATGAGAGTGAACGCATCCAATGACGCGAGACATGATTTCGCTGGAGAGCGTCGATTGCAACCACGACAAGAGTAGCTGATCTTTTTGAAGCCACGAAGAATAGAGAGGATTGACGATACCTTGAAGACGATCGTCATCGGAGAGAAATTTGGGAGGAACACGCGCACAAACCACCAGATCTGTGAGATTGTGTGCGTTGATGTAAGGCTCCACTTGCTGACGCCATAGATGGAAGTTTTTGTCGTCGAGTTTGTATGCGATCTTCAGCGCAAACTGAAGACGACGTGATTCGTCCATCACCGCCGCAGACGGCGCCGCCGGAGACGAAACGTGAGCGGAAGAGGGAGATCCTGGCTGTGAGTCCATGGATCGGAGAAGCTAAACTGATACCATAATAGAAAGAGAAAATGATTGAACTTTCATTTCAGTTGTAACTGAATTTCAATTGTGAAAAGTTAGTTACATCAGGTATCACAACTTGTTTATATACTACAAGTTGTGACCTGTAGTAGCCTGTAACTACTGAAAACAAACTGCCAGGTGTCAGTAACATACTGACTGGCTCTAAGCTAAAGCTAACACTCTAATAAAATCTGTAATGCAGTCGATTTTGGTCCTATTTACTTATGACATATGTATATATGACACTTATATCGTTCTTCAAAATCTGTAATGCAGTCGATTTTGGTCCTATTTGAATTGATTTATTTGGGCCGATCTACGGACATAAGCACTTGTCAAACTATTTGAATCGATTTTTTGTCAGATCTTTTGGTTTTTCTTTTTTGGGTTGCTTTCTTTCTGCCTCTTTTCAGCCCTTGTTTCAGTCAGTTTGTTATTGGTTCTTCCTGGTTTTTGTCTCGAATGGTCTTTGCCTTTCTCCTAGTGTGTTTATCTAGTGGCAGGTTCTTGGTGCTGGAACATGAATTGCATTTATGTAGGTTGCTGGCTTTTGATTCCTTCTTGCAGCAAGTTTTTGCTCAGATTTTATTGGTTATTGGCTTATTTTTCCCTCACTTTTTGTCTTTCGGAAACCGGGGTTTTGCATCCACTGTGTTGGCTTGAGACTAAGGTGGTGTAGTCAAGATTAAATGTTGGATCATAAGATTGTAAGATCTTACGTGCTAAGAATGTTTGAGAGTGCTATGACCAGAGAAAGATTGCTTTCATCGCCGGAGTGGTCAAGATCGAGCTTTCTGAAGAAAGATCGTAAAAAAGTTGTTTGACTTTATTTTATCTTTTGTTATAGAAATAGCTTATATATAACGACTTATATGATAAGCACTAAATTAAGTTGTTTATCCAAATAATGCCCTTGTCTAAAAGGCCATCCTAATGATGAGAAGATAAAACCATTAGAAGAATGCATGCCATATATTTGAAGCAGAAAATGAGAAGATACTCCATGCTTTGTTTAATCGCACTGCCCCTTTGGAGGATCATGTCACTTCTAAGAATAAATTGAAAAACACATCCCTCTGTATTGACACGGAAAATGAAAGAAGCAAAATATATAAACAAACAAAAAGATGATGGTGTTGAGTGAAATGAATACCCCAAGCATAAGCTCTTCCGTGATCATCAACAGCCAAACAGTGCCACCCACCAATAGCCGCCTAACATCATTTCAAAAACGCAACCATTACCACCAGTCAATAATCAATTAACGTAACAGATTTGACGCCTCTAAAGTGAACAATTCAGTTTAAGGCACATGGCCCAAGTTCCACCATAAAAACTTGGCAATTGAAACCAATGGTACCGCCGCAGCGAGTAAGTCAACATTTTGATCTTTGAAATTGTAAAGCTTGAGCAATTCAGTCCCTCAAATTTACCAAAAAACAAATTAGTCCCTTAAATTAAAGAATATCGATCAGCTTAGTCCCATGGTCAAAATATCTTGAGCAAATCATTTATCAAAAGCAATGAAAGACTTACATATTAACTTAAATAGTGTCTTCTAGCATCAATACAAGCAAAGATCCTTCAAAATTGTACCATTAAATTTGCAAAAAAGACTAACCATTAAATTTGCAAAAAAGACTAAACTAATCGGCGCTCAACTTAAGGAACTAAATTTATATTTTGATGGTTTAAGGAAATAAATTGACCGGTCCTTAAAATGATGATTTACTCATTAAACAAAACATAACGAAGATAGTAAATATAAGAGTACCTGAACAATATGAACATGTGAGAGTGCTTTGACCTGGCTGGGAATGTTTTCAGTTTTGGTCTCCGCCGGGTGTCCAAGCGTCCCTCTTTGATTCCAACCCCATGTAAACAACTACACCAAGCAATGACAAGAAGAGAGAATTAAAAGAAAAACAAAATAAAGGGTTAAATTAAATATGAACATAGTCTCTACAAAATTTCAGATCCTTTCAACTTTAATCCTACAAAAATTTTACATTTTTAGTCTTCACCTTGTATCAAAAACAAAACAGTATGTAAGACTAAAAGCATCTGGTATAGGACTAACATTTTGTTACGAAAAACAACTTATTTAAGAGGTTATAAGCGCTTATAGAATCAGTGTATGTTTGGAATGGCGTTTACAGCCACAAAGTCGCATCTCAATGCAGTTTTAACGTGAAAATCCAGACGAAGGCAATTGCAACTTCAATCCAGACGTGCATTTTTTTGGGTTTCAAAAGCTAAAGCAAACACATGCTAAGTGTTTGTTATAGAAGTGCTTAAGTATTAGCTATTTTTATAGTAAAAGATAAATAAAATCAAATAGTTTTTGAGTCTGTTTGGATTAGTTTATTTGAGTTTATCTACTGTCATAAATAACCACATGTGTTATTTGAGCTTATTTACTGCCATAACCACCTGAGTGGAAGAGCTTATAGAAACAGCTCTTATGACATGTCTATATGTTGTTTTCAACTTATATTATAAGCTCTAAAAGAAAGCTTATGAAAACCACTTATACCTCATTCGAAAATAGTTGGACTGTATTTTATCTTTCGTTACAGAAATAGCTTAGACATAAGTACTTAAGTACTTATATGATAAGCGATTAAGCTATGAATCTTTTTTAATTAAGTTGTTTACTCAAACCAGGCTTTATATATGTTATATCATATCATATCATAAGCTACCATGCAAAAGCTGAAAACAGGTAATTAGGTAATGGAAATTTCATAATTTGTTTTCATAATAGTTAAAATAAAATAAAAAATGGAAAAGGAAAAGTGAAAAGGTGTGTGTACCTTGCCGTCATCACAAATGGCGAGTGAGTTTCTGCTACCAGCGACAACAGAGCGAAGACGTTGAGAAGGGAGAGCTTTGACGGCACAAACCCATTCCTTATCTTCGTTGGTGCCGATACCTAATTGGCCATCTTCACCTGAGCCCCTGCAAAAAAAGGGATTTTGAAGTGTGAGAGAGAGAGAACAAGAAGAAGATGAAGAAGAGAGAGAAAAAGAAAGAGAGTGTTACCAGGCAATGATGTGGGAATTGGAATCCATGAATGAGAAAGATAGAGAGAGTAACAAAAGGTTAATTTGAAGTGAGGTTGAGTTGTGAGTGGAGAATGTTTGAAAACAACAAGATACACCAAAACCTACAATATCTATCTTCCTTTTATAAAATAATAATAAAAATACCATCATTATTGGAATTTGGAATGGAGTTTTAACTTTTAAACGTGATTGCTAATTTTGACATGAATTTTTATTTCAACTTTTTATTACTGTATTAACATAGACAAACTCTAATCCTATCCATGGGGTCTTTTATGCATCATGCCTGTTGTCAAAAATATCATCTGTATTCGGAGATGTTTTTATTATTAACGTTTTTATTTCAAATTTCATTGGTTTCGTAGATGCATTTATAGAAGCATTTGATCTTATATTCGCGTCAGACTCTTTTTCTATCTCATTCTTCATTTTTCTTCTTCACACTCTCAAACTCTCTCAACTCCGAAAATCAAAATTCATCCAAGTTATTTTTTCCCTCGAGTTCGGTGGTAAATGTGTACATCAACGATCAAAACATTCCAACAACTTTAAAACCCAATTTAATGAGTAAGTTTTCGAGATTTCGAGTATTTTAGAGTATTTCCCGTAATAGAGTTTGAATACACTTTTAGGTGTAGAAATCGTTAGTTAGTTTTAGAAACATAGTTTAGAAATAATGTAGGTATTTTTTATGTGTAAAACGAACGATCAAGCCACCAAAATGGGGTTTTATAGTGGCTGGAATAATGACAGACGTCATTGTTGCGTCCTTGAAGTTTCAGAACCTTCCGTAGGTGCATTTAAAGAACAAATTAAACGTTAGGTTGTTCCGTAGATGCTGCTACGGAGCAATCCCAATTTTTGGAAATGTTGGGTACTTCCGTAGCTACATCTACGGAAGATTTATGTATTTGCACCTACGGAGGTAAATTTGTTTTTCTTTTCTTTTCTTTTTATAACTAAATTGTATCTAAGTCAATTTTATTTGTAATACAATACAGACATTATAGCCGACTTTTACGTGGGAGGGTTGCACAACATCCCTCCGTGCGACGTGCACAGATGCAGGTAGTGTCACAGGTGACAGATGGATCCGTTGTTCCAACAGATGTACCTGATACATCCGTTCCAATAGAGGTACCTTTTACATTTGTTCCAATAGAGGGGCCTTCCACATCTACTACTTCATCCCAGAGGCCTCAAGATGATGGTCAGGGTTCCTCACAGACGTTATTCGCCTGCAGACGTCGTCGGGACATTTCTTATACTCCTCTGCCTCTTGATGGTATTGATATGTTGTACAATGAGGCTGGTGCGCATTAGGCGCCTCTGGGCTACCCAGGGGATCCTTCAGATTTATCCTTGTTTATAGGGTATGCATATCATACACCTAGACATGTCTGAGATTGGGAGGTAAAACTTCTTACACCTATTACTTATTACTTTTTTTCCTTAGTGAAAATTTATTATTTCTAACTTTTCTAATTATTAACAATGTTTTCTTTGGAAAATTTTAGGATAGGGATTCCCAGAAGTTCTGCAACCACGATCGGAAGGTTACCGCTATGCAACAGTCTGAGGAGCCGTGGTTATAGAACTTCAGGAACCACGACTTTGTAGGCTGCTACAGAGCGGCAATCTTCCGCCAGTGGTTGTAGAACTTCTGGGAATCGCTCTCTAGAAAATTTCTAAAGAAAACACTGTTAATAACAAGCAACGATAGAAATAATAAATTTTCACTAAGGACAAAAAAGTAATAAATCTAAGAATTTTTTTTCTTGGGATAGCCCAATGGCGCCGCCTCAGGCGCACCAGTCTTCTCGTGCAACGGGTTAACATCATCAAGAGGTGGCACGAAAGATCCAACATCGGCCAGAGGTGGTACAGGAGTAGAAGAAATATCACAGCGACGTCTGCGGGTGAAGGGCGTCTATGAGGAAATCTCACCATCATCCTGACGCCTCTGGGATGAAGAAGTAGGTGTTGAAGGCCCCTTTGTTGGAACGGAGGTATCAGGTACCTCTGTTGGAGCAAAGGTATCAGGTGCATCTGCTGGAACAGTCGAACTCGAAAGAACCTACTGATTAAATTGAGTTTTGAAGTTGTTGGTATGTGTTGATCGTTGATGTTAACGTTTACCGCTGAACTCGAGAGAGAAAAAAACAATTTTGGTGGATTTTGATTTTTGAGGTTGAGAGAGATTGAAAGTGTGGTTGAGATGAAAAGTGAAAAATGAGGGAAAAGAGAGTCTGACGCGAGTTTAACATCAAATTGTTTCGTATATGCATAGCTGAAAGTATTTCGTAGATGCACCTTCTGAACAAATGAACTTTGAAATAAAAAAAATGTTTTTGAAGGTACATCTATAAAAACAGAGAGCATTTTTGACAACGTGCATGATGCCTAAAAGACCCAAGAGATAGATCAAGAGTTTTTCACAATAATTAAGAGGTAAAGTTAAAGGATAAAAAAAATAGATTTTGCAAAAAAAAAAAAAAATTGATACATGAAATTGTAGAAATATATGAAATTAATCTATTTTTCATTTTTTTTTTTTTCAGTTGAACACATCTACCTCTTGCAGCTACTGCGACCGAGTTGTTTTTGTTCCTTCAATCTGAAAAATCTGAACAATGGGTTACGTTCAAGAGGCACGCGAGAATCACGTCAAGAAGAAAGTTGAAGAAGGTACCATACTAAACCCTAACCTAAACCCTCGTTTTCTTCATTCAAAAGTTTTCATTTTTTTTGTTGGATTAAGAATTGGGTTTAATTCAAATGCTTTTCAATTTTATGATTGGATGATTTTATAGTGAAATTGATTTGGTGGGTTATCGTAAATTTTGTAGCTTTACGCAGCAAAATGAAGAGTAAGGCACTTAAGGAGTGTGATGAGTATACAAAGAAATATGCTGAATGTGCTTTGGGGAGAACGCTTTCAGTTGTTTGGCAATGTCGTCAACAAGCTAAAGAGTTGAACACTTGTCTTCATCAATTGTAAGATTTCTTATGAAATTGATTTTTTCATTGATTCCTTCATTTTGTTTTGAGTAAACAATTAATTTAGTCTCTATGGTGATGTCTAGATGTATAATTGAAAGAAAAAAAACCTAAATGCATCTTTCATTGTTCAATAGTTTGGTCATCAAATATGTCTTATGTTAGGTTTTGAGGTCCTCAAGCGTGTCTTCTATTAGTCAATTTAACAAAAGACACACTTGGGGCTGTTTGTGTAATTTTGATACATTTAGGGACTATAGTGACCAAGGTTGTCTTGTTCGGGAGGGGATAGTAAGATCATAAAACATAAGATCGTGACTAAGATCGGAAGAATCTACCCAATTATTTTTGTAAGATCGGGAGGGGTAGCAAAAGATCATCAAACATAGGATGGTAACAAAAATCGCAAGATATTACTAATACAAAAAAAGATACTATATATTTGAGGTTTGTTTACGTGATATTTTGGTAGTATTCATGGGAAAATGCCCTCCGCCGAATTGTAATTGTTGCGCCTCGACATCTTGTCACCCTTCCTTGCTTGTAATGGTAGTAATCGGAAAACGGTCCATCGTGGCCGGAACTGGCCAAGATCGCACATAATCAATGGTTACAATTTGATTACAACACACGATTCCATTTAAAGATCGGAATCGTTGGAGGTGAATGGGATTGCAAAATTGTAAGATTTTAAGATCTAGATCGTGATTTTGACAACCTGGACAGTGACACGCCTCACATGTTTACGGACCAAAATATGTGCTTACTCATTATATGTAATTAATTGGGGTTTGGTCCCTAGACAAGTTAAATGGAGAAACTTTCTTTACTCTCGCCATGACTTCAGATGTGCTCAATAGAAAAAAACACAACTTTTGTGTTGTTCAGAGGTACACTTCTGAAAAGATGTTTGTTTTAGAATTGTTGAGTCATAAGTAGTCCCTTAAGTCAAATGCATCTCTTTTGGTTATACCGGGCCGACACGCATTATGTTCATACCAAAAGTTAGGTGAGGCTTTAGAATATACAATTGATGAAAGGGGTGTTGTATACATAACTTTTGTTAGGTAGAGTGTAGTCAAGATCGAGTGCTAAATGGTAAGATCTTATGTGCCAAGGATGTCTGAGAATGCTACGGTCAGAGAAAAAATGTTTTTATCGCCGATATGGTCAAGATCGAGCTTTCTTGAAGAATGATTGTAAAAAAACATGTTGGACCTTTTGTTTGGGCCTGAATTATAATTTGTTTTTGTGTATGTGTGTGTATAAATATATATATGAAATTACTATTTTCCCTTTCAGTAGGATCTTACGTGTTGTACTAAGGATCTGAATTTTACGATCTCTTACAAGCCAACCAATCCTACTTAAGATCTCGTGCATAGGTATCAACACAGAGGTGCAATCATGAAATTAGTAGGTTGTGTAGGGGGTTGAGTGGGTTAGGTTTGGGTCCTAAAGCAAAGGCTTCACTGGCCTTACCCTTGACCGGTCATGAGATTGTAGGCAAATTGCTAGAAGTAGAAGATGATCAAGGAAGATTATTGCTCAAACTATTACGAGATATGTAGATTAAAATGGTCTATCATAGTATTTGATTTACGATAGGATAGTATAACATTGTTTGATCACTGTAATAGGCGATTTTGTGTAATGAGAATAAGGCTTCTATTACTGTTGTTGTTGTCAAAAGCATCTGTTGATCCTAATGAATGTAATAATTTTCTGTCAGTGTGTTGTATGGATATGATCATCCCTTTATGCATGTCAATGTGCATCTCTTGGTGTTTCTATGAAATTCTAATATAACAGTTGAACATTTGAATTCGAATAACATTTTAGCAGGGTTGGTTATTAGTATTGGTTTATGCTCAGTGACACGTGTTACTGTCTGTATTGATATGCTTTCTTATCAACTTCAATGATACTTACATTTATGCTGAAAAGCTTCCTTTTCCCTATTAGATTATGTTCATGGAAATTGATGTTTCTGCATGGATGCATCATCATGTGATATCTACATGTTAAGTCTTTCTGTCAATTAGTTATTTGAAAAGAAAACGGTAATACTGCATTTTGGACCATTTCAGTGGTATACATAAATCTCAAAGTAATGATATTAATAATTATGAGTTATCCTTATTTTCAAGCTTACCACACTGAGAATGTTGTAGTGGGTGTTTGGAAATACTTGATAAGATAGGATTAGGCATAATAACATTAAGAAGGAGCGTTGTGGTCGCACCTATTGTAGAAATTATGGTTTGAGCATGTGGGGAAGAAGACTTGTAGAATATATAGTAAGGAGAGTAAATCAAATGAAGAGTAGATTCGCTAGATGCAGAGGATGGCCAATAAAAGCTATATGAGAAATTATAAATAACGACTGAGATAAATTGTTTGAATAGATATGTGGTGTATGATAAAGCATGATGACATTATTTTATCCATGTAGCCGATTCCACCTGATGGTTGCTACTCTTTGACAGTTGTGTTGCCAAATTTCACAAAACTATGAAATAATGAAAGTATTAGCTTTCTGATTTGGTTGACATTATTTCATTTGTGCAAACTTACTGTATTTTTCTTTCTCTCTGTTTCATCTTTAGTAACTTTGAAATCATGGAAACAAAAAAAGTTGACAAATAACAGGCTTGTTAGGATTAACTAGTTTTTAACAAAAACATGATTCATCTTCTAGTCTTTGTACTTGCATGGCGGCTATGATTGTGGAATCAATATCTTTATTTTTGTTTTTATTCTTTTATTTACAGCACCAATGATTCAGTCTTGGAGGAAATGAAGAAAGAATACAATCTAAAAGAAAGTGGAGCAGACGCCGTTAGAATCTAGACTATTCGATTTCAGCGACACGATGTATGCCAGAAACAGAAATGGTTATACATTGATGCACCTGGCATTGAAATTTAGATGTTTGAGAAAGAAAAATAATTTGTATGATGATTGTTACCTGATCTTAAACTAGTGTGCTTTCTCGTACAATTTTTTTTATGAAGGGTGAATGGTGTTAGTAGTTTAACTGACTAAATCTTTAATTTATAAATTAAAAGAATTAATTGTCTATCTTTACAATTGTGATATGCTGCTACCTCTAAAACTTCTTGCTCCTATAACACATCCTTAAGAAACACTTTTTGCCACAATTGTGGTTCTAATAAAGTGGAATGAATAATGAAGCACGAACACCCCTAAAACGACTCCGACACTGACACGGCGACACCGTTAGTAATTTGAAAAATGAATAAATTAAATGTAATTGTAAGTGTCCGTGCAGGTGTCTGTCATCGACACGCACACCGACATGTCTGATTTCAGAGGTGTCGGTGCTTCATAATGATTATGGTATTTCTCGAATTATATTTTATGCGGCTATTCTTTGCAAGGGCATCAAAGACATTTTTTTGGGTTGTTAATTATGCGAAAAATAAATTATCAAATATAAGTGAAACATAATTATGTGCATCATAATCCATAGAACTTGTATAAATAAAGGTGTTTGATTCATTTGCACTTCACAACATAAAACTTGTAATTTACTAAAAATAGACTCTTTCCCATTTATTTAAAATTGATGTAAATGTCAACTGAGTTATCCAAATAATCAACTGAAGTAAATGAATCAGCGACTCAACCACCACAATACAACATGAGATACAAGATGAGTGGTTAGTGTTGGGTATTGTCGTCTAATACTCGACGAATATGACACTTAATGAATAAGGGTTAGGTATTGTCGTCTGACACTCAACGAAAATGACACTTAATGAATATAGATACACTTAGTTGATTAACATGTAACTTCAAAAGGACAATGATGGTAAGAATCATATTTTTAAATTATTATTGATCGTACCTGATCAGGAGAATCGTCAAGGCGCAATATCTGGCTTGAAGAGCAAGATGGGGGGGGTACCTGCAAGGTCCTCCGATGCTTAAGTCAGTAGCTATCAGAGAATGAGGTTTAGAGTTAAGAATAGAATACCTGACCCTCTAGTGAAAGAGGGTATTTATAGCCCCCAGCGCTGGGCCAAGGTTCCCTAATTGGGCCAAATCCAACTGGAGGCCCACGTGCTAGGGAACTGCCAGAACGTCCCATGCTAGGGCTGAGTCAGCAGGAGACTCACGTTCCGGATGATCATAGCGTAGGGTTCGGAGGTGGTTGACCGAATCCCTCGCTGCGTGACGCGTGGTCTTCGTGCGTGGATAACTCCTTGACGGTTATCCAATAAGTGGACCTAAAGGTTTGGGCCTGCTCGGCCAGAGTCTTCGCGAAGGGCAGCCCTTATCTGTTGTCCAGTAATTGGGCCCAAGGGAATTGGGCCTGCTCGGCTGGTAACAAGGGTTGGGCCTGCTCGGCCCAGACCAGAACAGGAGCCCCCCAAGTCATTAGCCTTATAAGGGTGATGACTTTAACGAGGAGGTTTAGCCGAGCACGGGCAACGATTCCAAGTCCTGGGTTCCTCGAAGGCTTTGTCGGTCGTTGTCCTCGGTTTTTAACCTTATTGGTTGTCACTCGTCAGCGTGATTGACAGGTGTCAGCTGTACAGGCTGTAATCATTACTGCGCCGTTTCTAGGGATGAAAGTAGACGGCGTCTCTTGGAGTTCTCAAGATCTTTGGGACACGTGGCAGCTTTTCGTAGAGGGAGCCGTCTTTGGGGTGTAGGCAATGATGGCGTCTCCTAGGCTGCCTAGGCCATTATGACACCCTTTGGCCTTCTTTCCCTATATAAGGAGTGAGGAGGTCACTCATTTGACACTTAACATTTTCCAAGCCTTCAAGATTCTCTCACTGCTCTCCTCCTCGTCTCGTTCATATCTTCTTCGCTTTCTTCAAGTAAGTTCCTCGTCTCCTTCATATTTTTATTTAAGTTTTATGTATTAGTTTTGAGTGCGGAGGGCGCGATTGATGAGTGTGACGAGCAAGGTTTATGCATTAGCCGAGGAAACTTAGAAGATGATCGTTTCTCCCATGCGTTTGCCGAGTGAGTTTTGAGTGAACGGAGCTAGAACGTTTGAATGAGGCGTCCAGCTTTTAGGATTACTAGGGAGTAGTATGAAGGCAACGAGCAGCGGAGGTTGCGTGTCTCGGTGAGGGACGAGTTCGCCGACCTCCGCTGCGTGCGACGTATATGCTCTGAGGGCACTTTAGTTCGTCGGCCATTTGACGATTGGGGGAGTTTTCCTCGTCTCTTTTCCTCGCCCTTTCACTTGACTTGCGGTGGAAGGGTGGATTTGACCAGTCGAATTCACGGTTTCCTCTGCTTTTCAGGTAAATGGTCGACGAGAACAAGGATGATGTCGTCTTCGACATTTCAGATGGGGACGAGGCTGTTGGCTCGCAAGAGGACGCTCCCGTCGTCGAGACCTCCCCTATGGCACTTGAAGAATGGGTGGCCGTTGCTCCGAGGATGATTGCATCGCGCTTCACGAGTCGTCCCAAGGAAGCCTTTAACGTCATCGAGGACCTTGACCAAGACGAAGAGCCTTCTTGGGGCGCCTTTGTGCCCAAATCTCACCAGAGGATCTGCTCGCAATTTCCCGGCCCCCGTTTCGCAATGTATGAGTTCGTATTTAAGGAGGCTGGTCTCCGTCTCCCCTTCACTCATTTGCAACGGAGTGTCTTCAGTTGGTTGCGCCTCTGCCCGTCTCAGCTTCATCCCAACGCTTTAGCGTTCTTAAGGGCCTTTGAGATCGTATGCGGGTACTTGGAGGTCGAAGCGACTCTGCCCCTTTTCTTCAGAGTTTTTCATTTGCAGAGGTTGCGTGATCCGGACGGCAAGTGGAGTTGGGTGTCGTTTAAGCAGCCGAAGAAGCTGTTCGCCATTTACCAGGACTCTGTCAAGCATTTTAAGAGTCGGTATTTTATAATTAAGCCGCTCACTCCTGATGCCGAGAATCATTTGTTCGAGGAGCGCGAGTATATTGAGGATGGGGTGAGGAGAGTGGGCCCAGCTGCCCGATTCCCGTTAGAGTGGCAACCTGAGCATTTTGAGCGTGGGACCGACTATTACATCTTCCGGGACGAGGATCTCAATGAGCGCGATACAGGGGGTATCAGCGGCTCGCTTCTTTTGTGGACGGGTTTAGACCGGCAATATGTACATATCCCAACGGGGATCCCCTATTCGAGGAAGATGGAGGCCCTATGCTGGAGCCTCGGCACATCAACACCAAAGCTGTCCTCGAGTGCGGAAGTTACGGGGACGCTATGATTTTGTTAGGTGAGATAACTATTATTTGTTAACACAACACCTTTTTGGTTCTAACTCTTTACTTTGCAGGAAAAATGGCCGACTTGCACGACAAAGTTACGAAGATGCGGGCCAAGAACAAGGGGGCCACCAAAGTGTCTAGGAAACGATCGCGGGTCGAGGAGGTCAAGGCGGCTGCCGCGGGTGTCCTTGACAGTGGCTCTCCTTCGTCAGTCGGGACGACCTCGCGTGGTTCTCCAGCCGGAAAGAAACAAAAGAATGACGGGACCGGGGAGCTTCATCCTCTTATCATTGACAACCCCTCCGAGGAGGACATAGTGCTGCCTTCTTGTACTCTGCATAGGGGAATCTTCTCAAAGAAAAATGTTCTCCTCGAGCGCGAGGAGGTGAGGCACATCGTCAGGCGGGACCGGGTGGCTCGAGACAAGGATTTGTCCGAGGACCTCGAAGGGATGATGAGGGTGGTCGCCTTGGCCTTGGCTCTTAATGCTCAGAAAGTCTGTCCTCAGAAGGACTACGATGCTCTCCAGATCAAATACGATGAGCTGGAGCACGAGTTCGAACAGTACAAGGACAAGTATGAGGTCCAGAGCGGCATAGTGGAGGATCTCGTTAAAGAGCGTAACAAGGTTGCGGACTTGGAGGCCGAGGGAAAAAGGCTCCGCGAGAGAATTGCTGAGTTGGAGAGGGCTCATCTCCTTGCTGCCGAGGAGGATGAGGACGAGAAAGCCTTGGTGACGCGTTCTCAGCTTCTAGGCAAGGTGAGGGAGTTGGAGGTTGATTGTGTTGCTACCTTGGGGGTCGGTTTCAAAGCTGCAGTGGATCAGCTGAAAGTCCTCAATCTGCGCCTGGTGACGAAGGGCATTGGTCCCTATCATAAGGTCGTGGACGGGCGAATTGAACCAAACCCGGAGTTCGAGGATTAGGAAGACGAGCAGGAGCCCCAGGGCGAGGATGACGGTGCCGAGGACGAAGATGGCGATGTTTGACCAGTCTTTTATTATTGTGGCCTGCGTGCCGATGTTTTATGGTCTGTGTGCCAATATTTTGTGGCCTGCGTGCCAAGGTAGCTAGTTGGGCGATGCCCGGATAATTTTTGTAATATTTGGATATCTCCGGCCAATTTGGTCGGTTTTTAATATTCCGTTTTATGCTCCAATGTTTATTTGTGCCTATCTGAGGTATGCTTTATGTTTATGCTCGAATTATGTTTGCGCTCGAATTATGTTTGTGCTCGAATTATGTTTGCGCTCGAATTATGTTTGCGCTCGACCGAGGTTTATGGCCCGGGCGTGTGGGGAATGGCCCGGGTGCGCAGAGCAGGTGTGCGCTATAAGCGAGCTCGAGGCCGCGGTCGGGGCCAGGTGCTCGCGGCGTGAACGATCCCATCGCGAGCTGGGGTTCTGCCGTGCAGGTACTTCCGCGGAGGGTCTGTGTGTAAGGCCCGCCGCGTAGTCGGCTTTGCCTCCTGGTAGGGTTGTCCGACTGAAGCTGTCGTGGAGCATACGCGCTTGTACCATGGCGCGAGTCCTCGCCCAGCTTTCCTCGTGTTCGTCACGAGCGGCCGGGTAGCGTTAGGTTGTTTCTAACTGTAGTAGCGTTTGAGTTTTTCAGCATTCCAAGGTCGAGCTAGTTTTTCGCCGAGAAGGTTCTCGAGGTAATACGCATCGTTTTCGGTTTTATCGTATACTCGGTACGGACCTTCCCAGTTTGGGGCTAGTTTGCCTTCGCGTGAATCTTTCATGTTCCTACGGAGCACTAAGTCTCCGACTTCGAAGGAGCGCTTGATAACTTTGGTGTCATGTCTTAACGCTATTTGTTGTTTCAATTTCGCTTCTCGCAGGGAGGATCCTGTCCGGATCTCCTCAACCATGTCGAACTCTTCTCTCATGGCTTCGTCGTTGAGTTCTTCCTCGAGAGGTGACTCAGTCCGACGAGACGGTTCTCGGATCTCCACGGGGATCACGGCTTCGGTGCCATAGGTTAGCCTGAATGGTGTTTCGCCCGTGGTTGAATGTGGGGTCGTCCTGTATGCCCAGAGGACGCTGTGTAGCTCTTCGACCCAAGCTTTTTTCGCTTCGCCCAGCCTTCTCTTCAATCCACGGAGAATGACCCGGTTGGCGGCTTCAGCCTGCCCGTTGGTTTGGGGGTGCTCGACCGAAGTGAAGTGTTGCTTTGTCCCGAGTTTGGCCACGAATTCCTGGAATTTTCTGTCCGTGAACTGGGTGCCGTTGTCGATTATTATCGCCTGTGGTACCCCGAATCGAGCGAGTATGTTCCTCTTGTAAAATCGGAGTACGTTTTGGGATGTGATTTTAGCGAGCGTTTCAGCTTCTATCCATTTTGTGAAGTAATCTACAGCGACCACCAGGTATTTGTTTTGGTAGGAGCCGACCGGGAAAGGTCCGAGGAGGTCCATTCCCCACGTAGAGAAAGGCCAAGGTGAGGAGAGAGATTTCAGCTCGTTTGGTGGTGCCAGGTGCATGTCGGCGTGACGCTGGCATTTGTCGCATTTCTTGACATACTCTTTGGTGTCCTGTTGCATGGTCGGCCAGTAATAGCCGGCTCTGAGGGCTTTCCTAGCTAGTGACCGCCCGCCGAGGTGCTGGACGTTGATTCCATCATGGACCTCCTGGAGTACCTCTAGTGCTTGCGAGGCATCGATGCATTTAAGGAGGGGGATGGAGAAACCTCGTCGGTACAGCTTGTTTTCGAGGATAGTGTATGAGCACGCTCGTCTCTTAATCGTTGAGGCTTCTTTCGCGTCGGCGGGGAGCTCGTCTTTTGTGAGGAAGTTGTACACTGGGGTCTTCCAGCATCGGTCGTCCCCGATGGCGAATATCTGTAGAGCTCGCGCGTTTTCGCCTACACTTGGTCTGGGCAGAATTTCTTGGATAACCGATTTGTTTCCCCCTTTCTTTCTCGTGCTCGCAAGTTTGGACAGTATGTCGGCGCGCGAGTTGTGTTCTCGGGGGATATGCTCGACTTCTACTTTGGCGAATTTTTTTATCTTATCTCTGACGAGCGCGAGATATTCGGCGAGTACGTCGTTTTTGGCCTGGTATTCACCGCTGATATGAGATGCGACGAGTTGGGAATCAGTGTAGATCTTGATCTCTCGTGCCCCTATGTCCTCGGCGAGTCTCAGTTCCGCGAGGAGGGCTTCATACTCGGCCTGGTTGTTCGACGTGTTGAAGGAGAGGACTAAAGATACTTCTATGATAAGACCTTCGTCGTTTTCCAAGATAATGCCTGCCCCGCTGCCCGAGCTGCTTGACGCGCCATCTACGTAGATGGTCCACTTGTCTTTAGTTGCGTTGGGCGAGTCGGGGATAGAGGTCATCTCGGCCACGAAGTCCGCCAGTGCCTGTGCTTTTAGTGCCTTCCTGCTCTCATACTGTACGTCGAATTCTGAAAGCTCGAGGGACCACCTTAGCATTCTGCCGGCCATGTCTGGTCGGCTGAGGAGTTGCTTGATGGGTTGGTCCGTCCGAACAAAGATTGTGTGAGCGAGGAAGTAGTATCGTAGCCTTCTGGCCGCTATTACTAGGGCCATGGCGACTTTCTCGATCTGTTGGTATCGCACCTCGGGTCCCTGTAGAGCTTTGCTGGTGAAGTACACGGGTTTTTGTCCGTCTACGGTTTCTCGGATCAAAGCCGCGCTGACTGCTTCGTTTGAAACGGCCAGGTAAAGGTACAGAGGCTCGTTGTCGTCAGGTCGAGAAAGGACGGGCGGCGAGGAAAGTACTTTCTTGAGGTGTGCCAGTGCTTTCTCGCATTCCTCGGACCACTCAAAGGCTGCTTCTTTGCGTAGCAGTTTAAAGAAAGGGAGGGCGTGCTGGGCGGATTTCGCGACGAAACGTGATAGCGCAGTGAGCATCCCGTTTAATACTTGGATGGATTTTTTATTGTTAGGAATGGGGAGCTCGGAGAACGCTCGGCATTTATCCGGGTTGGCTTCTATTCCCCGTTCGGTCAGATAAAAACCGAGGAATTTTCCTGCTCGGACGCCGAAGGTGCATTTCTCCGGATTGAAGCGCATCTTGCAGGATCTGGCCCGCTCGAATACGCGCTCGAGATGGGCGGTGTGGTCGGTGTCCCCTCGAGACTTGACGATCATATCGTCCATGTACACCTCGAGGGTGTCGCCGATCTCCCCTCGGAACACTTTGTTCATCATCCGCTGATACGTGGAGCCCGCGTTTTTGAGGCCGAAGGGCATTACGTTGTAGTAGTAATTGCCCGACTCGGTCATGAACGCCGTGTACTGCTTGTCGCTCCTCGCCATCGGGATCTGGTTGTAACCTGAATAAGCATCCATAAAAGATAATAATTTATAGCCGGCCGAGTTGTCGACCAGTCTATCAATGTTTGGTAAAGGATAGGCGTCTTTTGGACATGCCCGGTTAACATCAGTATAATCAACACACATTCTCCATTTTCCATTAGATTTCTTAACGAGTACAACGTTTGAGAGCCAAGTTGAATACTTGGCCTCGGAAATAAAATTTGCCTCTAGGAGGTCTTTTACAGCTTTCTCGGCAGCCTCCGCTTTCTCGGGAGACTGCCGACGCCTACGTTGAACTACGGCCTTTGCGGCTGGATTGATGGAGAGGTGGTGGCAGGCGACCTCAGGGTCGAGTCCGGGCATTTCCGCGGCGCTCCAGGCGAACAGATCAGCATTGGCTCGAAGGCAGGCTATGAGCTGCTTCCTCGGAAGGTCTGGGATCCCTTTACCGATTTTCACTGCTTTGTCAGGGTTTTCGCCCAAGGGGACCAGCTCGAAATCTCCGTCCGGAACTGGTCGGAAGGGGTGAGGTGACTTCGACCTCGTCTCTTCCCCAGTCTTTAGTTCTTCCTCTGCAAACCGGGCATCCAGGTCGACTGAGCTGACGTTGGTTGTCTGATGCTGGTCTCCTCGAGGATGCTTGTCTTCGGCCCTTGGCTTTTTGTTGGAGCTGGTCGGCGGAGTGATCAGTTCTAATCCTTTGACGGAGGCGTCGAAGATTCTTCTGGATGCTTCAATATCGGCGTTGATGGTGGCCACTCGTCCTGTCCTCGTGTAGAACTTCATCTTCAGGTGGACAGTGGAGGGTACGACGGTCAGTTCGGCCAGAGTGGGGCGTCCGATGATGCAGTTGTACAGGGTTTTGCAGTCGATCACCAAGAACCTAGTTTTGACTTGCCTAGAAGCCTCCCCTTCTCTGAAGGTGACAATCAGCTCGACGTAACCCCATGGTTTAGTGGTAGCTCCGTTGAAGCCTTGAAGGTCTGAACCCACGTAGGGAGTGAGGTGTGAGTCGTCCAGCTGGAGTGTCCGGAAGAGATGGGAGTACATGATGTCGACCGAGCTGCCTTCATCAACTAGGACCCGTCGAACATCGAAGTTCGCCATTCTTGCTCGGACGAGCAGAGGAATTGTGGCGTTTGGAGCTCCGCCGGGTAGTTCTTCCAGGTAGAAGGTGATTGGTTCAGATTTCCCTCGGAACTTTCTCAGTGTAGGGCCGAGGTCTGCGTTGGCGCTGAGCAGCTCATCGAACTTTCTCTTCACTGAACTGATGGTGAGGGAGCCCGGATCTCCGCCGTTGGAGACGACCATGGCGAATGGGAATCCTTCCCATTTGCTGAGTGCGGCAGGTGCCCCGACCGATGGTATGAAATCTTCAGATCGGGTCACTGACAGGGCTACTTGTAGGGGCCTGTTGTCCGGCGAATTCCCTTCGTCAGAGTTTCTGTGGTCGTCCCTTCGGGAAGGTTCCCCTTTCTGTGTGTATTTTGAAAGGCGACCTTCCTTGATCAGTGTTTCAATAGCGTCCTTGAGGTGAATGCAATCCTCGGTCATGTGTCCATGGCTCCTGTGGTATTTGCAGTACTTGGACTTGTCGGTTCCTGGCCTCGCGGGGTTTGACTTCGGGGGTCTGATGTTCGACTTTTTGAAGTCAGTGTTTTGGCATTCGGCTAGGATCCTTTCCCGTGAGGCGTTCAGCGGGGTATATTCGTTGAAACGACCAGAAGGTCCCCGGCGTTCTTTGATGTCGAGAGACCTGTCGTCTTTCCTTCTCTCGTGCCCGCGCCTCGAAGTTGAGGGCTCATGGTTTGAACTGCGAGCGGCGTCGTTGTCCCGTGACGCTCTCGTGGTAGCAGCTTCTGCTTCCTCATATCTGATGAAGGCCTGAGCCTTGCGAAGGAGGGCGTTCATGGAGTGGACTTCCTCAATCTTGATGGCCTTTTTGAAGTCGCTTCCGGGGAGGAGCCCTCGTTCGAGTAGGTACCTCTTCATGTAGTCCGCGGTCTGCACTTGGACAGCTTCTTTGTTGAACCTGTCGAGGTAGTCTCTCAAAGATTCGTTGGTACCTTGGATTACTGCCTCAAGATTTGCTTCTGATTTCGGTTGGCGACGAGACGCGGTGAAGTGGCTTAGGAAAAGATCCTTCAGTTCAGTCCAGGAGTGGATGGAGTTAGGGGGCAGATTCCTGTACCAATTCATCGCGCCTTTCCTTAGCGTGGTCGGAAAGATGCGGCATTTGATGGATCCTCGTACCACATGGTAGTCCATGACAGCTTCGATGCTCCTTATGTGGTCATCGGGGTCGGTGGTCCCGTCATAGTGGTCTAAGGCTGGTGGTTTTTCCATCCCCCGGGGAAGACGAACACGCCGGATTTGCTCGGACAAGGGACTGCGGAAATCCTCCTCGTCGCTAGGTTCAGGGGAGTTTGAATGTCTGCCCCGCTGGGATTTAGTGCGTGCTTTGCCAGAGGTTTTGCGGTTGTCTTTTGGAGAATGCTCGCGGACTTTCTGCACGGCTTTGGAGGGGCCTCGGTGTTCCTGCTCGGGTGAGAGACTCTTGGCTTCAGTGGTTTCAAGTTTCTGATTCTTCCGAGTCTTTCGAGGTGGAGAGCGGGAATAAGACCGCTGGCGCCGGTTTCTTCTCGAGGGGGAGCGAGACCTAGATGGACTGCGCTTGCGACTTCTCCTCGGAGGAGACCGCGAAGAGGAATAGGAACGTGACCGATGGCGTCTCCGTTGGGGGGAGCGATATCGTCGCTTCCTTTCCAGGTCGTGGATGCGGTCGCCCTGTTGGCGGATGAGGCGGTTGGTCTTCTGTAGCTCTTTGAGTAGGAGAATGGCGGTCGGATCAGCGCCCTCGGGAATGTTGATCTGTTCCTCCTAGTCCGGGCTACGGCTTCTTCGTCTGCCAGAGGTGTGGGTGAACGAGGAAGCGGGTTGCCCGTCTCGGGTATCAGTTTCATTCACCACTTGGAGCTGCTCTGGTTCAGTCTGGGGCCGGGTCTGCCCGTCTTCCCCGTTCTGAACTTGTCCTTCAGGATGGGTTTGTTCGACGTTCTGGACTTGTTGAAGGCCGTGCACGTGTTGAATGTGCTGAATCTGTTGCCTCTGTCCGGAAAAAGCACGTTCCTGCCGACGGCGATTCGTCAGTTCGCGGCTGGAATCTTCAATCAGTTGTTCCAGGACGAAGGGATCAGGACTAGGTATGTTGTTGTTGGCCATGACGATGGTGAAAGGTTATGCTTTGATCTTTGTTAAAGAAGGGGGAGCAAGGTTCCCACAGACGGCGCCACTGATCGTACCTGATCAGGAGAATCGTCAAGGCGCAATATCTGGCTTGAAGAGCAAGATGGGGGGGGGGGGGTACCTGCAAGGTCCTCCGATGCTTAAGTCAGTAGCTATCAGAGAATGAGGTTTAGAGTTAAGAATAGAATACCTGACCCTCTAGTGAAAGAGGGTATTTATAGCCCCCAGCGCTGGGCCAAGGTTCCCTAATTGGGCCAAATCCAACTGGAGGCCCACGTGCTAGGGAACTGCCAGAACGTCCCATGCTAGGGCTGAGTCAGCAGGAGACTCACGTTCCGGATGATCATAGCGTAGGGTTCGGAGGTGGTTGACCGAATTCCTCGCTGCGTGACGCGTGGTCTTCGTGCGTGGATAACTCCTTGACGGTTATCCAGTAAGTGGGCCTAAAGGTTTGGGCCTGCTCGGCCAGAGTCTTCGCGAAGGGCAGCCCTTATCTGTTGTCCAGTAATTGGGCCCAAGGGAATTGGGCCTGCTCGGCTGGTAACAAGGGTTGGGCCTGCTCGGCCCAGACCAGAACAATTATTTTTTAGAATCGTACCAAAGAACAATCGATTTAGATGTTATGTGTCTTATTTTGTTCTTAAGATAATCAAACGTGACTTCAATTAGCTTAGTTTTTTTAACTAATAATTTTTACATTTTAATAATCAAACAAGATTATTCATTATCATGTGACCTTTTAAATTATTTTATTTTAAAGTAATCCAAATTTTTTAATCAATTTACATTAAAGTTACAAGTACACAATTAGTTATCATAAGAATTTGCCATTATTATAACTTATATTGGTCCTAGACTAATCATTTAAGAGGAAACTGCAATGGGTGTCAAAATTTTCTCATTTGAGAATTTGGAGGGCAGGATTTCCGAAAACGAATTTTTAAAAAAATATAGAAAAATATTTGACATTTTTTGAAAATATGATTTTGTTTAGAATGATAAAAGAGTCATTATCATTACAAATTTTTTAATTTTCAAAACAGTATAACAACCTAAAAGATATTTGAAAAATTTATGTAAACTCTCCAAAACCCTCTTTCAATATAATTTTTGAGTTTCCCCGTTTTATGAGATTTTTGGTGTTAGGAATAAAATCAAACACTCCAAAACTCTAATATCCAAAATCTTTTTATTTTTTTCACCCAATTCTTCCTATTTTTCAAAGTCCTCCCCTACCTTCCCTCCCAAACATAGCCTTAAAGAATTTAACACTATTACATGCCCATGATTAAATTCTAACTCGATCTCTGATTAAAATGACTTTTTTTTTACATATTGACTATTTACATGATAGTTTGATCTCCGTATCTTTTTTTTTTTCTTCTACACATTTCATCTGTCTGCTAATTAACTCCAACAACCATATTTCACATCAGTAATTGGCATTGCATTTTCAAAGTGAAAAAATACAGTGATTTAGGATGCAATCAACACAAGTTATAAGAGGATAATCATGGTAGGATCCTCAAATTAACACACATCTGTAGCCCTCTTATTCTGACATCAAGTTACAAAGACATTAAAAGAAATTTTCATAACCATATTAAAAGAAAATTTGTATTAAAAAAAATCGTAATAAAAGAAATTTTTGTAACCATCTAAGAAAATTTGAAATTTGATTAAACTAAAAGAATTATTCCCAAACAAAACCACAAATGCACCTATTCATCAGGTTCAGCAATGTGGGGATCTAGAGCTGCTCCTAATCTCTACTCATTTGAATTTGGTTTCATGTAATTCCTAACGACATCTCGGTAGAAATCAACGATGTTCCATCGGGCCGGAGCATTTTCCAACCCATCCTCATCAACTTCCTTTTGCCCAGTAATCTTCTTATAAAGTCGTACCCATTTGTATGATGCTCGCTTTAATCGAACACTCTGAGTTCCTCCAAGCAGATACCTGATGAAGTCCCTAGCTAGCTTTGTAAGTTCCACGCCGTTGATGACATAGATATACTGAAAAAGATGTAAGATGGTGTTATCATATCAGACATGGTGACACATACATCATTATCAGAGAGAGCAAGATAGGGAGAGTGTACCACAAATATAAAGCCAATTGTTGCAAAAACAACTTGAAGGGCCTCATCCGACATTCCATCCTCTGATCCACCAGAGCCGTCGCCACCGCCGCCACCACTTCGTCCACCTGGTGGCTTGGACCCACTTCCCCCACTGTATTCTCCCTTTCGGATTTTTTCTTGTAAATTTTTCATAGCTTCCTCCAGAGATTTCCGCTGGGAATCCTAATCATCAATATTCATAAAATGAAGAAAAATTAAAACCAAAATTGCGGAAATATAAATACAGTTTAGTAGTAACATCTAAGCATTTCCTACGTGAGCCAGCGCAAATTCGGCTCAAAATAGCTTAAAAGAATAAATTTTACATGTTCTCTCAAAGGGAATCTAAAGGAAAATTTAGCATCTATAATAAACCAAACGATGAAGGCAAAATGCATAGTATAACTCAAATGAAAGTGCATTATACCTCACTATTATCCATCATCCCTTTACCACCAGCCAAACAAACATGGAGCGGTTTCCGAGATTTTAAAACAGGCAAACATTGTAAGCCAGATGAAGATTTTGCTCTTGGGATCAGGAAGGTCCTAGAGAGAGGGTTGGCATTCATTGACAATCCATGTGGTGTAGAAAGAAAATGGTGTGGCTGATACTTTTTTCTGATGCAGATCCCAGGATTGCTTGCGGCAACTTGGATGGTGTTCATCTTTATTGAATGAAGTGGGCACCACAAGCTTCACTCCTGCACATCATCAAAGCATGATTAAGTCATATAATTTCAGCAGAAAACTGAAAGTGACGGGAACTTTGTAAAATAAATCAGAGATTTCACACATCAATCAAAGCAACTGAACCGCTCAAGTGCTCAACTAAACTGATAATATGTATCACAACATTAACCACAAAAGACAAGTTATTCCATCATCGAACTATGAAGTTCCAATCACAACATGCACTAAACCAGCATAAGTCATTATTCTCTCTAAGATCTTCCAAACAAAAACATAGGAGTGTGCATGATTTGGTTTTAATGAAAATTCAAACAACGTACATACTTAAACTAATAAACTTATTCTATGGATTAGATTTCAAAACTGGTCCTGATTTCCTCTAAGGTTGGCTCAAAGTAAAGTTATGGTTCTGCTTGTAATTATGCCTCCAAGCAAAATAGTCGTTCTGCATTCAATTATAGCTCAAAGCAGACCAGTGTGAAAGCTATTCTATGGCTCTGCATATTGAACCACAATGTTTAATATGTGCATGCAATTATGGTGTCATTGGTGTGCAAAGAAAGCCCGGGCTATGAAGCCCAATGATCTTTGAGTCAGTTATACATAGCCTAAGCTTAAATAACACCTAGAGATGTATAGGAAAGATAAGACAGGAAAATTACTAATTTGATAGAGAATAATATTTCCTTTAGTAAATACTCAATTTTCATGTTGATTCTATCTGTGATCTGACTAAGAACCTGAGGGGAAACTGTTAGGGATCCTATATATACATACTACTTCAAGAAATAGAATTACTGGAGTAGAGTTTATTTTAGAAAAAGGGGAGAGTGCTCTAGTTTGAGGGGATCAGAGTCCTCCGTGTACATTTTCCCTTTGTCATCAATAAAACTAAAGCATCAAAATAAACATGGTTGACCTATCGTTTCAAGGTAGGAATTTCAAGTTCCTATCAGAAACTCTACATAGAAACACTTCAAACTACATACAAATAAATACATCTCAATATGAATGTGTTAAACTTCAGTTGAAGTGGCAAACAGAGAATTAAGATACAATGGTCACCCAGTAAAACTATCAGCAATTCAGCAGCAACAGGACCATAAGACTTAAAAAGAGTTGATGCACGCTCAATTCCTTGTAGCTAATTTAACATTTGACTACAAACTTGTTTATTAGTAAAAAACTACATGTTCTGCATCAGGTATATGGCAGTAGCCTCTACAACCAGAATCATGTCATTAAAAAATACCATGATATATGATCATATATAAATTCAATCACAGGAATGTTTTATAGCTTCATATCTTGCTTAATTAAAAGCAAAACCTCTTGTAACAGAAAAACCTTTTGTAGAGACATAATAAAGATTAAATTCAAAGCACCTATCACTATTTAAATAACATTTACTTCAATATAAACATGAAGTTGCAAACCCAAATTCTAGGCATGTAAAAAACCCACAGAAACAATAAACTAATATCAACCTACCGATAAGAATTTAAAAAGAACAATTTTACAAAGAAAAAATTTTGAATTGAAATCAAGGAAGCATATTGCATGATCAGAACCCTAACCGAAACAAAAACAGAGATAATCAAATACTCAAAAGCATATTACAAAATCAATTGATTCAGTTTATCTAGAAAGAACATATTTTGAATTGAAATTTGTTCATAACATTGAAAAATTCGATGGAATCAAGAAGTACAAGAGAAGAGTGCTGCTTGAAACTTACCGTGAAGTTGATTTGGATACTGAGAAGAGAGGGTAGAGAGATTTGGAAGAAGGGAGTTGCGAAATGGAAGCGCGATTGAGATGTGAGAAGAGAGAAGAATGAACGGTGAGACTACGCCGGTCCGGTGAGAGGCGGCGAAGAATCGTAACCGATAAGATGATTTCCAAATGGTGTATGTCACTTTGTTTATAACGTGTTAATTATTAACCATGGTTTATCTCACATTATTTTTTTTTATTTTTTATTTTTTTTTAAATGTTCTCTTTAATTTTAGAAAATTTCTTTACCTACCTCCTACTTTCTTAGTCACCTCTGTGGCGAAAAATCAAAAATACTCTTATTTCAAAAATATATTTCTGAAATAATTTTTTTTTTTAATTTTTCCAGAATTCGGAAATACACTTCCAAAAACATGAAATGGGAGTGTTTTCGGAGATGCATTTCCGAAAACTCTCATTTTTAAGGGTTTCGAAAATATACTTCCGAAAAATGCATACCCAGACCAACAACTTCCACTGTGGCCAATGTGAGTGTGATGATAGACACAAAAGTGATGAACAAAGAATCTAAATCCGTATGCGTGTGCGTGTGACAGAATATCTTAATTAGTTATCCTTTTTATTTTTTTAACACTTCCTAACAGCTTCACTATCATAAAACCTCCAATGCACCAAACAAGTTCAGGTAGCTTGGTAGCTTGAAATGTTGTAACTTGTTTTCTTGTACAATATGCTACCAGTGCATTTCAAAGTTCATAAATGTTGAAATAAAAGGGTTTTCAAAAAAGATGAGAGAAGAAGAAAGATAAAAGCAGTAAAATAGGGGTTTTTCTAAAGTTGTTGTTCTGGGTAAGATTTTTTCGGAAGTATACTTCCGAAATCCAAAAAAATGGGTGTTTTCGGAAATGCATCTCCGAAAACACCCCCATTTGATGTTTTCGGAAGTGCATTTCCGAATTCTGGAAAAATTTTGAAAAAAAATTTACTTCGAAAATGCTTTTATGAAGCAGGGGTTTACGATGGGGATCACCCCCATAAAGAGGTGGATAAAGAAATTTTCTTAATTTTAACCTATAATTAGTTAGGCAAAGGTCGATAGGATGAATTAGTTATATTTTTAACGATATAATTAACTAATTATATTTAAGAATCAGTTAATTATTGTATTTAAGAATTAGCATGGCTTATATTTCTAAGAATTACTATGATGAAAAACAAATAGGCAAACGAGAATATGAGTACAGGTAGAAAAAATATTGAGAGTTAGAATAGATCGTGCTCTCTATTCTAGAATTGTGTGAAGACAGGTAATGTTAGATCCGCAATGGTAGAGGTGTTCAAAATCAAACCAACTTAATAGAAAATTACAAACTAAACCAAACCAAATCAAAATCGCAAAAAATTGCATTTGGTTCGGATTTGCTTGAGCCATCTTTTAACAAAACCGCACGGTTCGGTTTGCGGTTTGTATTTTGTAAACCGAACCAAACCGAATCAAACCGCATTATGTTACAATCAAACTCAAACTTAAACCTATTATACCTTAGCCTTATGATTACGAACAATTTTCTCATCCTTACACATATGATTTCAGACCCTATCTTCTAAAATCTCTAATAGTATTATCGCGCCTTTTTTGCCACATACATCTTCCATCTTCTTCTCTAATCTCTACTCTCTTATATTCTTTCTTTTTCACACTCTCATTTTTATGAAATGTTCCCTATTTCAGTTTTGTTTTTATCGCACATCTTCACTAATGTCTCGTCTCGTCTCATCTATTTATTTTGTTTCATTCTAATAATTTTTATATTGTTTTATGCTATTATTTTATGTTTATTATTCCACTTTTGTCTAATTTAATTTTTACATATTAAATGGAAAGTTGTTGTCAAAATATGACGAGTTTTGTTGATATTTGATAGTGTATGAATGTCAAAATACAAAGTTATGTTGTCATCTATATGTGTATGGTTTAAGGTACGCACGCTTTTCATACTTCAGTCTATCCCTTTTTGAACTCATTCACTAACTTAGACATTGAAGTGTTAATTTTGCAGATCTACTCTCATGTTCTACTGCTTCGGAGACTTGCAAAATTGTATAAGAAGTCAAGTACCTCAATTCAAGCATAATTCTATTCCAATCCATAACAGTTTCAATACATATCTTAAATTTTATTTTTAGTCCTTTAAATATTTTCAGTAAATTTTGATCAGCCCTAAATTTTCTGTCATGAGTTTTGATTTTCGTTGTTAATTGGATCTATCAGAAGATAACGTGCCACAATCACATATATCACTTTAATAGCATGATTTATATTGTAAGTTGTTTTACTTTGAATTTCTTTCATTTTGGAATCTTAGTGGATAACTTTGCTCTCACGTCTTCCACAACGTTGTATTAATTTTTGAAATAGTCATCAAAAAATACATTAAAAGAACAATGACAAGAAGTTAATATCTTCCAAGTTTATTACTTCAAAATGGAAGTACTTCTTTTGAAGATAAGATCAAGAAAGTTTCTCAAGAAGTTAATTGTACAATAGTATGCTCAACAAATCCACTACAAAAAAAGCATGTGTATTATTCACAGAAATTGTGTCCCACTATCTCATGATAACACTGCAAGCTACATGCATATGAAGTGACATGTCGTACTCTCCAAACATCTACACTTAAATTTACCAGTTGGAATGTATCTATTGATATTGGAAAGGAACTTTATATCCTTACAACATCTCTCTTTTGAAAAGGCTATAAAAAAATGTCAAAGATTTTAGAAGAAGTGCCGAAGCTCATATACTCAAGCATATGCGGAAGCTGATGCAAAAGGTATGCGAGTTTAAGCCAAACAATAAAGGAGATAAAGAATGAGAAGAAAGTAGAAAAAGAAGAACACTACAAGATGCTAACCAAGTGCTGATCAAATACATCTTTGTATAATTATGTAAAAGCAAAGAGTTGTTGCTCATAACTTGCTTAACACTTTGTGTTATTATCTCTTGTACTTAACAATTGATTAATCAGTTTATAAAAAGCAATCATGTAAACACAAATCATTAAGCAACTGATAGTTGTTTGTTCCTTGAGAGACTAATGTTAGTATGTAGACTCAAAAAGACTTTGACAAATTGTCATTGTGGAAAAATCTCCTCAAAGGGACCAGTTGGGTCAGAATCCTTACGGAGGCAATGATCGTTATATCTCTTAGGGGACCAGTTGAGTCACAATTTTTAAGAGATCACTAACAGCTTGATCGTTGCTTTGGTTGTTAGTCACTGGCGGTTAGCCCGTGCATTTGTAATCATTTTGATGATAGTGGATTAAATCTTTTTCTAAGACAAAATCACCTTGACGGATGGATAAGATTAACCTTCTCTAAGGTGAACCTGGATAACATGAATGTGTCATTTTTATCTTCATTGCACTCTTTATTGTTCATCATTTTGAATGCATAGAATTTCTAAGGGAAAAGTTTTGAAAACCCAATTCAAACCCTCATTTCTTGCGTTTTTCTCTACTTTCAATAAAACACATCCATAATAAATTTGAGAGTTTAAATCATTAAAAAAATTACATTATGAGACTAAAAATAATGGTTTATTTATCTATAATCTATAATAGAAGAAAATTTGTTGTTTTGGAAATCACAAAAATACCTTTTTTGTTATCTTAGTCTAAATTATAAATTTAAGGGAAAAAAATGTCTTTTGTTGGTTTTTTCCAACTCACTTTTGACTTTCCAACTCACTTTTCATTTTTTTACTTTTTCACTTTTTACTTTTCCAATCCACCTTTCACTTTTCACCTTTCACTTTTCATTACATTATAATAATTATTTCTAATAAATTACTAATCAAAGTATTCCAATAATTTTTTTTTATAAAAAGATTATTATGATCATTTTAAATGATTGTTAATTTACATTTAAAATAGTATTTAATTTTTATTTTAAGATATAATATTTTTTAAGAAAAGAATAATATTTTTTAGTTTTTAAAAAAAAATCAATTAAAATGAATTTAAAAATATACTTCAAAAAATGTGTTATTGGATAAAATACAAAAATGTGTGTCACTTATCATTAACTTTAATTTATATGATTCAAAATATTATTATATTAATATATGTCATTAATGAAGTTTATACAATTAAAATAATATTTGCACAAATAAATATTAGTAAAATTATTTGTTATTGATGTCATTTCACAAATATGTGTTATCAATGTAAATAGGATATATATATATATATATATATATATATATATATATATATATATATATATATATATATATATATACACACGGAGAAAGTGTATTACTTATTCAATTGTAACATACTACTATTATTTATAGTCAAATTCTATTAGTATATCAAATTCTATTGAATGCAATCATTTTGTTAATAATTTTATGGATGATAATTATTATTTGGCAAAGGAAAACTAAATGCAATAAAGTTCTAATAAACTTATTTTCTTCTAATATGAAAATTATATAAAATAGAACAATGAAACTATTAATTCAAATATTTAAATATGAAATTAATCAACTATTAAAATATTGAATATTTACGGGAACTTTAAATTACTGATCAAAATATTGAATATTAACGGGAACATGAAGTTACTGATCACAATATTGAATATTAACGGGAACCTGAAATTACTATTTAAAATAGTGAATCTTAATGGAAACACGAAGTTACTGATCACAATATTGAATATTATGGGAACATGAAGTTACTGATCAGAATATTGAAAATTAACGAGATCCTGAAGTTACTGATTAAAATAGTAAATATTAACGGGAACATGAAGTTACTGATCACAATATTGAATATTAACGGGAACCTGAAGTTACTGATTAATTAAAATATTGAATATTAATGTGAATATGAAGTTACTGATCAAAATAGTGAATATTAACGGGAACATAAAGTTACTGATCATAATATTGAATATTAACGGGAACCTGAAGTTACTCATTAAAATATTGAATATAACCGGGAACTTGAAATTAGTGATCAAAATATTGAATGTTAATGGGAATATGAAGTTACTGATCACAATATTGAATACTCACGGGAACCTGAAGTTACTGATTAAAATATTGAATATTAACGGGAACATGAAGTTATTGATTAAAATATTTAATATTAACATGAACATGTTGTTACTGATCAAAATATTGAATATTAACGGAAACATGAAGTTACTGATCTAAATATTTTGAAATTAACGACGAGAACATGAAGTTACTGATCAAAATATTGATTATTAACGAAAACATGAAGTTACAAAAGGTTGTTTAGACACAATTTAATTTTGCTGCTTTCAATTTTGTTCCCGAATTTTTTTAGACACAATTTAATGTTAATTATTCTTATTTTTTCCCACAAAATGTTAAGTATTTTAATATACATTTTTTCTATTAAAAATATATATCTGAAACAAATGCGCGTCCGATACTAAAACCCATGCGAACGCACGGGTTTGTTACTATTTTATATTCTAAAAACCAATCCGGACTTCGTTTTGGAGTGTTGAGTTAGTGTTCTTTCTTCTTATATATTCTCATCAATGGCAGGATCTCATCACTTTATTTGCATTACTCATCCATTACTTAGTCATTTTTATAAGAAGGAGTGCTTTAACTGACACATTTGTTATTTATTGATAAGCTCATATTAGAGTCTAATTTATTTGAATAAGAAAGGTAAATTTGGCATATCATACAATTGATTTGTTATTGTTAGATAGTAAATTATTAGATAGTAGATTTGAGATTTTAAATTACTCCCTCCATTTTAAAATATCGGCCGTTTTAACAAATAAAATTTGTTTTAAAATAATTCTCATTCTCATTTTTTAATATAGTAATAAATTTACACTACTTCTAATACTTTAAGAGTGAAGACCCATTTTGGTCCCTCACAAATATTAGACGAGTTAAATTAGTCCCTCACAAAAAAATTGATCCAATTTAATCCCTTACAAAATTTAACCGGATTCATATTAGTCCTTCTGCTAATATTTTTCTCAAATCGGTTTTTTTCTATTTCTAAACCGGTTCTTTTCATAATTTTAAATCGTGACTGGACTAACACGTTGGATTTTTTTTTAAATAGTAAATTAATTTTTATTTTTAATTTCATTTTTAAACAGTTCTCAATGAATAATACCAAAAAAGTCTAAATTATTTCTTATAAAGTAATTTTTAAATAAGTAATTTTCATGATTTCTACTAATATTAACAAATTTTATACATAAATTTTTATCAGGTCTCAAATCCAAGTCCCTTCAAGTTAAATGATTTTCACTTTACAACTAGACAAAACAATTTCTATCGTTAATAAAGTGACTATCATTTACAACTAGAAAAATCAATTTCTATTGTTAGTAAAGTGACTATTATTTACAACAAGACAAATCAATTTCTATTATTAGTAAAGTGATTATCATTTACAACTAGATAAATCAATTTCTATTGTTAATAAAGTGATTATCATTTACAACTAGACAAATCAATTTCTACGGTTAGTAAAGTGACTATCAATAACAACTAGACAAATCAATTTCTATTGTTAGTAAAATGACTATCATTTACAAATAGACAAATCAACTTATATTTTATTAAATTGACTGTCATTTAATCTGAAGAGACTTAGGTTCGAGACCATATTAATACAAATTTTGTATTTTGTATTTTAATTTTAGAATTGTTTAAGATTAACCACATGGGCCTGAGTTCAACTCCTTATAAGAAATAATTTTGGTTTTTTTTATATTATTAAGCTATAATTGTTTAAAAATGAAATTAAAAATAAAAATTTAGAAAATGAAAATAAAATAAAATTCAACGTGGCAATCCAGTCACGGTTTGAAACTAGAAAAAAACCGGTTTGAAAAAAAAATTAACAGAAGGATTTATATGATCCGGTTAAATTTTATAAGGGATTAAATTGAGTCTATTTTATTGTGAATGACTAATTTGAGTCGTGTAATATTTTTGAGGGACCAAAATGGGTCTCCACTCATACTTTAATAAATTTAATTTATTAATGTCTTATCACAACATTACATTCAAAGAATTTGTTGGTAAAAACTTTAAACGAAACTCATTTTAAAACGTAATAAAAGTTTACAACTCGAGACTAAGAGTGTGTTTGGATGAGGTAATTGGAAATTTTAAAGAAATTTAAAATTCAAAGCAATTCAAATGATTCAATTGAAATCCATTCATTTTAAATTATTTTGTTTGGATGGAGTATTAAGGTAATTCATTGTTAGAGTTTTGGGTATTTTTTATAAAATAGAAAATTGAAAAGTAGGGACCAAATTGTAATTTTTAAAATTTTGAAGGACCAAATTGTAAATTTTAAAAATTATTAAGGACTAACTTGCAATTTTTTTAAAAAAATTAGAGTCAATTCTATAATTTTGGAAAATATGAGGACCAATTTGCAAAATTTGAAGAAATAATAGTAACCAATACATTTTATGGAGTAGGAAGGAATTTTAAATTCTTTGATTTTTTGTGTCATTTCAAAATAATTAAATTCAACTTACATAAAATACTTCATAAATTTCCATCATTTTAACAATTCTTTCATTTTTGTATCCAAACTAGCGGGATACCCGTGCTATCGCACGGGGCCGTTTGGGTTTAATATAACTGTATCAACAATTTTTTTTTTAATTTATACAAATATTTGTAACTTATTTCCCTTTATTAATATAAGTGTATCAACAATAGTATTTTCCCTTTTATAAAATATTTGTAATTTATTTCCATTTATAAAATCAGATAACAGTAAACTTTTCTCCGTTTATAAAATGTAAAATATTTGTAACTTATTCAAATTTATAAAATATTTGTAACTTATTTGAAAATATTTGTAACTTAATCATTAATTTAAAAATATTTGTATCAACAATAATTTTTTCCCTTTATAAAAATATTTCCATCAAAAATAGATTTTTTTCGTTTATAAAAATGTTTATATCCAAGATACATCTTTTCCCGTATTTAAAAAGAATGTCGTTTTAAGAAAATTGGATCAACAATATACATTAAAAAATAAAGTAACACTTACGTTTAATTTATGATAAAATAATTTTTTAACTTCTAAATTATAAAAAATTTAGTTTAAAATTTTTATTTTGTTTTAGTATTTTTATAACTTAGAAGAGCGCTACATAAATGTGAAACAAAACACTATGCATGGAATACATGATGAACAAAGCAAAGTAGTTGTATTATGCTTGAAAGGTTATTATTCTTCTATTTCATTTTATAAATTAATAAATATTAAAATTTATATATTTACTTGCATATTCTTATTCTATAGTTTAGTGCAATTTTAAATTAGTGCATGATAAAATTACGTAAGTCCGTTTGTGATATTATACTTAAGAAATATTTAATTTAATTATAAGTGTTATTTTTGAATTAATATAAGCCATTGAATTTATTTACATTAAATTTCCATCATTTTAAAATCAAGACTTTATTGATAGTATATATTTCCACTTTTACATGACTGTGCAATATATTTCCCTTTTTAAAAGTTCTATTTACCTTGTCATTATTGTATTAATTTTCTTAATTTTTAATATCATTAATTCTTTTAATTATCAATAACATTTAATTTAATTACTTCACATTATTTCACATTATCATTAATTCTCTTAATTATCAATAACATTTGATTTTCTTATATTTTTTTCACATTATCTTAAATTTTTAATATATTGGTGTCTTTTTCCATTCCTCTACTTAAAATCCATAATAATTTTCAACAAAACTATAAATTATCTTGAATGCATATGCCAATATAGTGATTAATTACCTAATAATTCAGTAAATTTATTGTATAAATAATAAAAATTAAGATAAATTGAGAAATAAATTCTAAATGAGGCTGATATCTCATAGATATGCTTACATCTAACCGTGAATCCAGATCAGTTAACAAAACTCAATTGAAACTGAATGAGTTAATTGTAAAACTAAAAAAAATTCAAATCTAAAATTTATAATTGCTTTTCATCACATATCAGTTTTTAAATCCTTCTTATTATATCATATTTACAATTTTAACCAACCTACAATATATACGGTTCCCCGTCAAATTTCAGTTCTAAATGAATATCTACACTCCATGCTACACACACTTTTGTTTTCAAAATATAATAAAAATATAAATAATGAAAATAAAATTGGTTTACCAAAATAGTTTATTCTTTTTAAAAAAAGACATATTTTTAAATCAATAGATTAATATCAATATCATATGCATACTATATCAGTACCCGTGTGTTTGCAAACATTTAATTTTGAAATTTAATTTTAATTTCAAAATTTATAATTTAAAATTATCTATTTATTTTGCTTTTATTATAAATTAAATTATATTTTAAAGTTATTAATAATTAATAATAATGATGAATTGGTTCCTCCATGATAAATCATTTAGTGCAATTTATTTATACTAAAGATGCAAGCTTCCTCATATAAGAAAAAGAATCCAACAATATGAAAGATAAATAATCTTTTCTTATGTTTGGGAAAAACCAAATAGAACAACTACCTAAAATATTCATGGCATAGGCAAAACATGAAAATGTGATATAACCATATCATTTAACTAACATACTGATACATAGATAACAACACAAATCCATCGGTAGTGTTACATAGAAGAAAAGGTACCCAATTAAGGTGCCATTTCAGTCTGCAAAACTGTGACGTACGATGTCGCAGCAGGAGCTGTAGTTGCTGGTTGAAGAAGTTGTTTCTCTACATTCAGAATCTCACCTTTTGAAAAGAACAAAGAAAAATATAAGCAATCAAATTATTTTAACAAAATACTAACTGAAAATTGTCAAATGATACATAAAAACTACTATTCTAGAAAGGAACATTAATTTCAAATAATTGAAGAGAATCAATCATATATACCTGATTTGCTCTCTCTCTCACCCTTTTATTCTACTGGGATTTAATATCTTCAATTTGATTCCCTCTACTTCTACCGGCATGCTCAGTTTCTATCACCTAAACTATATCTAAACTATATTTCTCATTCTTATAATCACTAAAATATAGGCTGCTAAAATTTAAAAAAGAAAATTAAAGAGAAATGATTATTCTGTAGAGATAATATTTTTAGGAATAACCTTTGTATATCAATATCAAATGGAAAAACATGTAGAGGTAACAACCTATTTAGAGAAAACTATAAGGGAATGTTTTTGCAAGGACATAACATAACTGAGAGACACGTGTTGTCTAATCCCACTTGATTCACAACAACCATGAACTGTTGATGCAGCTCAATAGACCAAACAACTCACAACTTCTTCATTGTGGAACAATCATCTATCTCATCTACTTCATCTTCCTCAATAGACCAAATAATGAAGAACAATCATGCAGTCCTGTTTCAGCAGAAAAAATTTCAATTAACCACAAACATTAAAAATATTTTTCTTAAATCATATTAAGCCATGTAAAATTGCAGAATTATATTACTGCAGCTACATATCCAAATAACGATATAGTCGTGCCATACTGCCACTGTATTCTTTTATTGTCAAAAAACTATATACCAACACTTTTTGCATCCTCAACAATCTGTCAAGTATAAATTAATAAAAGTAGCATCAAATCATGTTGAACCACAATATATATGCAAATCACGGGGAAAGCGAAGTAGCATCAAATTCATCACCTAACAGTAACAATAAATAGAAAAGTAACATAATTTGTTTTCAATTGCTTTGTCTTTTGATATAAGTCTACACAAATCTCTCATGTCAATATACCCAAATTTCAAAAAAGTCATCACAGAATACCAACTACATTTTAGAATATTATGGGCGTATAAAACTTGGAGTGAGGATAAGACCTATGTTCTATTAGTAGCAATAGTCGATGATGCCTTTCCTCCGAGATATCTTCAATCTTTTTCCTGAACATACAAATTAAAATTAAGTGAGAGAAAAATCGATTTATTCAGATTTAAGAACAAAAAAAACAAAACCTTTTTATAACAACTAATCAAAAGATAACAACAGCTGAAGCATACCTGTTGAAGACAACATCAACAATGACCTAAATTGGGTTCTGATCAGTGAGAAAATTGATAATCTCCATAGCATGCTTGATGATACCAACATGAGCTTCTTCTCATTGTTCATCATGTACATTATGAGTGAGTTTGTCAGCCTCTCAACAATAGGACACTGGGGTTTCCTAAACCTCTTCATAGAGTCACTCAACAAAACATCAGTGAGCTAACACCCCAAAAACAACAAAGTAATCTGAAGTTCAGTTTTGGTTCATACAATTCAACGAACACTTTGTGGACAGACTAACAAAACAATCAATTTCAAAAACAATTGTTTCTCTCTGTAACAAAAACAAAAACACGAAAAAGAAAAAACCTGTGTTAAATTCGTTTCAAAGACATAATGAATGTACGACGCCTTCAAGGTCTCTCTTTTATCAGCTTGTAAAAACAGTGAGTTAAGGGTAGTGTTATATGAAAGATAATACTCTATCAAAGCAGATAAACAACTTCAGCACCCATAGATATATCTTTGCTTCCAATTGCAGCTGAAAGCTCCAATTGACGAGTTGGATTCAAGCCAATACTGGAATCAATAGCTGCATGAGGATAAATATACTGCACATCCAATTGAAAGTCAACCCTTCAATTAGAAAATGCTAGGAAATAAATGATGAAAACAAACCTGGGATTTGGAGGGTTAAGGAGTAGCTCCGACACCGGCAGAAACACAATATCCCTTAAAAAAGTATCTTCTTTTCCAGATCTGCATCATGTTCTCAGTCAGAATCACCGCCGCAGATTAAATCCCAACCGCACCTCTCATAAACTTCGACGCCACCAAGAGCTTCTACCAAATCGCGCCACCCTTCATATTTGGATCAAACCGCGACTGATCCCCTCCAACAGCAGCCACCGTGATCCTTGTTTCAACCATGTAAGCCACACAGACTGATGTTTGGATGAACAACAAATTTAGGGTTTGGAATGTATGCATCCATCTTAATATCCTTCAACAGTAAATCAAACGTTGTAATCTTGGGAAAGGATGCTTTGGGTTGAAAATCGTGAAACGTGTTTGCAGTATCAATGTATCGGTTGGCTGCTCATATTTCACAGCTAGTTTTAATGTTGATGGATTTTTATCGTGATAATAAATATAATTAAAGTTTAGAGGGATAATTGTGTAGTTGGGTAAATAAATCGTGCAGATTTTTGTAGTGATGCCATGTCAGCAAAATTTGAATTACAATCAACCATGTTTCAGTATTTAACATAAAGACTAATGTGCCCTTAGTGATTAGATTAGTTTAAGTTAAACTCAGTTTGGGCATACGTGGAAATTCCAGGTACTTTAACTTTTATATATTGTTAATAGACAATAAATTTGTGCAAATCATATTAAATTCCCTCAAAACATTACGTTACCTCATTAAAATGCTTCATCCAAAGACACTCTGAAATAATGTTTTCTAGTATGCGACGTCGTTTTGTAGTAGACTGCGGTAATTAGACAGTGTTCTTTCTTCTTCCACACTCTCATCACTGTCACGATCTCATCACAAAAATGACAAACAAAACAAAGAAGAAACACCCAACACCAACAACAACCTACGACGATGTAGACAACGACAACATCTGGTCTTCCTTAATCCACAAAGGAACACCAACAACATTCACAACAATCGCTTTATTCGCATTCCTGATCCGTTTCTTAGTAGCGCTATACCCTTATTCAGGCTTCGGAAACCCACCGAAATTCGGAGATTTTGAAGCACAGAGACATTGGATGGAGATAACGATCAATTTACCGATTCGTGAATGGTATAGAAATGGAACGAATAATGATTTGAGTTATTGGGGTCTTGATTATCCTCCTCTCACTGCTTACCAGAGCTGGATTCATGGAGTTTTGCTTCGACGTTTTCATCCCGGTTCTGTTTCGCTTTTCAGTTCAAGAGGGCATGAATCATATCTTGGGTAAGTGTGATTTGAACCCCATTAATATGTTTGACTTATTGTTTAACTGATCTAGGCCTGGTTTGATTAACAACTTAATTAAGTGATTCTAGCTTAAGTGCTTATTGTATAAGTGATTATAAGATAAAATAAATTCAATTGTTTTATTATATAAGCTATGATTTGTTTACATCATGGTTTTAAATTGTGGGTGTGGGTGTGTGATTACGATCATTATGCGTATTGCGGCTGTTGTAGCGTGAATTTTGATTGAGAAGAATGTGAAATGCACGTTAAGATTTTTTTTGAAGTAAATTGAGTTTTGGGTTTTAAATTTTGAGTTTTGACGTAAATACTTAAAGATACCCATGCGAAGTTGTCTGATGTGGTTCTTAATGTAGAAGGACGTGCAATTTCAAATCACACCACAATTGTGGTGTGATGTGGTTGCGAAGACAACCGCATCAGCAATATTGCGGCCGCAATTTAAAACTATGGTTTGCATAAGCTAACCTGGAGAGCTTATGGAAATAAGCTGAAATTAACTTATAGACATGTCATAAGCGGTTTTCATAAGTTATCTTAAATAGTCTTGCAAGTGGTTATGCTAGTAGATAAACTAAATTGAGCTGAATAGGCGTAGTGATGATTGGAGTTTACTCAATTGGTTTCACTGCTTAAGTAGTTAATCAGCTTAAGTTAAGATCAAATTGTTCGTATGGTACTCGAGTTTGATCTGTGGTTGAAACAATCCTTAGTGAGAGGGTTAGAAGTAAAGCAAGTGCTTAATCCGCTTTGGTTAAAATCAAGTCACTTGGATAATACCTAAGTTTGATATTGTGGGGAAAATGCTGCTAATGAGAATTAGAATTTAATCAAGTTGTTAGAAGTAAGTGGTGTATTTAAGATCAAACAAATCATTCAAATAGTACCTGGGTTTGCTACGTTAGTTAAAATGCTGTTGTAACTTGTAAGTAGTGACTTTACTGCTATTTCTATTTTTCCTTTAAAAATGGTGACCTACTTTTGCAGAAAACAACTTATGAGGTGGACAGTGATATCTTCCGATGCTCTGATATTCTTTCCAGCAGTTTTGTACTTTATTATTGCTCATTATAATCAACCTTCACGGAGCCGTAAAACTGATATAGCATGGCATATTACCATGCTTTTGCTAAACCCATGTTTGATCTTAATCGATCACGGCCATTTTCAGGTTTCTTCATAACAGAAGTTCATATGCTGTTTAATTCCTTTGGCTCTTTCCTTCTCTATCAGTCATACGATTGGAAGCGCCTTGATTCTTCAACGTTGCATTTTGTTATGTTTCAGTACAACTGTATCAGCTTGGGCTTTACTATTGCAGCTGTTGCTGCTATCCTCTCTGGGAAAGATCTTGTTGGCTCTGTTCTTTATGTTCTAGCCCTAAATCATAAACAGGTTAGTCTCCTCTATCATAGTTTTGGTCTATTGTTCATTTGTTTTTTTTCTTCTTCAAGATATCTACTTTGTCTATGTAATCATTTTTGTACCATGACACGTTGCAAGCGTACGACTATATCGAAGTAGTAAAAAGTTGTCGTCCTTACAGACCAGTTTGATTACCAGATTCTAATACTCCCATGTTTATCTAAGACAATCGTTAAGATACCGAGGTCTAGTGCAGGTGGTCGGTGCGCCGGGGTTTGAGTGTTGTAAAGTCTGGGGATACCGAGTTCGACTACGAGTGATAAAAAATACCCTAACTAAGATGGAATGTTTATCAATTTTTTTGATATGTGCTTATAATCTGATACTACATCTTTTTTTCCTTCTATCCGTCTAGAGCTTCGTTGCCTTATCATTGTAGTTGTGATACCAATTAGTTGACCTAATTGTACAAAACTGAACTTTTGATGGTAAAAGCCAAGAAAGTAAATTTAGTGTTGTAGAGATGAGAATGTTACGTTGGATGGATGGGTGGTTTCACACAAAAATATACTATTAGAATAGAAACACAATAATTAGAAACATAACTGAAGCAACCTTTATAATAGAAAAGATGGTAGAAGAACCCCGTCTTGTGGTTTGAGTATGTATGGAGAAAACTCATAGAAGCACTGATTGATAAGGAGGGTATTAATCCCACATCGGACAATATGTGCCCGGAACATATGTTTATAAGTGGGGGCAATCTTCATCTTCACCTTATAGAGGTAGTGGGAAACCAAGAAAAACTATAGGCTGCCAAATCATTATTAGTGATTTTACATTGTTGCAATTTTTGTTCTCAATCCAGCCTCCAAAAATGGCAATTCCCCCCTCCCCCCAAAAATAAAGTGATGATTTATTACCCCAATTTGAACCTTAAGAGAAAATACCACTTTTGTGGCCAAATTTCACTTTTTTGGGCCAAAAATCACCCATTTTCGAGCCAAAGAACACGAGTGTGTACCGAAATTTGCCACAAATGTGAAACTTGAGGGACCAAAAAGTTTGATTTTATAGTGGAGGGACTATTTTTGTGAGCCTGATAAAATCAAGAGATTAAAAGTGCAATGAAGCCAATTTTTAAACACTTCACCGAATCAATTTGAAGCCTTTATGACTTTGATACTGTCTTCTGTGTATTTCAACAAATAATTTACAATAAATTCTTCGGTTATTTAGTGAAATGTGGTCTTTAGCTGACAGAGCCATTTAGCTGCCAGAAAAAAAAATGTATCTGGTAGCCCTTATTGGTTGATAAGCTAAGGACATCATGAACTGTATCTAAAATCAAAACGACACACCTTATCATTTCTCCCCTTTACTTTCTTCACGGATATGATATCTGTTTTATGTGTTCTTTTACAGATGAGTGCATATTTTGCGCCTGCTTTTTTTAGCCATCTACTTGGCAAATGCCTGAGACGGGAACATCCAGTCCTTGAGGTGTCAAAACTAGGATTTGTCGTCATAGGAACCTTTGCAGCGGTGTGGTGGCCTTATCTTTATTCAACAAATTCCTTTTTGGAGGTAACAGTGTTGTAATTGGCCATTTGAAAGTGCATTTATATTGTTAACTTATGGTATATTTGCATAGAAGTCGTGTATATTACTTTTGCCATCATGCTTCCTTGTAACTAAGATTTTGCCCGTTTTACTCTTTTCATTTTTTGAAAAATATCTTCTTCTTTGATCTCCTAAAATTGAATAATGCATTTTTTTCATGTTAAAACCTACATGGCGTTTCTGTCTTCCCGACCCTTTAAATTTCAATCTATGAAGAAAAAGGTGGATTTTTATCCTTGTTATTTACATGTAAAACTTGTAACAGGTCCTCTCTCGTCTTGCTCCCTTCGAAAGAGGAATATTTGAGGATTATGTAGCCAATTTTTGGTGTGCCACTTCAATTCTCATAAAGTGGAAGAGATTGTTTACTACAGGGCCACTAAAACTTATCAGCTTCTCTGCAACAATCATATCATGTTTTCTTTCAATGGTTCAACAAATCAAGTCTCCAAGTAATAAAGGATTCCTCTATGCGCTGCTCAACAGTTCTCTCTCATTTTACCTGTTTTCTTTTCAAGGTTCGTACTTTTTTCTTATGAGTAAATCAGCACTTTATGAAATTGTGAGGGTCGGTCAATTTAGTCCCTTAAATTTACGAAATAGCAATTTAGTCCCTTAATGTAGTCCCTTTAATGGTTATGCGATTTCCTTAACGCCATAGAACTACCTGAGTCAATATTTAGGTCTTTCGGTGGTTTTGATCTATGTAGCACCGACACTTCACATTGAAAAGGTGTCCAGTGTCCATCAGATCATCAGGCGTCAATGCTTCATATTTTTTAAAAAAGTTGTTGATTTATAAATGTCTAACAACTTGTTTACATTAATACATAAATATAAATAAATGCTACCATCAGAGACTGAACCCTAGACCAGCAGCTTACACTCATGTAACAACACGTCAATGCTTCATTGATTTTGATATATTTTTACTATAGAAATATTTTGATAGCAACTTAATCGATTGATATTTTTTATTGTAATGGACTAATTTGCTATATCGTCAATCTGAGGGGTCAAATTGCTCGACGCTTCCAATTTGGAGGACCGGAAAAAATCTTATTACTAATCATCTTTGCTCCTGTTATGTCCTTACAGTGCATGAAAAGTCCATTTTGCTGCCACTTCTTCCAGCAACCATGCTGGCCATGGAAGAGCCCTTTATTTTTAAGTGGTTCATGAAATTCGCAATGCTCTCCATGTTCCCTCTAATCTGTCGTGACGGCTTGATTGTTCCATATTTCGCTCTACTCGCTCTCTTCATCCTGGTACTCAACACACCCGATCGACGCAGAGTTAAAGAGAACAACAACTATGTTTATAACTATTTAGGCGCGACAACGATTCGCCTTATTTTATTTTGTTCATTAATTCTTCACATAGTTTATATGACAATGCAAGCTCCTAAGAAGTATCCTTTTCTTTTTGAAGCAATGATTATGAATCTGTGTTTCTCTCAGTTTGTGATTGTAACTATTGGTTGCAATGTAAAGCAATGGATGTTAAACAAAAATGTCAAATTAGATGAAATAGAAAAGAAGCACATTTGACATTGGTTTTAACTTTTGAAGTTACATGAGTTTTTGTTTTCAACAATGGTTTATAAATTATATAAATTGAATTAAGAGTTTGGCCTGCATTGACATATATTGTAATAGTTATTTTTTATTTTTAGTCTTGTGAGTTTGTTGTTCTTATCACATCTCCATTAATATTTACATTTTAATTGTGCCACACAAATTTTAATAATATATAAAGCATGTTGGGTTATTTGCTCTCATGTATCCTTCAGAGCAGGCAGGGTTGAAAAAGAATTATTAATTTACTTAAAATTATTCCCTTTCTTTTTTATGTGCCACAACAAACTAAATATATACGTGGTAACTCCTATACCACTTGTGTTTTTATTTATGGTAAATTGTTGACATTTTTATACATATTAAAAATATAATAATTGTTGTACTGAAAAAAATAATAAGTAGTTTTATAAAATTATTCTTTAATAATGATATTAATTTAAAAAAATAAAATAAAAAGATTAATAAAATATTTATGAGTATAGTATAAAAAATAATATTAATAATTTAGTGATATTGTAAAATAATATATATTGTTATATATATTTTTAAAAAGGAATTTATAATAAAAATTGGAGGGAGTAATATATTTCTTTATCAACAAAGATAAAATAGTAATTTAAACAAAAATAGGAAAATCGTTCAAAATATTTTGGAGTATAGATATGGTAGTATAATTGGAATGTGGTTGGTACAATAAGTTGGATTGGAAGATGCAGGTTTGTCATATTTATCGTGAATTGAATATTTGTGGAGATGCATTTGTTAACATGAAGTGTGATCTAAGTCGTAATATGATGCTTTATGAATGAATTCTTGTTGAGATATCTTTTCTTTTATTAGGTGATTGTATTTGAATTTCGATCCTCTTGTCTTTAAAAAAAATACAAAGTTCTTTTCCAGAATAAACCAAGTATTCATATTCACCTACAAGTTTTAGATTGTATATTCAGGATGAGTTCAGATAATATAGACTACAAGTTTTAGATTGTGTATTCAGGATGAGTTCAGATAATATAGAGAACAATCTAGCCTTAGCTTTGGATATACACTGTGCTTTTAGTTCGGGTGTTGTTAAGTACACCTTATCTAGTGATCATACACTCTATAAAAATTCTAAAATGTCTTTTTTATACTCTAAATTCCAAAATTCGAATGCGTTCAGTCTACAACAAAATTACTTCACAACCAAGGCACTATATTTTTGTCAAAAATTTGTCTAGATTTCAATCTCCGTATCATAGTTCTCGATTAAACGCATGACAATGTTTTTCACCATTGACACTAAGTTAGAATAAATTTGACATTTTTTAAAAATAAATTTATATTATAAGTCATTTATAAATCAATCCACAATAAATCATACACATTTCTCATTCATAATAAGATTAAAATAGAAGAAATTTTGGGTATATATTAATGTCAAAATGTCAAATATAATATGCCACCATGTCATAATCAATCAAAGTACAAACCATAATACAAAAATGTTAAAATATACAAAATAAAACTCCACTACTGCGTATATTTGGTGCCCCTATTACTCCAATGTTGTCGATGTTGGAACAAAATTAGTTGTACCATATCCCTTAGATTTTAATGATAACAAAGTATTTAAAGAACAATTGAGTATACTAATGTTTGTTCAAGTGTGCCGGAACATCGATCAAAGTTTTGATTCAAAGTCAGTTCTAACATCAAAATTTTGATTTAAAGTCAGCTCTAACACTGCATTGAACATTCAAAGAGAAACCTTAAGATGCAGATTCTGAAGATCTGACTTTGAAGAATCAACTTCTGAAGACGCCAGCTTATGAAGACTAGAATCTGAAGAAAGTCAAGCTTTGAAGGATCACAACCTAAAGACTTAGACTCTGAAGAAGTAAACTTCTGAAGATTAAGTCAACCTCTGAAGACTCAGAACCCGAAGTTAGTCAAAGCTCAAGGATTAAGAAACTCTGATAGGTCACTATCATACTCGGAAGACATTTTGGCTTCTTCAAATTGTTCTATTCTGATCACATGAAGACTTAATAGAAATCTGTAGAAGACAAAAGGATTGCAACTGATAATTCCTCTTGTAGCAAAGGATGTTCAAATGGCTTCTCAACGGTATTAACCATATCAGGAAGCTTTCCAACATCTCTGATGACGCTTCTCTCAAAGACTCCTTGTGCATGAAGCCTTCCCCAACGTCTCTTTTGTGTTCATCTATAAAAGGAGATGAAAACTTGAAGAAGACATACAACACTACGCCTTGACAATAAAAGAACCGTCACTATGCTAAAACTATTGCACAAGCTTACACTTAGAACTTCTTATCAATTATACATTCTTAGAAGTTCTTCAATATTAGAGTCTTTATGTGTTGTATCTTGTTTACACCTCTGATTATATATCAAGTGTAAGTCTTAAACAATCCTGAATCTGTAAGATATGTTGTTAGAAGTCACTTGCTTGTTGCTTGAGCATCTGAAGTCTCTTGCTTGTGTGCTTGAATACTGAAGTCTCTTACTTTTGAGTTTGTGCATTTTGAAGTCTTTTGTTTGTATGCTTGAGCATTTTTAACCATATTTGATTATAGTGAAAATCTCTTGGAAGTGCAAGAGGAGTGGACTACTCCTGATTTTTGAGATGAACCAAAATATATCATTTGTGTTCTTCTTCTTTACCTATGAACCTTTATTTCGCTGCTCTCATCAGACTCAGATTCTAACCTTGTGTTCAAAATCTAATAAGAGGTTTTAAAGAGAAAAAGAAGAAAAGGTTAACACAATTCAACCCCTCTTCTTGTATTTTCTCACATTCAATTGGCATCAGAGCATGGTTTGTGCTTTAAAACTTAATTGTGGTACAAAAAGATCTTGAGAAAAACACGTCTGGTGGTGAACATGAATCTGATGTTAACTCTGGTTATTCTAATGTAAACCATGATTATAGTGCTTATGAGAAGCATAGCTACATTGTTAGACCTCCAACCTTCAGTAGAGATTCTACCCAGTTTGAATGGTGGAAGATCAAGATATACACTTACATCACAGGTCTTGATGATGAGTTATGAGATATTCTTGAAGATGGCATTGACATTGAAGTTAATGGAGTAGGTATGGTGGCTGACAGAAAGAGTCTCACACTTTCTCAAAAAAAGATATATAGAAAAAATCATAGAGTGAGAGGAATTCTAGTGGATTCTTTACATCATTCTGAATACATCAAAATCATTTTCAAATCTCTTTGTGTTACTTATGAAGGAAATCAACAAGTTAGCGTGGCAAAGACAAACCTTTTGGTCCAATAATATGAGTTATTCAGAATGAAGGAATATGAAAATATTGAAACCATGTTTTCATGTTTTCAAGTTCTTGTTTATGGACTTCAGGATCTGAACAAGTGTTATACTACCACTGTACATGTCAAGAAGATTCTTAGGAGTCTTTCTGTCAAATACAAACCAAAAGTGTCTGCAATTCAAGAATGAAAAGACTTGAAAATAATAAGTCTTGAAAGTGTGATAAGCAATATGCAAAGTTATGAGATGAAGCTGATTGAAGGTGAACCTGTCAAGAAGTCAAAGTCTCTTGCTTTGAAGTCTGTTGATCATGTTGCAAAATCTTCTCAAGACTAAAAATCAGAAGAACCTACTCACGAAGGAGGTTCAGAAGAAGATTCAGAAGACGAAGAAATGACATTCATAATCAAGAGATTTCAGTATCTGGCTAATAAGAAGAATAGAATATTATCAAGCAGAGGCAATGGTTTTAGAGGGTCAAGCTCCAGAGTCAACAAAGATGACCATAAGGGATGCTTCAACTGCTAAAAGCCTGGTCACTTTATAACTGGTTTTTTAGAGATGCAAAAGAACCAGCCATAGAAAGAAGCTTTCAAAAGTACAACTTCAAGAACAAGGTCAAAAAGAGTCTCATGGTAACATGGGATGAACATGGCAAAGAAGGAGAAACAGACAAAGATGAAGAAGAAGCCAATCTGGCTTTGATGGATTCAACATCTTCAGACATAGAATCTGACTTAGGTTTTGGTTCGGATTGTGAGAAACAAGATGAGGTATTTTCAAAACTTTCTCGTTCTAATTAAATTACTTTAATTTAAGACCTCATGCATGGAACACTATCAGGAGAAATTTAGACACATGAAAATTTTGAAAAAGAATTTTAAACAAAAAACTAATAAAATAAAATCTCTTCAAAATCAATTGATGATTTAGAAAGAAGTCAAATTGAAAATGCTTTTTCAAAATCAAGTTTGAAAAAACATTTTGAACAAAAAACTAATAAAATTATTATATTATAAAACAGAAAATTATAATAATAATAATAATAATAACAATTATTATTATAAGTCTTTGCAAACCCTAAGAGCACAACTCTTGTGCCGTTACAAACCTAAGTTTTATAGTTTTTGACAACACAACTCTTATTCCGTCATAAACTCTAATGCAACACATTCTTCTCATAAAAATATAATGATCAATTATTCAATTTAAATGATCAAAATGTCGTTGCTTCCCCATACAAACGTCAGATTTCGAAGTAGAATGAACATTGACCATTCATATGAAATACAATCATCACACTAATTGAATCGGTGACATAAAACACCTATCAAATATACAGCTGTTGCATCAGAATTATTCATATCATATATGAGAGGCAAAATATTCATTTTGGTCCCTTAATTATACCCCTAGGTTCAATTTGGTCTCTTAATTTTTTTCGTGCCGAATTGGTCCTTTAACTTTTTAATAGGTACATACGAGTCCCTTCCGTCTACTCCGTTAGTCAAAGTCTGTGAAAAGTCTACGTGGCAGTGACACGTGGATTTGACAAACTCTTGTGACGGAGTAAGTATCCGAAAAACCGACGCTAAAAACTTTTTTGGATTTTGATTATTTTTGTTCATTTTCTTCCCCTAAATTTTAAACAATGAAACCCTAACTTCCATCATTGAATTCTTCTTCCTCGTTCTGCAACCCGTAATCAACCTCATATGCAATCGTTTATATATGAATATTTGTGAGTAACATTGTTTCTCTTTTCAAAACATTGTTCTCTTCTTCATTTCCTGCATTCATTCTACTCTCCACTTGCATTTTATTCCCTATAATGAAACCCTCATTTTCTTCTTCCCTTGTTAATTTCAATCAAAAAAATCAAAATCACCATCAATTTCCTCTCTATTACGCACGTTAAAGATAATAATGAACTCCGATTCAATTCATTGAGTTGAACCAAAGAAAGATCTGAATCTATTATTATAATAAACACATATTATTATTATATTATACAATGTTACATATTCCACTTAAGTACATCATACCTTTACAGTAGTGTACCGAATTTCACTTATTCAGTTTATCTCTCATCATCTGTCCTTATGTGTGTGTCTCTGTAGGTTCTTGTAATGTTGACAATTATATCAAATCAAACATTTAATATAATGAATAGTGAGGGGTATCTATTAACACATCACTGCTATCGAAGTCACAAAGATTTCATGTGATATGACATAACCTTTATGTGATAATGTTCTTGTGTACAATTGCCCCTTTCCCCTCATGTCCATAATGAACACAAGGCATAAACTATGTCACCCTTGTTCATTTCAATATTGGGACCTTAGAAATTTATCCTATTACACGTGATGGGAAAATTCTATCTAGGCCACTCATGTCCCTCAACATGCTTTATGGAGTACCCATCAACTTCCTTTATGGTCATCTAGTTACAAACAATATTTGATTAGCAATAAAGCACTCGACTCCACATCTAGGTTCCATAGCGGTTTCAGGTTGAAGGGTGATATATACACCACTATCATTATGAGAATAACTTATGACACTTTGCATAATATTCTATGTAGTATTATCAAAGCGGGTTAATCTGGTATAAACATTACTCCTAATATCCATACCTATGTTAAGACTTGACAACTCTTTATCCATGATCCATGATATGTGATCATCAGTCTATGCACACAATAGTCTCGATGCTTTAATCTTATCCCACTTCACATTAAAGCTCGACTACAAATACTTTAAAAATAATATCCTTATGTTTAATGGGATCTCATGATTAAGTCACACTTAAAATTTCATTAAACATGCTATCTATTATAGGGACTTTATTATTTTAGAAAACAAATATAATAAAGAAAATCCTTTTATTATTAATAAATAATTTGATACAAGTACCAAATTCTAATAAAACTATTGGCCTCCAGGGCTTACACCAATAATGAATATGATCAAATATGAGTGGTCTTGGATTTGATGATCATTTGTATTTGCTTTTATGAGTAAAATAGAGATCACATGTAAACACTTTGACACTTAAGTCAATGACTATCAAATATAAAAGGAAGAAAGTTTTTGGATTTTTGTGTGTGTCTTGATTCAAAATCTATAGCCCCTTAAAATGAGGATTTTTCTACGAGTTTTGGAGACTTATAACCCTTAGTCCAATCATCACCGTCCAGATGCGCAAATGTCTATACACAATTCATTTTATCATCTAATGAACCTGCTATAACTATTTGCATGGATGATAAGTGCCAACATATCGTTATTTTGAGTATATTTTTGTGGCACTTATCGATTCTACTCTTTTCGTTTTTATAATAAAATCCCAAATTTTATGTAAATATTCGTATACTTGAGTTTTGATTCATTTTATGTACCGTTTTACCATTTTTCATTCATTTTATAGGTATTGATGCATATCGGAGCCTCGAGTGATTAAGTGTTGAAGGCACGGTTTCAAATACACAGTTTTAGAGCAATAAGGAGAAAAATTATGCAGAGCCCACTTAGACAAGTCCCTAGGCCTAGATATTTTCCTCCAGAGGCAGTTTAGCTAGTTAATAAATGAAAGCCTGCTAAGCGCAGTGAGCTCGCTTAGCGCAGCTACGAGATATTTGTTTATATGTTTCATTTTGGTTTAGTTTTTAGGTTATGGTTTTGGGTTTTTTTGTGTCCCAATTCCATCAATTCCATTCTTAGGTTAGGATTAGCTTAGAAAACAACAATGGATCGTGCATTTGGATGATCGAAGGTGGATTGCTCATAAATCGGAGCAGACAACCCGTGTGATGTTTGGTTTATCTCTTCTCCTCTTTGTGTGTTTCCTTTGTGTTGGATTTGTATGTATATTTACTCAAATCTTATGTATATTTATCGTTCATGGCGTTGTATAAAATCTGCTTTACAAATTGTTATTGTTATCTTCCCTAATCTTTTTGCATTTATGTTTGGATTTGTGTTTCTATAGAGATATACTTCATTAGTTCTCGTTAGGGATAGATTTTTGTTAGTTTCTAGATTCTAGAGATGGATTTAGAGCTAATAATCACTTGTTTGTCGAAGCTTAATGCTTCCGTATTTGAGTTTCGCGCGAGAAATCGTTGACACGAGAATATAGATGTTCTCACAACTTTGCGTTAGAGATAACCTCGGTTGTGATATGTCTCGTTGGTGCTTCAAAGATGAACACTGATGTGAAAGACACGTGAAGATAATGACGAGTATTGTAGGTTAAGTGCAACTGATCAATAAGTTTAAGTTTACGACGAGTGAGTGCATTTGTATGCCTGATATGTTATTCTCTCTGAAGAATGTATTTATTTTCTTGTTTATATCTTTTTACTTTTCGCTCATTTAAACCCGAGCTCGAAAACATAAAAACCGTTGAACGACATTCTAAACAACCATTCTTTATGGACACGATAATTCCCGGAGTAATACTTTGAAATAATTTATTTGCCGCTTTACTGCGTCAACAATGGATATATTACTTTTATAAGACATGTCTATGCTTATTTATGAGGTCCTAGTATACTAATTTAAACAACAACAATTAGAATAATATTACATCCTCTTACATCATTGATTTGAAGTCATTGTTTAATACCATTATATTTTGACGGACTTTATATTCTTGGGTCGTTTATATCCTTAAATTGAAATACAAAATATATGTATATTTAAAATCTATATATTTTTTTATTTACGGAAATAAACTTATTTCATTTTACTAGTAATAATATTCTGGATGCATATTGGTAATTGTGAAAACTAGCACAAGATGGAGCCATCTGTGCTAAAGCATGAGCAACCTCTTTATCTTGTCTCCTAGTGAATTTAAGATGAGAGTTCCTAAAAAAAAGCTAATAAGCATTGGCATTCGCGAGTAATATCACCAGAATCTGAATAATTTGGTTGCTGACTATTCAGACTATCCACGACGCTTTTAGCATCCATCTCGAAATCCACACTATCATAATCAAACTCTAAATCCACGACGCTTTTCACTCGGTTAAAATTTGTTAATTATGACGGTCCCCTAAATCTTATTATGGTGGGTCCCCAAAATGCCACAAATTACTGTAAATAGTGGCGTTTTCTTTAACCACCCTATTTAAACCGCCACAATTTCCCTATTTTTTTGTAGTGACACCCATTTAATAGATGGCAAAAGCCATAAAGCTTCCGCAACATCGACTTCTGTACTAGGTAAAAATCACTCGATCTGAGCTGCAACAAATAAACCCTTTAATGTGTGGTCATGACATGATGGGGAGGCATTCACATTGTGTCAAACCACATGACCAAGCTCACACACTCATGATGTCCGGGCTGCAACAAATAAACTCCTAAAAGTCAAATACTCACCCAAACAAATGAGAGACACACCACATATTCACCCAAAACCTTAAAGTTATAGGTGTATGAGTCATTTCATTTATAAAATGTTAAACCTTCACTTTTCTAAGTAATGCGAGACTTAGAACTCACACTTGTTTCTCCACACAACTCACACTTGTTTCTCAATAACCCCCCTCAAGCGTGAGTCCATCCACTATGTTCCCCTCAAGCGGAAGCTCTTTCATCCACATGCTTGTACTGCCGTTGAGAGACACCATTATCTCGTCATAGGCACTTTAACGGGACACGCCGTCTGACCACAATGTCAGGAAGATTTTTGACACAAGGAATCGGTCCCTTACTCGAAGGACTCTGATACCACTAATGAGTGATCATGACAAGGAAGCATTCACATTGGGTCAAACACTCACCTAAAGACCAAAGAATCACCCAAACAAGTGAGAGACACACACATATTACCCAAAACCTCAAGGTGATAGGTGAATGAGTTCTCACATTTATAAAGTGTTCAACCTTTACTTTTCTAAACAATGCTAGACTTAGAACTCACACTTGTTTCTCAACACCATTGTCATCTTTGATGCAAGCACCTATTCTAACTTTATTATAAAAAAATGATGCATCAATATTACATTTAAGACGACCAGCCGAAGACTTGCTCTATTTACTATAAGTTAGCATTTATAGTCATTATTAATTTAAACAAAAATAATTATCATGTATAATTTAGTAAAAATTTAAGTTATATATATATATATATATATATATATATATATATATATATATATATATATATATATATATATATATATATATATATATATATATATATCAGTCAATAAATTAACATTAATTTTAATTTCTTTACTTATCACTAATATTTTATAAAAAAATAATAAACAACTTAATATATTATACCATACCTAACAATGTAATATGTTGGTCAAATTTCAAATGTCATATATAGAAATATTTAAAAAAATATTTCTATATCTGTTATATTAAAAAAAATTCAGTTTATTAATTTGTTAAATTTACGAGAAAATAGGTGATGCACTGACAGTGTAAAATAATTTATATTGTTAACCAATCACAATTATGTATTCAATTATTTTACACTTTAATTTTAAAAACTTTTTAATGATATGACATATTGTTGGTTTACTATTGGATGACGTGTCGGTGCATATCCATTAAACTCTCAATTTATTAATTTTTATATTTAATGGAAATCACATTTTACATTATTCTTTTTCCTATCTACTTTTTTTGCTAGTTTTGTTTTTGTATTAATTACTGCAATTTAATTTTAAGATAAAACCTTAACCTTACAACCTCATCGTAAACTGCCCGGTTATAAAATAACACTTTAATTAATAAAATTTTACTTTCTTTAATTAAAAAAATTAATAGTTCTTCGTAACCGTATCATGATTATTAAACTGCAACCAGAATTAACATATAATAATGGAAATTGTTATTGTAATCTCTACCAACCCCATATGAATAACAAATATTGTTAATCCACAACTAGCCCAGCGGTGAGGCTGACTTGTTTTTACCTTTAAAAGAAAACAAATAAACAAATATTAGCATATATTTATAACGTTATTATATTATTAGTGAATAGATTGTTATAGAATTTGAACTATATATATGTTTATTGTAAGGAAGCATCAAATATTCATTCTTCCATAGGAGGAGGGTTGTGAGAAAATGATGATTCTCACAGCCCTTTTGGTCATTCTTGTGACACTATTGATTAAAGTTTTTTATGACACAATTTCTTGTTATTTGCTTAAACCATTAAGCATCAAGAAGGTTATGGAGAAACAAGGTGTGTTTTGTCCTAAACCTAGGTTTTTAACAGGCAACCTTAAAGAGATCTCATCTTTTGTCTCTAATGCAACTTCTCAAGACATGGAATCAATCAACCATGATATTGTTGGTCGTCTTTTGCCTCATTTTGTTGCTTGGTCCAAGCAGTATGGTATGAAAAATAAATAAATAAATAAATTGCAATTCATGATTTTATGTGTATGTAATGTAGCACCAACATTTCAGAAAAAATGCGGGGATTATATTTAATTTATTCATTTTTTAAAATTATTATCGATGATTATGTGTCAGTGTCGGTATTGTTTGTATGTGTACTTCATAGATTTGTTGATATAATGATTTTAAAATTATACTAATTATTTTGTATAGGAAAAAGATTCTTCTATTGGAACGGAATAGAGCCAAGATTGTGTCTAACAGAAAGTGAATTGATCAAGGAATTTCTTTCGAAATATAGTACAATATCGGGGAAATCATGGCAGCAACAACAAGGATCTAAGAATTTTATAGGAAAAGGTTTGTTGATGGCAAATGGTGATGATTGGTATCACCAACGTCACTTAGTTTCTCCTGCATTCATGGGAGAAAAACTTAAGGTATTAAACTTTTGAGAAAATTCGTGACGCTGCACAATCTTACATTCATGAATTTGAATCTCATGCAATCAGAGTTTTTACACATTCATGTCATCAAGATGATATTAACCATTTAATCTTGATAGTATGGCTCTCATAAAACAACTTTAAAAATTTCAAAATTATAATGCATGAATGTGGACTTTTTTAATTACATAAAATTTAAGTTTCACGGATTTGAATCCTCTACATTCACATAGTCATCTGTTGGACTCAAATTCTAAAATTTATAAAATATTCTAATTAATAAATTTAAATTGTTAACCTAAATATAAATTTGTCGTGGTGATTTTTAAATTGTGATCAAAGTCGGAGTTGCAATTACATTATAAATATATTAGTCATACCATCACAAGCATTTTAAAAAAAAAATTATATTGAGATATTGTGGATGTGGATGGTAAATAATTAGTTTATATAGTTTTTGTATTTCACTAATTTTCTCATGAATTTATTTGCTCTCTCTTAATATAGAGTTATGCTGTACACATGACGGAATGCACTAAAGAAATGCTTGAATCACTTCAAAATGCAACATTGGATTGTGATAAAAATGAGATTGAAATTGGAGAATATTTCACGAAACTCACAGCAGATATTATTTCAAGAACTGAGTTTGGAACAAATTATGAAAAGGGAAAACAAATATTTCATCTTCTCACACAATTACAAGCTCTTTGTGCTCAAGCAACTAGAAAGCTTTGGTTTCCTGGAAGCAGGTTTGTAATTTCTATAATTTTATTAAAATTCTCTTTCTTTTCCTTTTTCATTGCATGTATCCTCGACCAAAACGGGCCCTAAGAAATGTTTATTTTGCCCGTGATTTTTTAAGATCGCTACCAATCTCAAATATGTCCTCCTCGTCAAACTTTGTTTTTTTTTTTTGGTTTTTTTTAGACGCAGATATTAATAAGAATTTTTACAACTTTTAGTATTTATTATTTAGAGTTCAATGTCTCCTTATCCCTCACCTCACCATTATTTTTTTGCGGGGATGACAAAAATTTTAGGTCTGCACATTTTAAATCCATTAAAAGAAAGATGGATAAAACATGTATTTAGTGCTTAATGTATAATATATAATTTTCCTTTTCAAAAAAAACATGTAGGTTTTTTCCTAATGCTTATAATAGAGAGATCAAGTCATTGAAGATGGAAGTAGAAAGACTATTGATGGAGATAATACAAAGTAGAAAAGATTGTGTGAAAATGGGAAGAAGCAATTCTTATGGGAATGACTTATTGGGAATACTTTTAGATGAGATTGAAAAGAGTGGTAGCTTAAACCTCCAATTAGTTATGGATGAATGCAAAACATTCTTCTTTGCTGGACATGATACAACTTCACTCTTACTCACATGGACTGTTATGTTGCTTGCTACTAATCCAAGTTGGCAAGAAAAAGTAAGAATTGAAGTTAAAGAGATTTTCAATCAAGGAATGCCTTCTATTGATCAACTCTCCAAGCTCAATGTGGTTAGTACTCTCTCTATTTCTTTTTTAAATATTATTTTTGAAAACAATTTTTTGTTCTTTCGACTATTTATTTTAGAGAGAAAAACATATAAAATGATGTATATATAGTTAGTAATATTATAAAAAATCATAAATAAAAATGTCAGAAATAATAAAATTTGATTGTTTTAAATACAAACAATTAAAAATGAATTAAGGTAGTGACAATTTTTTTTTGTTATATTCTATAAACAAAACAAGTTAGCTTATAACGTATAACCTCTTGGTTTTAAAAACGGTTTGATAACAATTATTATATTATAAATTTATATTTATTTTTATAAGTTTATAGTATTTTTTAATAAATTTTTATTAAATTTTAGTATAAAGCTTATTTATGTTATGAATATATGTTATTATCTTTTCTCTTTTTTATATAAGAGATACTTCACTTTTCTTAATTATTTACGTTTTTAATTTTTGTAAAATTGAGATTTATAACTTCTATTTAAAAAACAAGCTTAAAGATCTTAACTAGGATATGACTTTTGTAATAAAGAAAAAACAACGTGTATGACTCTATAAACAAACAAAGTAAACATAGTTGATTTAAATATATATCACATAGTTTCAAGAATATATTTGAAATTGAAAGGCATCTTACTTTTAGAGTATCCAAATACTCATAAGTAAAAGATTATTTAAATCTTTCTTGAATTTTACAGTAAGGTTACAGCCATACTTCTAGAAAAAAAATTGGCTCTTAATAGATATCTTGTATTAATTAAAGGGAAAAGATATGTGTACACCCGTTTTTAACACTACACCGTATAAATATACATAACATATACTATTTTCATTTTTTTATTAATTTATATTGCTTTGGTTTTTGTGCAAAACAACACTTTGCTACAATTTGCTTTGTTGTTAGATACTGTGTAGCTACGGTGTATGAAATGGAGAGTGTAAGAATAGCATAGCTCTTAATTAAATTATTAGACTGCATAATCTAATACATAATATTTTGCTAGTTATTATTAAATTGGCATTCCTTATGAATGTTATTTATGTCGTTAAAATACGAATGGTTAATCTTCTACTCATGACATGGTTTTATGGCTACCCACTTCAAACATCTTTTATTATATTAGTTCAACTCATAGAGGTGAGAAGGCACAATAGAAAATTAGGGTAAAATCAAAGAGTGAAGTATATTAATGATTATTTTTTAGTAGGCTAGAGATTTTTCAAAAGATGGTCAAAGAATCAGCATTACCTTAAAAAATCATAACTATAAAAAAATGAAGCATCTTTTGCACATCAATTATATAATATCAACTTACATATAGTCTAGTCCATACATTATTTTTATAATATAAAAAAAATGTTATGGTTAGTGTTCTGAACAAAAAATAAATGGACATCGAATGAAAGATAGTGAAGTGAGTTTTTGGTATAGTAGAGTGAAGACTATGTGAGAGTAACATTAACGTTTAAATTAGTGAATAGTTGAAAAAAAAATTTAAGTGTAAGTGAGAGTATCTGAAATGACACGTGTTTGAATTTATAGAGTGTGGACGGTTAAGGAATACAATAGACGGTAAAATTTTCACTTAAATTTTTCTAACACATCTACGTTTTTAGAGTTGAACTCAAACACAATACTTGTTGTGATTAAGCTAGAGGAGATCTTTATCATTTCGTCCAAATTATTTTAGATGCAATTATATTCATGTATTACTATTATTTCATTAACAAAATACTAATCTATAGTTTTATTTTGCAGTTGCATATGGTAATCAATGAGTCAATGAGACTATATCCTCCGGCAACCCTACTTCCTAGAATGACTTTTCAAGATATTGTTTTAGGTGATCTGTATATTCCTAAAGGTTTATCAATTTGGATTCCAGTATTGGCTATTCATCATAGCGAAGAATTATGGGGAAAAGATGCAAATGAATTCAATCCACAAAGATTTGCTTCAAAATCATTCATGTCTGGTCGTTTCTTACCATTTGCTTCTGGCCCAAGAAACTGTGTTGGACAATCATTTGCTATGATGGAAGCTAAGATTATTTTGGCAATGTTGGTTTCTAGGTTTAGCTTCACTATTTCAGAGAATTATAAACATGCACCAATCACTGTCCTTACTATTAAGCCTAAATATGGTATGCAAATTTGTTTGAAGGCGTTAGATTCATAAGATTGTTATGTCGGTAGACAAAATGTAATAATTATTAAAAACTCATACACATAATCGTGAGACAATATTTAAACTCTGGTATTGACATTTAGCCATTAAATATCTGTATTTTGTCAGTTGAATTAAAATTTGCATACTAATAAAATTTATTTACCATTATGTTTTTGGATAGTTATTTTCATCGGAGAAATTTGTTTAGTATTTTATGATTTTTTTTATTTGATTAAATTTTGTAGAAAAAGTATATATTTAGGACCCATAAGAGCCTATATGCCATTACGGTGGTTAAAGAAGATTTTTTCATCACTCTAATTAATACACTAGAAATAATCATTTAATTTTAATAATTATAAATTGATTATATGTTATTAAAAAAAAAGCGCATAGTTTGCTTTTAAAGATGAAATATGACAACTTACGTGGCATGACTAATTTTTGTATGGTCAAGAAACAACAAGAAAATGCAGGATTAGCTGCCATAATTTTACTACAAAATAATTTTGTAGCTAATTCCAATCTATAACAATCATATTATCAAATTACAAATAATTAACTAACATAGTTTTCATATCGAAACATATTTTCTACTTATTGGTGTTTACTCTCAGATACTGTGTCACCCATATTCGTCTTGTTCTCCGTCTCCGACGATCCACCCGCCTTCGTCTCCGATCGCCACCGTTTTCCTCAGACTTTGATTGATCTCATTTTCTTCTGACTCCGATCGTCCTAGTTCATCCATTTCTGATCGATAACTCCACGCGCCGCCCTCAACATGAAGCAAAGAAAAAAAGCAGTAGATGCATTGTGAACAATGAAAAAGAGAGTGTAATGCTCTCGGTGACATAACTAACAACGTCGTTTTCCGATTCAAACAGTCACAAGCAGAAGAAGAACAAGAGAAACTTCGCTAAATCTTGGTACCAGATTAGTTGGAAGATCCTCAGTTATGTGAACCCTATGTTACATAATCACGATTACCTTCGTAATTTGGAGATAATTGTTAAAGAAAATTAAAATTAAAATTGCATTAGGGTTTTGGTTTTCCCTATAAGGGGTGTTCTTGTGAATTGGTTAGTTGAAGTTGCTGAAGAGTACAAGCTTGCTTCTGATACACTTTAAAAAACGACAACAACATCACTCAAAACATGAATGGTGGAACACATACCTGAAATGTGAAGAGGAAGTCAAAGAAATGAGTTTGGAGTTTCTGTCTTCCATTTTTTGTGACAACATTCCTTCGTACATACGAGTTGGAGAAGATATATTGGAGTTTTATGAAAAAATGGTGTGCAAACGTTAATGGAGATTGAGATAAGGCTTGAGAGATATGTTAGGATTTTGCATTAGAAGAGCTACAAATTTTTTGAAAGAACTAAGAAATTTTAATTTTTGCATTAGGATTTTTAATTTTAATATAAAAAATATAAAATATAGAGGACACATCCTTTTTGTATGAAGAAATGGAAAATTGCTGGTGTTGGGATTCAAAATGTGCCACTCCTTAATCTATCACCACTGTAGTTAGGCTAGACCATGGTGAAAAGTGCTTTAGTAAATAACAAAAAATAAATGTACCTAAAGATGAGTTATTACTTCGGTTGAATAAATGGCCGAAGTAAAAAGATGTTACGAAATGTATATTTTGTAGTAGTTTAACTATCAATTGATTATGTATGAATTGATTTAGATTTATTTAAGCAACTAATACTTTTACTTCACCCAAATGGTCACTACATGATTCAATCAATTAGTTTTTAAGTTTTAACAACAACAAGAATGATTTTATTAAATGAAAATTGATACAATTTCTTCATTTATGTCACATGTTTTACATCAACCTTATTATTTAAGGAAATCATGATGGGTCATCATGAAAAAGGAAACATCCACATTAGGTCAAAGACTCACCTAATGGTCAAAGAATCACCCAAAAAAATGAGGGAGACACCACATATTGATCCAAAATCTTATGTGATATGTGTATGGTTCCTATAACTTATAATGGAACTGACCTACACTTTTTAAAGCAATGTGAGACTTACACAATTCACAATTATTTCTCTATAATCTCCCCTTCAAGTGTGAGTCCAACCATTACACTCCCTCGCAAGCGGAAGCTCTTTTATCCACTTATTTGTACCAGCATTGACATACACCCTTACCACATCACGGGAATTTCAATAGGACACATCGTATGACCACCACCATGTTATAAATACTTTTGATACATGGAATCAATCGCTTACTCGAACCTAGCTCTGATACCGTTGACGGGTCATCATGAGGAGGGGAGGAGTCCATATTGGGTCAAAGACTCACCTATAGCTCAAAGACTCATCCAAATAAGTGAGAGAGACACCACATATTCACCCAAAACCTTAAGGTGATTAGTGTATGGGTCCTCTCACTTATAAAGTGCTTAACCTCCATTTTTCCAAGTAATATGAGACTTACAAACCTCACACTTGTTTCTCAATAAATCAAATCATCCTTAAAATATTTAAACGATATAATTCTTAAAGTTAAAATCTTGCTTATTGGTTAGTGTTTTGAATGAGGCCAAAATCCAAATTGTTAGACCGCTTCCATATGCAAGACCTATAATTGAATCAGTTTATAGGCTTTCTGATTTATCCAACGATCTTGAAAGATCGACAAAATCTTCAACATAGGATAAATGATCTAATGACTTCATGTCAATAAAATGTTCATGCATAAACATGAATCATAATCCTAAAACATATAATAAATTAAGCCACATGAATCACATAGTAATCAATGCTCCACAACATCAAAATCAACATCATCACATCTATTCATCATATTTTTCATTAACACATAACATCAATATATGAATATCACCATCTCTTATGTTCTGATGGCATTCATCACCCAATTCACATCAAAACAACATTTGATATGATTAACTCAATTAAAAACAATCACACTTCAATCCAATTGTGGAGGTTTTACACAAAACTCACACAATTCATAAACTATCATCAATGGAGTACAAGGGAGAAAGAGAAGAAGAATGAGGGTAAAGATCCTCATCTATCCTACAATATTAGGAACCCGTATCATGAATAATTCCCTCTTATCTCAAATTTGTGAAAAAACTCCAAACTTGACGATAACAACTCTCTCTTCTTCCTCCTGCTCTCCTAGGGTTTCTTCTATCTTCTCTTGCCTTTTCTCCGAACCCTCATTCCTTTTAATTTAAATAAAATTTATTTTATTTTTATTTTAAGTAACTCTTCCAATCCCCTTCAATTCTTACTAGTCTCATTTACCACCTCAATTCCCTTTAATTTCTATTTTTCTCCTCAAGATCACTTATTCTTTAATTTTCTCTATTATATCAGTTAATTGAATAAAAATCTATAGCATTTCTATCCATCCTCATGGAATTAAATAAAAATAAAAATAAATTCAAAAACCCACTAAAACTCAACTTAATTAAATTAATTATAATTGGGGTGTTACAATCAGAGCCATCGTCTAAGATCAATGGTTATCAACCTCTTATCATTTTTGGTTCCTTCAAGAATTAGAGCATCCATTTTTTATTCTCGAATGAAATATATAAATATATATGAAGAGTGATATTCTTACTCCAAGAGTAATTTATTATAACTTACTCCACATCTTGACCATTAATTTTTTTCAATCTAATGGTTGAAAATAATAAATAATTAAATGTACAGAGAGAAAACTATTATTTTTAAGTACGATTCACTTGTAGAAAAACAATAACCGTTTAGTTCTACTAAGTTATTTTACGGTTGTGCTCAAGTTATTGCTACTGGAAAATCCTGAAGTGACACTTTCAAAATCATTCATAAAGTTCCTCCACTCATTCCCTTTGCAAAATCATTTGTAGGTATAACTAGTTCTAAGATAAGAATTGGGTTTGTGTAGTTGGGGTTGTATTGGATACAAAACTTACACTATGCTCAACTTCCACACTGTAGGGCCGAGGTTCTTCCCTTTCTCGCATATGGCTCCTTACGCAATTACTCTCACATCATTTTATAGTGACTATATTTTGTATTCAATTTGAGAGAATGAAAGAATGTGAGAAGCTTGGTCTTTTACAATTAAGTCATAGTAGTCTAATCAATAAAACTTTATTTCATTAACCACACGTCAATATTCTGGAATGATGTTTAGATTAGTATGGAATATAAAACCAAAATTTATCCCTTGTTAATATTTCGTTGGATGATATTACTAAAAGAAATTGAGCATAGTTTTTGTTAGATCTTGTGTTGGGAGTCCGTTGTAAAATATGGACAAGAAGAAGATGAAAATGGTATGATAAAAATTGCACAAAATAAATTCCAAAGCGTGTGTTTACACTAAGCTTTAGATTTGATTCACCCCACCAATTTAAACAATTGGATGCAAATGAGTTAACCGACGAATCCCCTTCAGGATACTTTGGAAACCTTAACATGAATCGCACATTCACATTAAGCATATCGATCAGTGATATTTTACAGAATTAAGTTCTCTCATTTATTCTCGTGCAATATAAAAATAAAAGTGATTTTTATATAATTTTTGGCACTTGAAACATGTTATTTTTGTATTTTTTCATGCCTATAAATTATCTCTATTTATAGAGAAATTCATGCCACTTGGTGAAGGGAAACAATCCTTTGAAAGATTTTGTTCATGAATGGTTACATTGCTTCAATTGTAAGACATTACACATTTTCTCTTAAAGGTCTTTTTTAACGATTGCAACTTTCCAAATTTATTTTGGAAATTTCGCTCACAATCCCCCACCATTTTCAAAATATATCTAAATCCATTATTTTGGAAATTTCATGATTTCAGATAAAGGTATCTTACGATTTGAACCACTACTTAGTAAGTTAAATTTTCACTTATCCTCGAACAAATTGGTAGACAAGCTTTGAACCAATTATTCATTAGAACAAGCGTGCATAACTCACACATGAAATCTCAGTATCATTGATAGAATTATTAATATGAAACATTTAATATAGCCTTGTGTCTCATATCCCTTTCATAAGAATTTAAGAGTTAAGCCCTTGAAGCGGCACCACTTCATTCTCATATAGGTATACTATATAAAAAATGTACCCATAATCATGCATTCCACTAAACATATGTTATATGTCTAATAAGAGAAAAACTTCATCCTACCATATTTATTCTTATGGTCCAAGTACTTTTACCCCTTGGGATATTATCTATCGTCAAATACTTCAATCATTCTAATAGTTTACTTTCATTATTGAATTCAAGACTTAATGTTAATCAAGTGTGAGTTGAGTTTCCACTATCGATGATTAATTATATATGGGCTTGTTCCACATCCCTAATGATGTCTTCGATCTTTTCAGTTATATCCAAAGATATCATATCCTTGTCAATCCTTTCGTCAAAAAATTGCAAGATTTTCCAAACTTTAATAACCTTTCAATATTTACTATTTCAAATCGTCATGTCTATGAACATTTTATGTACTCTTGATAGTATTTACCTACTATCATCAAACCATGACACTTTTATCATATTAGTACTATTATCATATACAAAATATATTATATATTCTTGATAGTTTCGATAAACTATCATCATGACACTTTTGTCATTCATTTTGTCATATACATAAATTTTATGTCATTCTTCATTTGCAAACATATTTAATTTTGAAGTTTTACTTCCACTAATATATATCCAAAACACATTTGTAACAATCGACAACCATGATCATACAAATTTGTCATGATCATACAAATTTGTCATGACTAACTTTATTTCATGATGCCAGTTTAAACATGTAATTCAAACACTCCATATAAATATATAACCATAGAATTTATTTCTATTCTTTTTAAAATAAACAGTTTTCTTGCATAACTAGCATATGCATAACAAATTCTATATGACAAATTCATGTTTTATATTTAATAATGTTTTATGGTATATAAAAATAAAAATGATAACACAAAATAAACAATAAATCCACATCATTAATATTTTCTATAACTTTTCTTCATAAATATTTGTCAAGTTACAATAATATAAAATATACCCAAATTACTTTTAATATTAAGATGAACAAGAAATAATATTATTCATATTTTGATACACATATAATATGAGATAAATTAATTTAAATTTAATGATTTCTTGCATAAACAAAATTACACATATTTTTAAAATTTTACTTACACACCTTTATATTACCAATACATGCACCAAAGAATAATATTTAACATGTATTTTGCATTCAAGTATTATATTCTTAATAATGTAAATTCACATAATAATTTATAAATCATAAATATATATATATATATATATATATATATATATATATATATATATATATATATATATATATATATATATATATATATATATATATATATATATATATATATATATATATTTGAATTTATAGTCTATAATTTACAATTTATAAATATGTACCTTTCACCATATTATTGAATAAGGAAGAATGAGTGTTCATCTCTCCATGAAAGTTGTTCTCACAAATTAACCACAAAAAGAACCATAATTCGAAATCACTTAAATCATAAAAATTATATGAATTAACTGTGTACCTGCACTGAAAGTTGTTATCATCTTCTTTAAAATTATATACTTTAATATTAATTAAAAATAAGCATGAATCAAATTCGAAAATCGAACCTAAAGATCGTTAGATCTTGTGTTGGGGGTCTGCTGTAAAACATGGACAAGAAGAAGATGAAAATGGTATGATGAAAGTTGCACAAAATAAATTCTAAAGCGTGTGTTTACACTAAGCTTTAGGTTCGATTCGTACTCACCAATTTAGACAATTGGATGCAAATGAGTTAACTGACGAATTCCCTTCAGGATACTTTGGAAACCTTAACATGAATCGCACATTCACATTAAGCATATCGATCAACGATATTTTACATAATAAAGTTCACTCATTTATTCTCGTGCACTAGAAAAATAAAAGAATGATTTTGATATAATTTTAGGCACTTGAAACATGTTATTTTTGTATACTTTTTATGCCTACAAATGATCTCTATTTATAGAGAAATCCATGCCACTTGGTGAAGGGAAACAACCCTTTGAAAGATTTTGTTCAAGAATGGTTACATTGTTTTAATTGTAAAGCATTACACCTTTTTTCTACAAGGTCTTTTTTAACCATTGCAACTTTCCCAGTATATTTTAGAAATTTCTGTCACAATTTTATGAAGACAATAGTGTGAACCATTGATATTTTTTTGTTTGTTGTAATAGTCATTTTGTTATAGTTTTCTTTTTAGAAGCACAAATTCTATTTTCTTTCAAATTATTTCAGAAAAAACATTTAGCAAAAGTTCAAAAGTGTCAAGTAAAGTTGCTTTATTTGGTTGGAGATGAATTCTAACTAGGCTCCCGACTGGATTGAATTTGGTTAAGCGGGGTATTTTGGTGGGCGCTCACAATTTGATTTGTCCTCTTTGTTTTGTGCTCGAAGAAGATTTGGAGCATCTTTTCGGAGGTTGTCGAGTTTCAAATCTTTGGTGTAATAATTTTTGTTGGTGGCTTCACGTGGATCTTTTTTATTTTTCTAGATCAATTGTTGCTTGATTACAAACTTTGAAGGTATTTTATTTATCTCTCTTTAACTGTGATTTAGGATGGTTGTTTGGGTTAGACTTTTGTTGGATGATTTGGAATTGTAGAAACTTGATTCTTTTTAATGGGGAAATTTTGAGCAAATTCGATAGTCTGAGAATGCTTAAATTAATTTCGTGGGAATGATTTCTTGTAGGGAATAAGGTGTGTCTTGACTCTTCTAGGTCAGATTGGAATACCTTTCTGGACCTTTGTTTTGGATAATTTCTTCTTTTGTCGCCGTCTTTTATTTCAGTTCCGTGTTGTATTGATGGGTTATGCACCCCTTGTACTACTTATTAATTCATCTTTTGTTTATAAAAAAAATCCACAAAAATGCATTTCTCATTTAGCACACTTTATGGTATCATTGTTAAATACTTGTATTTGATGAAAATATATATGAAGTTATACCAAAATATACACTTTATGTTATATTTTTTTTCTATTAATATATACTTCTTCCTTGCAAATTCTTCATGTTACGATTTAGTATTATACTTATTCAAATTCTTTTTAATTGATTATTTAATTTTCAAATGCAGTAATGTTAAAGTTATGGAGGATTAAAAATTTTCTTAAGTAGCTAAAAAGAGCTCCACCATTGTTGTATTTGTATCCAGTTATCTAACTCATACTCCATTTGATCCTCTTGCACCAAATCACGTGTCTGTTACTCCTGTACCAATTTTTGATTATGTATCAACTCAATTGCCTCATAAAGTATCCTCTAAACCTTCACAATGCTTAAAATTCTCATCGTAGAGATAATGTATCACATAAATTATCTAACCAAATATCCTCATAACATTCACAATAAAGAGATGTCAGTCCTCATTGTAGAATTAATTGGATCATCGGAGGAGATTTCAACGCTATAAAAGATAATATGGAGATGAAAGGGAGATCGAGGGCGGTTAATCATATCGAAATGGACTCTTTTGCGGAATTTATTCATAAAAGTGCTTTGGTGGATACTTCTTGCAAAGGGAAAAAATATACTTGGTATAGTGGAGATGGGAAATCGATGAGTAGAATAGATAGAATCTTGGTCTCGGTCAATGTGGTGAATAGATGGGGGATTGTTGGTCAATTGATTGGTGAAAGGGATATCTCAGATTATTGTCCGGTGTGGTAAGTGTCGGACAATGCTAATTGGGGTCCTAATTCGTTCAAATTCAATAACGAATTATTTTCTCTTGAGTCTTTTATGCCTTTTGTTGAGAAAAAAATTGAAAAGTTTAAATATAGAAGGAAGAGGAAACTTTGTCCTCAAAGAGAAACTTAGCCTCTTAAAGGATAAATTAAGGAGGTGGAATGAGGAAGTGTTTGGAAGAATAGACTTGGAGGTGGAGGAGGGGGTCCGGGAGGTAAATTTGGCCGATTCGAGGTTAGAAGTGGAGGACGAAGATTCTATTGAGGAGAATTTGGTTATGAGGAAAGAAGCTTCTTGTCGTATTTGGAGAAACTTGAGAATAAAAGAAAACATGCTTCTCCAAAAGGCAAGATTGAAGTGGATGAAAGAGGGAGACGCTAATAGTGGTTTTTTTCACAAAGTGATGAAAGGGAAAAGGAGTATAAATCACTTAGGTCCCATTCATGTTGGAGGAGGTATTATGGAGTCGGTTTAGAAGGCGAGGGAGGAGGTTTGGGAGCATTTTAGGAAAAAATTCATGGAACCGGAGGAAAATAGGCCGTTCTTGGATGGTATTCCTTTTAAGAGTATTTCAGAAGAGGTATCGGCGTAGATTGAAAGACCCTTTTCGGAGAGAGAAATTAGGGAGGCAATTTGGAGTTGCCGTGTTGATAAAAGCCCGGGATCGGACGGTTATACTTTTCTTTTTATTAAGAAATGTTGGCCCATCTTAAAAGAGTATTTTCTTAATTATTTTGAGTTCTTCTATTTTGGTAATGTGCTTTCAAAGGTAATCACTTCTTCTTTTTTGACTTTGATTCCGAAATCTTTAAATCCTTTAAAATTGGATGAGTATAGACCCATTTGTTTAGTGGGTTGCATGTACAAAGTGGTAGGTAAACTTTTGATAGGGAGGTTAAAAGGTGTGTTAAATAAGATTATTTCTCCTTGTTAAAGTGCTTTTGTGCCCGGGAGACAATTGTTGGATGGGGTGTTGGTGGCTAACAAAGTGGTGGATTATGCGAGAAAGGAGGGTAAGAATTGTTTTTTATTTAAAGTGGACTTTGAGAAGGCATCTGATAATTTTAATTGGAGTTTCTTGCGCTATATGATGAAGAGAATGGGGTTTTGTAGGAGATGGATGGTGTGGATGGATTTATTGGTGTTTAATAGCAATATGTCAATGCTAGTGAATGGGAGTCCTACTAAAGAATTCGGAGTTGGTAGAGGATTGAGACAAGGAGATCCTCTTTCTCCTTTTCTCCAGGTTTTAGTGGTGGAAGGACTTACGGGACTTGTGAGGCAACCTATAGAAGTGGGGGAATTTTGTATATTTGATGTTAAAAGATCGTGTTGGGTGGATTTGTTACAATTTACGAATGACACTTTAATCATGGGGGACGGGTCTTGGAAGCATGTGTGGGCTATTAAGGCGATTCTTAGAGCTTTTGAAATAGTTTCAGGTCTTGGCATATACTATCACAAGAGTAAGTTGATTGAAATAAACGTTAGTAATTCTTTCATGGAATCGGTGGTGAACTTTCTCTCTTGTAAAGTGGAGGATAGCAATTTTCTCTTTCTTGGTATTCCTATTGGGCAAGATCCAAGGAAGGAGACTACATGGATTCCTACTCTAGAAAAATTGAAGAAAGATTGGGAGGTTGGAAGAATCGGTTTATTAATTTGAGAGGTAGGATCACTCTTTTGAAATCTATTCTTAGCTCTTTAACTATCTTCATGATGTCTTTTTATAGATGCCTTTGAAAGTGGTGAAAAGGTTCACGAGTGTCCAAAGCAAGTTTTTTTGGGGATGGGCGGAGGAAAATAGAAAAATTCATTGGGTGAGTTGGAAAAAGGTTAATCTTCCTTTTGAAAATGGTGGTTTGGGGGTAAAGAACATAGCGGCATTCAATTTAGCGCTTCTAAACAAGTGGATGTGGAGGATTCTTAAAGAGAGAAATTCGCTTTGGTTTAGAGTTTTGAAGGCCCGGTATGGGGATTTATCTTCCCATGTTTATAGCGAAGGTAATTGCACAAAATACTCTTCTTTTTATAATTGGTGGAGGGATATTGTTAATATTGGGAAAGATTATTATAGGGATCTGATTGTTAAGTGTTGTCGTTTTGATGTTCATAATGGGTACATAACACCTTTTTGGGAATCTTGTTGGTTGAGTGAAGAGGCTTTGAAGAATAATTTTTCAGATTTATTTGAATCTTCTCATCTTAAAGGGGTTTCGGTTGGGGCGATGGGAGGTTAGATTGATGGTAATTGGAATTGGGGGGATTTTAGAATTTCCGCGGATTTATTGGAAGATGCCCACTTTAGGGGGAGGGTAGCTTTGCTATACGATCGGTTGGTGCTTCATAGTGGTCCGACGATGGAGAATGTGATGGATGTGGTTTCTTGGAAATTTGTTAATGATTCGGTCTTCTCGGTGGCATCGTGCTACCAATTTTATTGGATGGAATTTATTCCATTTGGCCCCGTTAACAAGCATGATGAAGCGTATCTTATTCTTTGGAAAGCGGAAGTGCCTTTCAAATTAAAGGCTTTTGGTTGGAGATTATTCCTAGATAGATTTCCCACTAAGAAGCTTTTGGTGTATAGAGGTATTCCCCTTTCTTTAGATAATCTCAAATGTGTTTTCTGTGGTTTTGGTATAGAAAGTAGGAACCACTCTTTTTTTGCGTGTAGTATGGTGAAACGCATTTGGTCAGAAATTGCTATTTGGGTGGGAAAATTGGATAGTTTGGAGGAGGAATGTTTGTCTAGTTTTATGGATTGACATTACTTTTTCCGAGTTCATAAGGTGAAGATTAGCAAGAGGGATGTTGTTTAGCTTGCCACTTCTTGGTCGTTATGGTTGTTAAGGAATGGGGTGTGTTTTCGGGAAGAGGGATGAAGCTTAAACGACACGATTTGGAACATAAAGTTGTTGGCTTGAAGTGGTCTTTTTGTGACAAAATTACCCATCCCAATTATTCTTTCTACGAGTTTTGTAAAGTTCCTATTTCTTTTCTCTTGTAGTGTAATTGGTGGGTAATTTTCTTTTTCTCAAGTATTTCCCTTTCTATCGTGTAAAAAGCTTGGAGAACCTTAGTTCAATCTTTAGTCAATTCCTTGCTTACACAAAAAAAATGTATCAACTCAATTATCTTACCAAACATCCTCACAAACTTCACACCAAGGAAGTGGAAGTTATCATTGTAGAACTAATGTATCATCTCAATTACCTAGTCAACCATCCTCTCAACCAATACAACATGAGTCTGAACGTCCTCAACATAGAGGTGGCCGGGATCTACCTATTATTGACTTGTTGAAGCAATTAGATATAATATGTTAATTTTTAAATCTTGTTATTTGTTATATATATATATATATATATATATATATATATATATATATATATATATATATATATATATAACAAACGACACCAAGATGTCAAACTTAATAACATGACACATGATGGCGTTCCCCTGAATCATCGGATGCTATTTGTTAAATATTGCTAAAAAACAAGAAAGATAGTACATCCTTCATTTGTCATTGAATATATATATATATATATATATATATATATATATATATATATATATATATATATATATATATATATATATATATATATATATATATATATATATATATATATGGCATATCATATGAGAATGCATTATTTATATGAGAATGTGAGAATGAATCTAAACCATTGAATTTTAAAATAAATGGTGGAGATTATGTGTAAATCTTTTTTTTTTCTCTCTCCTACATCATTTATTTTCATAATGGAGGAGAGAGAACAAAAGATTCACACATAATCTCCACCATTTATTTTAAAATTCAATGGTTCAGATTCATTCTCACATTCTCATATAAAAAAGACATTCTCATATGATATGTCATATATATATATATATATATATATATATATATATATATATATATATATATATATATATATATATATATATATATATATATATATATATATATATATATGTATATATATGTATATACATATATACATATATATGTATATATATGTATATACATATATACATATATATATATATATATATATATGTATATATATATATATATATATATATATATATATATATATGTATATATATATATATATATATATATATATATATATATATATATATATATATATATATATATATATATATTATAGTACTTAACAATGCAATATACCATTAATAAATTAACATCAATTCTAATTTATTTGTATATCAATTGTGTTTTATAAAAATAATTAAATAAATAACGTAATACCTTATACTATATATCAATTTTGTTTTACAAAAATAATTAAATAAATAACCCAATACATTATATTCCATCTGGTCCTATTTAAAAGAGAAAGTTAAATTTTTAGATTAATTTAATAATCTATGTATCCTATTTAAAAGAGAAAGTTAAATTTTTAGATTCATTTAATAATTTATGTATAGTTCATGATATAGTCTAAATATATTAATTAGTTAATTAACTTAAAAAACAAAATTTTTCTAATAATTAAATAAAAAACTAATATATTATACTATATATAAAAATGTAATATATATCACTTGTGTTTTAATTAAATAAATATGTATCAATTGTGTTTTATGAAAATAATTAAATAAATAGTTATATTTGACTATATATAAAAATGTAATATATCAGTCAAATTTCAAATGTAATATATAGAAATATTTTGAAAAAAAAATAATTTACTAAATATTTTAATACTTTTTAAATTAAAAAAAAATCAATTTACTAATTTGTTAATTTTTTTTTAATATTTATGGAAATAAAATTTTTAATTATACTATTACTTATAATTCTTTTCCTACTTTTGAATTTTTGATAATTACTACAATTTAAATTTAGAGTTAAGTATATTTTTGGTCCCTACATAATATCTCAAATTTTATTCTTAGTCCTTATTAAAAAAATGACATATTTTAGTCCCTATAAAAATTTTATGCATTCAGTTTTAGTCCCTAATATTTTTCAAAATTTTGAAAACAGCTTAATTACCCTTAAACTTTTAAATTTTTGAATAATTTTTTCATACATATTTAGAATACTATAAGATATTTCTTTACCAAATTATATAATTTTTTAAAATAAGAAGAATTAAATATGAATTTTTTAAATTTCAAAAGATAATGATAAAAGTAATGCAAATCTCGACTTAGAAATTAAATTTTGAGTTTCACAACGTTCTAAAATATAATTGTCTGTAAAATAATCATTCAAAAATACACATCGTTTAACACTAGAAACTAAAACTACGTGTATAATAATTTTGTGGGGATAAAAATATGTCATTTTTTTAATAGAAACAAAAAACAAAATTTAATAATTTTATAAGGACTAAAAATATATTTAACCTTAAATTAAAACCTTATCCTTACAACCTCAACCTAAACTGCACGGTTATAAAATAACACTTTAATTAATATAATTTAATTTTCTTTAATTAAAAAAAAGATTAATAGATCTTTGTAGCCTTATCATGAATACTAAACTACAACTAGGATGACAAAGAATAATGAAATTGTTATTCTAATCTCTACCAACCCCCTAGGATTAACAAATAAACAAATATAATCATATAACGTTATTATATTGTTAGTGAATAGATTGTCATTGAATTTGCACTATATATATGTTTATAACACTCAAGCATCAAATATCATTCTTCCATAAACTCTTACAAATTAATATATTCATAATCTTAACCATTCTTGAATCATCACTATTTCATTAAGAAAATGATGATTCTCACAACCCTTTTGGTCATTCTTGTGACACTAATGATTAAAGTTTTTTATGACACAATTTCATGTTATTGGCTTAATCCATTAAGCATCAAGAAGATTATGGAGAAGCAAGGTGTGTTTTGTCCTAAACCTAGGTTTCTAACAGGCAACCTTAAAGAGATCTCATCTTTTGTCTCTAATGCTACTTCTAAAGACATGGAATCAATCAACCATGATATTGTTGGTCGTCTTTTGCCTCATTTTGTAGTTTGGTCCAAGCAGTATGGTATGAAAAATAAATAAATAAATAAATTGCAATTCATGATTTTATGTGTTTCTTGCTCAGTAGAATCGACACCTCTGACATAAGAGGATATCGATATTTGTGGTTAAATTTAATTTATTTATTTTATAAAATTATTACTAGTATCAACATGCGATGTCGTATCAGACGTATGTGACTGTGTATGTATCTGTCATAAATTTGTTGATAAATGATTATTTTTGCAGGCAAAAGATTTTTCTATTGGAATGGAATAGAGCCAAGATTGTGTCTAACAGAAACTGAATTGATCAAGGAATTTCTTTCAAAGTATAGTACAATATCTGGGAAATCATGGCAGCAACAACAAGGATCTAAGAATTTTATAGGAAAAGGTTTGTTGATGGCAAATGGTGATGATTGGTATCACCAACGTCACTTAGTTTCTCCTGCATTCATGGGAGAAAAACTTAAGGTATTGAACATTTGAGAAAAATCGATTCACTTAAATTCTAAAATTTATAAAATATGCTAATTTTAAATTTCAAAAATCTTAGTTTCAAACAGATTATTTGCAAATTGCAATTGCATAGTAGTTGCAAACTTGCAATTCACTACAATTATGTAGTGATATCGCCACAAAAATTTTAAGTTTTTTATATTGTGATTGTGGAATGCAATTTAAAATTAGAGTTATAATAATATTAATTAATATTGGTTTATACTTTTTCTAATATTCCACTAATCTTTTCATGAATTTCTTTGCTCTCTCTGAATAGAGTTATGCTGTACACATGATGGAATGCACTAAAGAAATGCTTGAATCATTACAAAATGCAACATTGGATTGTGACAAAAATGAGGTTGAAATTGGAGAATATTTCACTAAACTCACTGCAGATATTATTTCAAGAACTGAGTTTGGTACAAATTATGAAAAGGGAAAACAAATATTTCATCTTCTCACACAATTACAAGCTCTTTGTGCTCAAGCAACTAGAAAGCTTTGGTTGCCTGGAAGCAGGTTTGTAATTTCTTTAATTTTATTAGAATTCTCTTTATCTTCATTTCCCGACTTTAATAATGTGTAAAATAGGTGAGGCAAAACAGATCTGATCCGCTGATCATTGATCATGCTCATTTGTACATTCTTTATGAATTGAAAGTTTTTAAGTCCACATTCTCTAATTGTCCTTCCCGTCCCGTCATATTTTTTTCGAACTTTTGCAAACGTGGATATTAACAAGTTTTATTTATTTTTTAAACTTTTTAGTCTTTGGAAGTACAAAGCACGCATGTTTGTCCCGTCGCATCCTTTTTTTTTTTGCTAAAAATGTCAAGATTTTAGTCTTGCAGCCTCAACTATGCCTATTCCGTCCAGCTTTTTTTGTAGGCTTTTACGAAATGGATCTAAACGGAGTAGACATTGTCCGTTTGCCATCTCTATTACAAAGTGGATTACACTGCATCGTTTAAAATTTGCCACAATCAAACCGTGACTAAATAAAATATTTGTCATGTTAAAATGCTAATAGAATCCTTTTTTTATTCTGTCATATTTGAACGGTTGTTAATCTATACAAGATCTCTAAAAACTTAAGACATAACTTTGTAATGTGTATGCTTGTATTGGATAGATCTCCATTATGTATTTAGAGTCGTCTTAACTTTTTAGAGGTCCTGTGTAGGTTAGATCTGATTCAACCATCGCAAAATAATTAAAGATTCTATTTATCAATAGTCTAACAACGAAAAATATTTTATGTGACTCTGTTTAACTATAATTTAATCGTGACAAAGTATATGCGATAGCCTACTTTAAATGTTTTTAAAGACAGCTATGTATATATTATATTCTATATATTATATGTTACTGAATTTGTTATGTTTATTAAAAGTATATTAGAACAAAAACATAAAGTTAAATAAGTGATATACACATCTTATATCCATTAAAGAAAGATGGACAAAAAATGTATTTTAATTAGTGTTTAGTGTATAATATATTTTGCTTTTTCAAAAAATTATGTAGGTTTTTTCCTAGTACTTATAATAGAGAGATCAAGTCATTGAAGATGGAAGTGGAAAGACTGTTGATGGATATAATACAAAGTAGAAAAGATTGTGTGGAAATGGGAAGAAGCAATTCTCATGGGAATGACTTATTGGGAATGCTTTTAGATGAAATTCAAAAGAGTGGAAAATTAAACCTACAACTAGTTATGGATGAATGCAAAACATTCTTCTTTGCTGGACATGAAACAACTGCACTCTTACTCACATGGACTGCTATGTTGTTAGCTTGCAATCCAAGTTGGCAAGAAAAAGTTAGAATTGAAGTTAAAGAGATTTTCAATCAAGGAATGCCTTCTATTGATCAACTCTCCAAGCTCAATGTGGTTAGTACTCTCTATATTTCTTTCTTAAATGTTATTTTTAAAAAACAATTTTATGTTCTTCCTCGTAATCATTTTCGACTATTTATTGCAGAGAGAAAAATACATGAAATGATGTAAAAATAGTTAATAATATAATAAAAAATGATACCCTAAAATGATAATTAAAAATGAATTAAGGCAGTAACAAATTATTCTTTTTGTTTTATTCTATAAACTAAATAAGTTAGTTTATAACTTATAAATTCATTATTTTAGTTAAAAAAACTTATAAATTCATTATTTAAAAATTGTTTAGTAACCATTTTAATTAATAATTATTTTTATTGGTTTATAATATTTTAATAAATTTTATTGAATTTTAGTATAAAGCTTATTTATGTTACATATATATGTTGATATTTTTTATTTCTAAAATATAAAATTGTCTACATTTTTTAATTTGTGTGAAATTATCACTTACAATTTTTATAAAAAAAACCTTAAAGATCTTAACTAGGATATGACTTTTGTAATAAAAAAACAAGTGTACCACTCTATAAACAAAGTAAACATAGCTGACTTAAATATATATCATATAAACATTCATGAGAGCATGTAGTTTCAAGAATATAATTGAAATTGAAAGGTATCTTACTCTTAGAGTGTCCCAAAATACTCATAAGTGAAAGATTTTTTAATTCATTCTTGAATTTTACAGTAAGTTTACAGCCATACTTCTAGAAGAATAAATATAAAATAAAATTGACACTTCATAAATATCTTGTATTAATTAAATTATTAAGATTACATAATCTAATATACAATATTTTGGTAATTATTATTAAATTGACAACTCCTTATGAATATGATTTTATGTCATTAAAATACGAATTGTTCATATTCTACTCATGACATAGTTTTATGGCTACCCACTTCATACATATTTTATTATATTTGTTCAACTCATAGAGGTGAGAAGGCACAATAGAAAATCAGGGTTAAATCAAAGACTGAAGTATACTAATGATTATTTTTAGTAGGTTACAGATTTTTCAAAAGATCGTCAAAGAATCAACATTACCTTAAAGAATCATAACTATAAAGAAAAAATAAGCATCATTTTCACACCAATTATATAATAGCAACTAAAATATTTAAGGGCAACCACTCTTTCCATGGTAATTAGCTGGTGGAGATTACAATAAGTGGTAGGGGTGGTAAAAAGGATAAGGATGGTACATGCATGTCTTTATGGTGCATGTTTTTTTTTTTCATGCTCTCATTTATAGGGTTTATAGGGCAGTCAAGGTTTTAGTCATTAATTATATAATGTGTCTGTTCCGCTCTGTTTTATTTTTTATGGATTTTGTGAGAATGAGTATTAACATAAAATTTTAAATTTTTAAATTTAAATGATCAATGCGCACAGGCCCTTTCCATTCTTTTTTTTTTTATGGAACGAGCTAAGATTTTAAACTCGCACTCTCAAGTATGTCCACTCCGCCTTCATTCTGTTTTTTTAGACTAATGTAGGATGGACCTAAATGGAATACGCGTCCGTTTGCCATCCTAACAATAAGTGGTAAAAATCTCATTTTGAAAATTTAACACTGCAACATACTCAAAATTAAGTTCAAATTCAAAATATCTGATTATGTTGTAAGATAACTGATCATCCCATTCAAGTTCTCTTAGGAAAAACTGTATTCATGTATTATTTTTTTCATTAACAAAATACTAATCAATAGTTTAATTTTACAGTTGCATATGGTAATCAATGAGTCAATGAGGCTCTATCCTCCAGCAACCCTACTTCCTAGAATGGCTTTTCAAGACATTGTTTTAGGTGATCTTTATATTCCTAAAGGCTTATCTGTTTGGATTCCAGTATTGGCTATTCATCATAATGAAGAATTATGGGGAAAAGATGCAAATGAGTTCAATCCACACAGATTTGCTTCAAAATCATTCATGCCTGGTCGTTTCTTACCATTTGCTTCTGGTCCAAGAAACTGTGTTGGACAATCATTTGCTATGATGGAAGCTAAGATTATTCTGGCAATGTTGGTTTCTAGGTTTAGTTTCACTATTTCAAAAAATTATAAACATGCTCCAATCACTGTCCTTACTATTAAGCCTAAATATGGTGTGCAAATTTGTTTGAAGACGTTAGATTGATAAGATTTGTTTTTGTTTGTAAACGAAGTATCAAAATTTTGTGTGTCATGATTTGAATTTTGGTGTTGACGTCAAACTTAGCAGTATCAACATATTATTTTTTGGACTAAATATTTGTTTTCATTAAAGAAGTTTGCTAAACATTTTATGATTTTATATATATATATATATATATATATATATATATATATATATATATATATATGCGCGCGCGCGTATTATAAATTATAAACTAATTTATTTTACTTGCTAAAGTTTTATGGGCCCATAAGAGCCTATATGCTATTATATGGATTAGAAGAGATTTTCTTTCATCACTCTAATTAATACACTAGAGAATAATCATTTGATTCCAATAATTATAATTGATCATATGTCTCTATATTAAAGTGATTAAAGAAAAGAGTGGTTTGCTTTTAAAGATGAAATATGGCAACTTGTATATAACATGAGTAATATTTTTGAAGGGCCAAGATACTATTTCTCCCACTATCTTTTTTTTTTCTTCATTATTTTATTAAAACCTTCATTTATTTCTTACACTATTTTTTTATTTAAGGTAAATCTTTTTATAAAAATCAATAAGGATTAGTACATCTATTTAAACCAGGGCGTAACGGAATCATAAAAAATCAATTTAACTGACAATTTAAATAAAAGAGATTTTTTTTTTAATTTGGTTCAAAAATTGAACCAAACAGATAAAAATCGAGATGATTTGGCTTTATTCTCGAGATTTTTTTGATTGGCTCAAAAATTGAACCAAACAGATAAAAATCGAGATGATTTGGCTCTATTCTCGATAGCTTAAATTACTCTTCTTCGTGTTTTAAGTTATCTTAGTTAGTTTTGACCTCTTTTTTATATATGTTTTTTAGTTTTTCTTCCACAAAATTCCTTCTAATCTTATTACAAAATAGTTTTGATATGTGCATTTGAAGTGTGAAACATGTTAATTCTTTGTGTATGACAATCTTTTATTATTATTGTTGTGTTTTATTTGTTAGCGTTTTATATGAATTAAGTAAAATTGTAAGTTGTTTGAAAAGTAGAGTATGAAACAGATGAAAAAGATTATATGAAATGTATTATTTAAAAAAAATAATAGTAGAAAATACACTTAAAAAACATGATAGCGGAAAATACAAAAATTAATAAATATTTTAAAAAGGATGTAAATCGATAAATCAAAGCGAACTAAACCAATTAGCTTGGTTCGGTTCCATTTTTAAAAAAAAAAACTAAAAACAAAATGAAACCAAACTGATGGAGATATTATTGGTTCATATATTTTTTGACCAAAAATTGGTCCATACCTAACCGATTACACCCATAAACACTAGCATAGAGTGACCACGAGCCAAATTAGTACAACTAAACCAATATCTAAAAATATAGGCTTAATTGCAACTTTGCTCCCTCTATTTTGTCTTTTCTTCGATTTTGGTCCCTCTTTTGAGTTTTCTGTTGAATAAGGGGCAAAATAGAGACTAATTTTGCAGAAAAAAAGTAAAATAGGGGACAAAAATTGTATAGAAAACTTAAAAAGGGACTAAAATAGTAGTTTTTAAAATAGAGGAATTAAAATCAAGAAAAGACAAAATAGGAGGACTAAAGTGTATGGTTCAGTCATATAATTAATAAGGAATCTTCTATTAACAAATTAAAATAAACATAATGATGAAGTCAATTCTCATTGTTTATGGAGCATATATATATATATATATATATATATATATATATATATATATATATATATATATATATATATATATATATATATATATATATATATATATATATATATATATATATATATATATATATATATATATATATATATATATATATATCATCTTTAACTTGATTAAAAGTGTGTTGAATGGTTGAGGATAAAATGCTTTAGTGAAAAATTTTGCTAGCTGATCTTTAGACTTAATTGAAAGAAGCCTCATGATCCCTTGATTTTGTTTCCCCCTCACAATGTGTTAATTAATATCTTAGTTCTTTGTTCTTTTGGGGAAAACTGATTTTCCTGTAACATGCAAAGCATATTGGTTGTCACAATAAATGACAAGAAAAAGTATTGAAATTAGTTCTTCTTAGTTCTTGAGATTGTTAGTTTGCTTCTAAGTTCTCAATGAAATTAGTGACTTGGCAGAAAAAGTATCGTATTGATATGGACATTATTACAAAAAAGTACATACATTGATGCTCATTTTACTATGGTTCATTGAAGGACCGTGGTGACCTCTTGAAAATTGACAAGTGTCAATTTTTAGTGCTTTTGTATACATGTTTTGTGGCACGTATCGAGATTTTTGTTCATATTTCTTGAATAATTCTCCGTTTTGTGTATAAATGCGTATACTTTGTAAATAGTTGTATTTGCATATACTTTTATACCTTTTAATAGTTTTTGTGTCTTTTTGTAGGTATTCTTGCGTATTTGGAGCATGAGCAATAAAGTGTCAAAGACACGGCTTCAAACGCGCGATTTTGAGCAACAAAACCAATTCATCAAAGAATAAGGCTCAAAATAAGGATGATAAAAAATCATCAACTTGGTTGTCATTTTGTCATGGTTAGATAGAGCATTGAATAAGCTTTCCAACGCTTCGAACCAGACGCAAATCAGAGTTACGGTTCTCAAGTTATGGCCGAAACAGTGCAGAATATTTTGATGTTTCCGGTGTGTTCCGCCGAGCGAAGCCGTTTTCCGCCGGGCGAAGCGGTGCTGACAGAAACACGTTTTAAAGGCCAAAAACACAATTTATAGGTTATGGTTTGGGTATTTTTTGCTTCCACTCCATCACCAAACATTTTTTAGGTAGATTAGCTTAGAAAACAACTTTGGAGGTTGCATACGGGTGATCCGGGATGGATTGATCATCAATCGGAGCTGACAAACCGGGAGATTTTTGGTTCGTTTCTCTTCTTCTTTGTGTATTTCTCTTTGGTTGGGTTTTTTATATGATTTTACTTTGAACTCATGTATATTTGTTGATCATGGTGTTGTATAAAGTTTGCTCTACAAATCTTTGTTGATTGTTGTCTTAGATTTTTGCTCTGTGCTAGAGATTTGCGTTGTTTTAGAGATAGACTTCTTGAATCCTTATCTAGGATGATTATCTGTTAGTTTCTGGATTTTAGAGATAGATTTAGAGCTAACAATCTTTATGGGTATCGAAGCTTAATGCTTTCGTGTTAGTTGTGTCGGTTGAGAGATCATTGATACGATTGATATGGATGTTTGTTATGTTGTTGAGGTGTGCTGAGAGATCGTCGCTGAGATGATATAATATTTCTCTCTACTTTGGGTTAGAAATGACTTAGGGTGTGATCGATGCCGGATGACATTGACGAGTATTGTAGGTTGAGTATAACTGATCGATAAGTTTAAGTTTGTGAGAAGTAGATTATAAGCAATGCCTGATAAGTCTCTTCTTTCTGAAAAATGAATGTTTTTTGTGTTGATATTTTCTTTTCTGTTTTCATGCTTTAAACAATTCAATTCAAACTCATAACTTTGGAAACTGTTGAACGGCAGTTCAGTGCACTAGTCCTTGTGGAGACAATAAATTCCCGGATAAATATTTCCAAATCTTTTCTTGCTTGCCGCTTTACCGCTCCAACCAAATGACGCCGTTGCCGGGGATTGGTGTTTTATTGAATTTTCATTGCATCAGTTTCTATAGTGTTGAGTTTTGTATATATCGTACATATTGTATATTCTCACTTGTTTATATTGATACTTGTATATGTTTACTATACTTGTACATGTTTTCTATACTTGTAAATTTGTTATAGTATTGTGTTTCCTTTCACGTTTGCTTGTGTGTGGTTAGGAATAGTCGGGCGGAAGTAACTTGAAGGAACTTTCTTAAATAACAGGCGTCGAGCTTACGACGTAAAACAAGCATGTTTATTTTTTTAGTTTGTGTTTAGTTTAGGTAGTGTGATGCAATTGTTTAAACAAATTTAGATCGGACCAGTTCTTAAATTTCAAATCTTCACTTTTAAATTTGTTTAGACAATTTCATATGGTCTTTTAGTTTGTGTATATTAATAGTTGTGTGTTTGTCTTTGAGCTTGTTTTGAGTAGCTTAAGGAATTTGAGGTGATTTTCCAAGTTTGATCGTTTCGACTTGCGAGTGTATGGTAATGATTTGTTAAAGTTTTGTACACATTCAAGGTATGTGTTTATCGCTTTCTAGACTTTAGCATATTCATGATACTTAGGCTTTTTACAACTTTTATGTCATTCATTCTTTTGTATACTTGTTCGTTTTTGAATCACTTTAGTTCCCACCTTTTTGTGAGGTAGCTTTCCATTGTTCACATATGCTGGAGACCACAATTCTTGTTCTAACTGGATTTTATTATGCTTAATCTTTTGTTTGTGTTGATTATATGATGCATGAAAGTGATCAAGGCATTTTTGTTCCATTTTCAGCACAACTACCTTGGCCAAATATTCAATTCACCTTGTGAGTGTGTGATCATTAGTATCCCTTTTGAGCTTTTTTGTCAATGTCCATGTTGTTTTTGCTAAATGCTTGTCTATGAGTGTTTGGTTCTCATTTTTGTATGGATGTTGATTCTTTGTTTTCTTGAACCCTCAACCATGATTTTTGGTTTGAATTTTTGCCTTGCCTTAGAAAGTAGGGAGTATTCACATGATGATACGGTTGAATTCAAGTTGGGGAGAAAAATGATTATGCATTTGTGGTTGATTGCTATGAGGTTGAAAGAAAAGAAAAAGAAAAGAAAAGAAATGTGAAAAAGAAGTGAAAAGAAAAATAAAGAGAAAAAAGAAAAGTTTTGAAAACAAAAAACAAAAAAAGTATGGAATAATGTTGTGTTAATAAGTATGTGATTTGTTTGAGAAATTTGGGATTATGAAGTTTGATTGAAATTTTGTTTTTGAACTTTTGTGAGTTTATCACTCCCTTAGGTTTGGGCAGTTTTTGTTTCGATTAGCCTTAGGAATTATCCTTTGTTTGTTCACCAAGCCACATTACAACCTTGAAAAGTCCTTGTGATTCTTGCCTTTGTGTTTTCAACATGATTTTTGGATGGTTTCATAATTTAGTCTTTTGTTTGCAAGATTGTTGGATGAGTGAAAATACTCCACTTTTGTGTTTTTCATCTACCGATGATTGTGTGCTAGGTGTGATTCATTTTTGAACTAGTGTTGTTTTGGAATGTTTGGCATATTCTTTGTATTTAGCATTTGTGTCATGTTTATGTTGTTGTTGTAGTTAGTGGTAAGTATATTTACTTTGTGTGTATTGTAACACCCCCATTTTATTCGCTATTATTTTAGTAATTATATTGTTTGGCATTTTTAATAATTCTTTATTTATTTAGTTATTATGTGATATAATAATTATTTAAGTATTTAATTATGAGTGTGTGTTTGTGTTATTTGGCTTAATTGAGTAATTAGAGAGATATAACTAAATGGGCCTAAGTGATAGAAACATAATGGATGGATTGGTGGGTTAAGCCCAATTGACATATGTGAGATAGTAAGAGAAGGTTAGGGTTTTAGAGGTTACTATTTTCATTTGGGGGAAAAGATAGGAAGAAGAGAAAAGAGGCAAAAGGGAAGAGAACAATGGTGGAAGAGAAAAGCTAGAAGAAACCTCATTTTTGCAGCAAGTTTCAGCATTGAGTCATCTTGGAAAATCGGGCATATCTCTCAATCCAACCGTTGGATCGTTATGGTACTTGGGCACAACGTTCCTGACTCATAGAGGTAAGTTCTGACCGGAGCGATTTTGATTTTGAGGGTTTTAAGTTTGTCTGATAAGCTGATTCCTGAACTGGTGTTTAGGTGTGTCTCCATTTGATGTTAGAAAGGATTTCTTTTGGAGAAAAATTTAGAGCTATGATGAAAGAGTCCATATTTACCAAGGTAAGGGTGGGGTTCGAATTATATAACCAGGAATATGATGATTGTATGTGGGATTAAGGTGTATGAATTTTTCCATGGATTATTTGTTGTGATTCTGTCGTGTTGATTCGATGAAATTAGTTGTTGTTGTGGTGATAATTGTTGTTGTTTTATGCGAAGTTGAAGGATGTTTCAGTGACGATGTATACCTCTATTTATTGGTATAGCGACGATATAGGCTTATGCCTTTGTGACGATGATGTTGTTTGTTGTGTGTGTTTGTTGCATTCATATACATATGCATTTTTGGTGACGACCTGATTGGCAAATTAGTGACGAAGGCTTATGCCTTGATGCCTCTGTTAACTGGCAATTGGCGATGGGGGCTGAAGCCCTGGGTACCACATGCATGTGCAATTGTAGAGTCTCATTATATGTGGCATGAGTGTGATTTAATTGTGACGTGGTGTGACTTGAGTTGTTGTTGGATATGACGATGTGAAGTGAATTGTGATAATGTGAAGTTGTAATTATAAGTTGTTATGCTAATGACTTGTTGTGACAGGTACCGTCTGGAAGATGAAAAATAGTTGTTATAACTATTATTATTATGTTGTTGATTTTGTTATTATAACTGTACAGTTTTAAATTGTTGTTATAGCTGTCGTCTAAAAGTTATAAAGTGATAATTTTGTATGATTTAATTCTAACATATTAATTATCATACTTTTGTTTATATTTTCCGATATCTCACCCCTTCTGAATGATGTTTCCCTTACCGTAGGAAACGGACAGGTACTCAAGATAGCGGTGGAAGTTTTGAAGTGATTTTATGAAGTCTTTAGTTGTTGTTAGTCGAGTTGGTGTCTTGCTCTGATACGTACGTAGCACTCGAGGGAATAAAACGATTGCTTTACTTATTATTTCTTTTGCTGAATTTTTATATGGTTTTGGTTTAAATTATAACTTAAAGTTACCGTGCAATGATGCTACGACTTGAATTGAATATTTATGAAGTTTGTTGATTCCGCTGCGAGTTAATTATTGAATTTAAACAAAGTGATTTTTAGTAATGATTTTATTATCATTTTAAATTTATGTGCTATGTATCTATGTGAAGGCAAATAAGCCGTAATTGTTTTTGAATGACGAATATGTGATACCTCAAATGAATTTGTTTGGAATTTATACTCTAATTTTTATTATAATAACCGGGTAGATTTGGGGTGTTACATTAGTGGTATCAGAGCAGGTCGGTCTGTCCGGCCAAGTTGTCGAGTCAGTTGAGTTGTGTGACAGTTGAATGTTGTTAGTGTTTTATTCCTTAGTACGGGACATGTGTGTGAAACACTGTTGGTACTTGTTCGTTTTGTTGCAGGGTTAGTTTGAGCGAAGTGGGGGAGAAGCTGTGCTTCTCGGATATGTTTCAGTTGTAAGTTATTGGTGCAATATATTGCTTAAGGAGACAGAGCAAGCAATGTAGAAGTTTGTTGGTTTCCGAATTCGAAGGTAACATGGATTTAAGATTTTGGTTGTTTAACAAGTCGGAACGTCTTGGAATAAGGATAATTGTTATAAGGTGGAATTTAGGAAGTTGCCATATTCAGCATTATTGGTGGACTGTGAAGTTATCAGTTTAAGTAACCGTTGCGTAGGATGTTGACGTAAGAATAATGATTAAGCGACAGATTACGGTAGACCTTGTCAAGGGATTCTTGGTAAGAGATTAGAAAAGTTGTCGAGGTTGTTGGAGCGTTCAAGTCGGAGTTAGAAATGCGAAGGGACGAGTATGATTCCAATAATAAAAAGTGTTGATAATGGTGTAAAGGAATTCTGTTCTAATGTTATCACAAGGTGTGTGTTAGCATATTCAAATGATTTTGAGAGTTATTAAAGTATGGTACTTTTGGTGACGTAAAGGATTCTATTGCAGTTGAGTAGAGATGGTGTACGCTACCATTATGGTTGTCGGCTATCTATTGACAAATTGAGGAACTGATCACCCTTAATCTCTTGTTGATAGTAGACGGGATCGTATTGGATATGATAGACTTATCTTGCCATCTTGATAATATTGGAAGTGAATGAGTCTGTGCAAGATGGTGTGATGTTGTTTATGTTGTTGGCAACTTTGGATTCATGAGAAAAGAACGATTGATGAATTACCGATAGCTTGCGCATTTGCATAAGTGTTTCCTAAAGATGTAAGTGATTTACCGCCGGAAAGAGAAGTTCAATTTTTGATTGATTTAGTTCCTGGAACCAGTCATGTGTCGATGGATCCATATCAGATGTCAGCTTCAGAGTTGAAAGAGTTGAAGAGTCAACTTGAGGGTTTGCTTGAGAAGAGGTTTATTCGTCCGAGTGTATCGCCGTGGGGTGCACCTGTTCTGTTGGTTAAAGAAGAAGGAAGGTTCTGTGAGGCTTTGTGTTGAAGCAAAAAGGGCAAGTGGTAGCTTATGCTTCAAGGCAACTTAAGATTCATGAGAGGAATTATCTGACGCAAGATTTAGAGTCGGCCGCCGTTGTTTTTGTTTTGAAACTTTGAAGGCACTACTTGTTTGGATCGAGATTTGAGGTATATAGTGAACACAAGAGTTTGAAGTAGTTGTTTGATCAGAACGAGTTGATAATGAGGAAAAGAATATGGTTATAATTCTTGAAGGACTATGATTTTGGTTTGAATTACCACCCGGGAAAAGCGAACGTTGTAGCCAATGCATTGAGTAGGAAATAATTGCATATGTATATGTTGATGATTCAAGAATTGGAATTGTTGGAATAATTTCGAGATTTGAGTTTGGTGTGTTGAAGCTTACTTGTGGTATTCTTGATGAGATTAGAGAAGGTCATAAATCGGATTTAAAATTGGATGACAAGCTGACATTGATTAATCGAGGATAAGGTGATAATTTTCGGATTGATGAGAACGGTGTCATGAGATGTCGTGATTGAATTTGTATTCCTGATGTTTCGAATTTGAAAAAGAGAATTTTTGGGATGAAGGGCATCAAAGTGGTTGAGTAATTATTCTGGTGCTACTAAGATGTATCAAGACTTGAGAAAGTTATTTTGGTGGCGAGGTATGAAGAAGGATATTGCAAAATTTGTGTATTCGTGTTTGACTTGTCAGAAGTCAAAGATTGAACATCAGAAACCGTCAGGTTTGATGTAACCGTTGTCCATTCCTGAGTGGAAGTGGGATAGCATTTCTATGGATTTTGTTTTGGGTTTGTCGAGGAAATCGATTAACTGTGAGGCAACTTGGGTCATTGTAGATGGATTGACAAATTTTGCCCACTCTATTCCGATAAGCAGGGATTATCCGATGGAGAGACTTGCAAGGTTGTATTTTGAAAAGATTGTGAGTTGGCATGGTATTCCGTTGAGTGTTGTTTCTGATAGAGATCTGAAGTTTACTTCTAGATTTTGGAAATTTTTGTAGAGTACTTTGATTATTAAGTTATGTTTGAGTTCTGTTTATCATCCGCAAGCTGATGGTCAAACGGAGAAGACGATTCAGTAGCTTAAGGATCTTTTGAGAGCTTGTATTTTGAAGCTTTGTATGGTCGAAGGTGTGGAATGCCTTTGTGTTCGTGTGAGTCTGGAGAGGACGAAAATATTCTAAGTTGGGGAGAGTTTGATAAGTGCCAATTTTTAGTGCTTTTGCATACATGTTTTGTGGCACGTATCGGGATTTTTGTTCATATTCGTTGAATAATTCTCCGTTTTGTGTATAACTGCGTATACTTTGTAAATAGTTGTATTTTCATATACTTTTATACCGTTTGATAGTTTTTGTGTCTTTTTGTAGGTATTCTTGCGTATTTGGAGCATGAGCAATAAAGTGTCGAAGACACGGCTTCAAACACGCGATTTTGTGCAACGGAACCAATTCATCAAAGAATAAGGCTCAAAATAAGGATGATAAAAATCATCAATTTGGTTGCCATTTTTTCATTTTTAGATAGAACATTGAATAAGCTTTCAAAACTTCGAACCGGACGCAAATCGGAGTTACGGTTCTCAAGTTATGGCCGAAACCGTGCAGAAATTTTTGCTGTTTCTGGTGTGTTTCGCCGGGCAAAGAGGTGCTAACAGAAACATGTTTTAAGGGCCAAAAACACAATTTTTAGGTTATGGTTAGGGTATTTTTTGCTCCCACTCCATCACCAAACATTTTTTAGGTAGATTAGCTTAGAAAATAACTTTGGAGGTTGCATACGGATGATCTGGGGTGGATTGATCATCAATCGGAGCTGACAAACCGGGAGATTTTGGTTCATTTCTCTTCTTCTTTGTGTATTTTTTCTTTGGTTGGGTTTTGTATATGATTTTACTTTGAACTCACGTAGATTTGTTGATCATGGTGTTGTATAAAGTTTGCTTTACAAACCTTTGTTGATTGTTGTCTTAGATTTTTGCTCTGTGCTAGGGATTTGGGTTGTTTTAGAGATAGACTTCTTGAATCCTTATCTAGGATGATTATCTGTTAGTTTCTGGATTTTAGAGATAGATTTAGAGCTAACAATCTTTATGGGTGTCGAAGCTTAATGCTTTCGTGTTAGTTTTGTCGGTTGAGAGATCGTTGATACGATTGATATGGATGTTTGTTATGTTGTTGAGGTGTGCTGAGAGATCGCCGCTGATATGATATAGTATTTCTCTATACTTTGGGTTAGAAATGACTTAGGGTGTGAGCGATGCCGGATGACATTGACGAGTATTGTAGGTTGAGTATAACTGATCGATAAGTTTAAGTTTGTGAGAAGTAGATTATATGCAATGCTTGATAAGTCTCTTCTTTCTGAAAAATTAATTCTTTTTGAGTTGATATTTTCTTTTCCGTTTTCATGCTTTAAACAATTCAATTCAAACTCATAACTTTGGAAACTGTTGAACGGCAGTTCAATGCACTAGTCCCTGTGGAGACGATAAATTCCGGATAAATATTTCCAAATCTTTTGTTGCTTGCCGCTTTATCGCTCCCACAAAAATCAGGCACCATCATTTTATTTATTTATTAAAAATAGTTTACATATTACCACTGTTGGATAAAGCAACTATGGTGAAATCCCGAAAAGTTCTTGGGTTCGAATTCCAGGGCCATCAATTTTCTGATTTCTCTAAATTATAGTGACACATTTATTTTTGATTTTTTAAAACTAAATATAAGCTAGATTTTACTAAGGTTAAATATTTCAATCATTGTGATATATTTTCTCCTTTTTTAATTTTTAAATGGTTAAAAACTGGTGCTTTGATAAAATTATCAAGTAAGTGAGATATCACCACGTCTGGTTTAACCAACCATAGTGAATTGTTATATATTCTTATTCAAGAAACAAAACTTAGTTTGTCATGTATATTCTGGTTTCATTGCTTTTTGAAGCGAAACACACATTAAGCGCTTAGGAAACCATTTGAACCCTCACAAGTTTTTCATTTTCATTGATGAAAAGAACCATCATATTGTTTCATCATTGTTCGCCATCGCTCAACATCATTTATTTACCATGAATATCGCTTCAACCTAATTCATTAGTAAATTTGGAAAAACTCCATCAATATTGCTTCAGTAAACGTACAAAGCAACGAAAATCGAAGGAGGAACACAAAGATACTTGCAAGAAGGAAGGATGGAATTCACATGATTTAGCTTTTTGAATTCTTCGCATGATTTAGCTTCTTGACATATATTGTAATTATTTTGTTATTGTTGTTGTTGATGTTTAATGATATGTTTATTGTTGTTGTTGATGTTATTGTGGAGTAAAAGGATGATTTTGTGTTATTGATATGTGAAGGTTTTTTAAGTTATGTATTTGCATGAATTATTGAGGATAATGTAGTTGTTGTTGTTGTTGTTAAGATTGGTTTAATGTTATAGTGTTGTTTTTATTTTGTTCTTGTTTTTAACATAGATAGACTATTCATCTAGCGATGAAACTCATACAAATGAGTGTTCTACTTTAGAGGGAAAAATTTTTTAGAGGTGCTACAATGATGGCTAGATTAACCAAAGTCTGCAACTCATGTGAAAATTTTCCGATCAAGTTTAATGATAAAACTTGAACTTGTTATGGTATGAATTCTTCCCTATTTCAAAGTTATGTTGTGTTCCTTGGACGTAGAAAAGTGAGTATTTTGATAGATGATCGGACTTAAGTATCAGTAGATTTGAAAGAAATCATATGGACAAACGTTAATTTTTAATTTACTATATTTGATAATTTTTTTAATTACTAATACATACTTATTGATGTATCTGTAGTCGATTTTTGATATTACTAATGTTGATAAGTTGAAGAAAAATGGATCTCTTATGCTGGTGAGCGTTGAAGGGGCTCTAAGTCATAGCTCACACATGAGTACATTATGAAACCTAAATTTTATCGTGAGCATCCAACTGTGAAATACAATTATATTGAGAAACATGTTTGTGAGAAGTTTGTCAAGTCTTGTAGTTCTGCTAATTTCTTGGTTAGTAGTTATATTATTTTATGAATAATAATTTTATGCTTATGATTTTTAGATACAACAATGTAAATTAATATTTTCATTATGTTTATAACAAGTTAAAAGTGAATCAGAAAAGTTAAATAAGGAATAAAATAAATACCTCCATAGATTGTTCCGTGGGGGTTACAAAAAACTTGAGGAAATACCGATTAATGAAAAACAACAATTGGGAGATGGGGCCTCAATAAGTTGTGATCGCATCCCATCTCCACCATCACGACATAAGAAGTGGGAGAGGGCACATCAAAGATGCCTCACTTGTTGTTGTTGAAAAGATTGTAAGTAGATTCTTTTGGCAATTAGAATATTAAATGTAGGATTTGTTGTGTGCAGGATTTTTGGTTTGTAGTTTAAATTGCTTTGGTAATAATATCTTATTCATGTTGAGTAGGATTTATTGGTTGATATGGTCAGTCAATTTTCTTTTGTTCCACAAGTACAACATGATATATTAGTAGAAGCAATCAGAACAAAGGAGCATGGTGGACGTGTACGTGGTGTTGGAGAAGGCATCGACATGAAATTATTCTTTGGCACATCAAAAAAGAGTAAAGAATTGTGAAAGAAAGAGATGAACGTGCTCGTTGATTAGAAGTTAGCACATGAACGAGAATCCTTAAATAAATATTTGGAAGATAAATTAGTACATGAGCGCAAATCCCAAAAGAACGAGTTAGAGGAGACGTACGATATGAAGTTGTAAGATGCATTAGCACAGGAGCGGAAAATGCACAAGAAAGAGTTAGAGGAGCTTTATGTTGTATATGAAAAATAGTGTTTTGTGCATTGAATTTGTTTTGTGTCGATGTAGGATAAATGTTGTTTATATGAATTATGTGTTGATGTTCTTTTTATAATGCAGAAATTGACACGGATGGATGTAATTGTCCAACCGAGTACAAATGAAGATGATAAATTTTTTGAAAAAGTCTTTTTAGGTTGTGCGAGTACAAAAGAAAGTTGTTCAGCCACCCATACTCATATCAAAAAAGAGATGATGGTTCTTTCTAAGGATTCTTTAAGAAAATAGGTATGTTTCATTATGGATGTGGAAGAGCTCATTCTTCTTCCGTTAGAGCATAATCGTGAGTTAGAAGATTTATATCTCGATCTTGAAGATATAAAGGATTTTTTATTTGGAAATGAGTTGTTGGACATAACGATACTACAATTGTGGTGCACGTAAGTACAATTTCTATTATAATAAATGTCAATTTTAAATTTGTGCACATCAATAATTTTAATGTTAAGACTTTTTTTTTTTTAATTTTATTTATCCATTTAGGTACATGCATCATTTGTTTTAATAAAATAAAATAAATAATAGATTTATAGATTCTTGGACCTATATAGTATTTAATTTACAGATAATTCTCTAAAAGTGATTAAAACATACATATCATCACAACTAAGAGAGAAGAATAGAGACGGTTACTTAGCACCATTTATCAATTCGTGAGTAATTTTAAAATTGTGATTTCTCTATTATAGTTAGTTTTCATATTTTTCAAAAATCTATTTTCAATTTTTTCTGAAACTTTAAAAATTTATTTAATTATTATTATTTAAACACAATTTGACATTAGAAACTTAAAAATTAAACTAATCATATAATAAAATAATTGACATTAGAAACTTCAAAATCATCACCAATTATATTTTCAAAAGTATATTTTCAAAGTGTTAATATTATATTTGTTAGTTTAATATTTTAATAAATTTATAAATATGATATTATTTTAATATAATTATTTTAATAAATAATATTTTAATAAATAATATTTTATTTATAAATGAATAATATAAATAAGGGTTAAATATGCTTTTCATCTCTATAAATAATCCATCATTCAATTTTAATGCTTCTAAAAAACATTTCGAATAATAGTTCTCCTAAAATTTTTCATTCTCAATTTTAGTTCCTATAGTCTACTTCCTCTAACGGAAGCTAACGTGGCAAGCCATGACACATAAAATCAACATATAAAAAATTAGTATTATTGCAAGGGTTTTAAACCTCCCTAAATTCCTATATTCTCTCAGCTTTATGAGCAATCTTTCAAGTGTTTTTTTTGGGTCACTAACTCATGTATAATTGAAGGATTAAACATCATTGCTTTGTTCACCAAAGCCTTTTCAGAATCTTTATGGTCTGAACTTTCGGCTATTGTTATTTTTAGAACTTTCATTTTCCTGACTTTCTTATTTGTTTCATTGATAAGCCAACTACATTCTCTTTGTCATTCCATCGAGTTCAGCTTGATATTGAGCCACTTTAAAATATCACTCCAAATCTACATAGGAACTCTACATTCAAAGAAGAGATGTTTCAATGATTCCTCACCATCACAAAAACAGCCATTTTTCTCATTTATGATGTCAAAACAAAAGAGTCTATCCTTTGTCGGTAGTCTACCTTTGAAAGTCATCCATAAGATAAATATGGCTCTTCGTCTCGCAATAGTTGTTGAATAGCATTCTCTTCCAAATCACGTGCTCAAGATCTCCCATGAGTGTTCTATACATGACAATTGTTTTGTACTTTCTATTTTGAACCACATCCTTCCAATAATCATTATGATTTTTTTAAAATACTGAAAATTTTTATTTAGTACTTGCCAATGGAATATTTAAAAAAACTATATGTAATTTCTTTTATGTATTTTATTATTTTATAAAATTTGAAAATATTAAAAATTAATTTCAAAGAAGATTATTAATTACGTGATAAAATTAACATTATCATTAAACTATGATAGTCTATCATATCTTTGTGATGTTTATATCAAAAATATAAAATGATAAAATAATATATATTTTTAATTAGTTACCATTTGTGCATTAAATAGTAAATATATGATAGAATAAGTGTTTATCATTCGTCTCTATCCAACTCTATGATATATCATGTGTCTCTACTTTTGAATTTGTCAAAAATCACTGAAATTTAGAAAGTCACTTGATCTACAGTAAATGTGTGAGAATTAATTAAAACAATTTTCTTTTAATTTATTAGAATAAAATATGATTTGTGTGGTGTTTCTTGTTTGGGGGGGTATGAAATCAAATGAGATTGGAGGTAAAAGTTTCCTCTTGTGATTCTGAAAAACCAAACCCAATTTGGGCCAACTTAGAAGCAATGCTAACTAGGCTAAGAAAGTCAGCTCTCAATGTTTTTTTTGAAAAGTTGGCAAAATGAGAATAATAATTCAGGAAATTTTCAATCACCCCAAAATATTTTTAACTTTTTCTTTTAGTGAATAGAACATACATAATACATTCTTTTAGTACATGTTTAGATTTACTTTCTTGAGACGAAAAGAAAAAGAAATTGTTTATAAAGAAGAAATAGACTCTAACTGAGACCAATTACAATAAGCATTTGTTTGAATTGACTTCCTCAAATTTATTTACTTGTGATATTATTCGTGTGATTTTATAAAAAATAATGTATGATATTTTTGTATAAAAAATTAAACTTATTTTCATAAATTATTACACAATGTTATTGTGAAGCATTGTGGAAGACGAAAACAGAATTAGCGGAAAAAGAAAAGAAGATGAAATTGAATTTGATTTCTATATCAATACAAGGAGCCATAGAGGTTATGTATATATTGGACTTAAACAAGCTTAGGCCCATAGTTATGTGACCCAGTACAATAAACCCAATAGCGTATAACAGTCATACTGCTATATTGGATTTTCTTCCTAGTTTGATAACCCTCAAATTAGGTTTTGTTGTACTGAACTGAGTTAATAATTTACTGTGTTCTTTATCATTCTGCAGTTTATTTCAGTTTTGATATTTGTTTTGTCAGTCAGCAGATGTTATAACATTTGTTTGACATTGTTGGTGTAAGTGCCTGAATTTCAATGATAGTACATCTCAGAGAGTTGGACGAAATTCCAGAACTTTGTCATGTAGCTCGTCACCGTATTCAAGCTCAAATATTTCCATATCACATACATGATCTAGGCAGAATCCCATAATTTCACCTCAGATTATATATCAACCTCTTCAATGCCGACCTCGATTTCTCCTTCCACAATTCTAGGAGCAACAAATTCAGTCGCTACACCATTAGCTGGCATACGATTCCCATTAATTACATCGACACATAATTTCTTCGTTGGTACTTCATATGTTGTTGTTATAGGGGTTTCTAGGGTTTGTGTTGTCTTACTCTCATCAAGATGTTCTTCGGAATTATCCTCCTTTCCATCAATAGATCCCTCTTCACCACTACCATTCATCTTCTTTTTCACCACTACCATTCATCTTCTTTGAACTCTATTGCTTAACCGTGGCAAGAAATAATGGTGAGAGAACCTTCTTCTTTAGCCTCTCTCTCCCTTGCGCCATAGAACTACAAAGAATTAAAACCAATTGAACTACAGAGAATCCATTAAAAAGGTTCAGGGAGCTATTTTTAATTATCATTATTAAGTTATTTATTTAATTATTGACGGTAAAAAATATCACTTTTAGTAAATGAACTCGACTACGTCAGCTAACACTTGGGGGCTACTGTTTCTATTCAATAAGGCTCGATAAAACTTTTGGGTGATCAAAATCCAATATCACAACTTTAAATTTTTATAAATTTAATACTACCAACACTCTAAGTACATATTATCTATGTTCCTTTATATAAGATACAACTCAGTTTTTAAGTTTATAAAATAATCAATATATTTGGTCAGTTTAAAGACTAAATACATTAATTATTCATTAAATTTATTAAATTTAAAAAATGAGTTGTCTCTAATCATAGATAATATTTTCTAAGTATAAAATATTCCTACTTTTGATAGCTATTAACTTAAGCTACCCCATTAACATACTATAGGTCAATCGAACACACCATTAACATTTGTTTTCACTTATTTATATCCTCATCTTCCTTCTTCACTATGACTATGACTCGTCAGATAAATATAATAATTCTATGTAAATTTCACCTATTTTTTAACTATTAGAAAAAAATCAATTAAATAAATACTTTATTTTAATTATTTTTTCTACATACCCAAATTTGTACATCTCCACATTCTCAAGATCAACCCCAAAAAAGGGGAAAGTTTCAAGAAAATTAAAATAAAGCATGATAAAAAAGATTCTTCTTCTACCTCTAAACTTCTCAACTCTTTCAAAACTCTCTTATATAGAAGCCGATTAAGTCGAAAACAGCTCAAGCCGTTTAAGCCGCAAACTCAAGCCCAAGCTCCATCTTGCAAGAAACACTACAATCCTTCAACTCAATTTTCCTCTTCTTTATGGGAACCAAATATTCCTCACGTGCAACCGGTTCAATCCCAAGCCTCAGCTCCAAACCAACAACATCACTCACACCTTCCTCGGCTCGGTCACTTACCTTAGGTTCGGATTCCGGTTCTTCATGAAAAATAATCGAAGTTTCCACTGAAACCCCACTCTCATTATCTTTACCCGGTTCACTCCCCGACGATCCAGATCGGTTCGCCTCATCAACTGAACCGGTTTCTTTACTGAGCCCCGGCTTCACGGCTCGTCTGAACCGAGACCGAGTCTTGACTCGCTGAGTCTCCTCCGAGTTTCCATCTTTGGACACGTGGCGTATGTCATAGGCCTTCAACGGTGGGCCACTCGCAGCCTCTGAAGCAATCGGCGTAATCGGCTCACCTTTTAAAACGGCTTCAACCGCAGCTTGACAGAGCTGCCAGCTTCCAGACCATAATAAACCCACAGACCCATAAACCGGGTTCACGATCCTCCCACAAGCCTCATATAGCAATGATCGAAAAATTGCTGGAAAAAAAAACCAAAAATCACCATCAATAAGAATTTTAGATATGAATTTTCAAAAAAAAAAACTCTAAATTCTTTAGAAATCCAACATGCATATCAGATCAGCTCAGATATATCTGTTATTCAATAATTCAGTTAAAAATTCAACATGCATATCATATGCTTTAAATATTTCAACTCAAATACAATAATTGATTTAAAAATTCAACATGCATATCAATATTGGGCTCAGATACATCATTTATTCAATCAATTTCTGAAAAGTGAAATTTTACTTATAATAGTGATCGGATTGAGCAATTGTTTACCTGGACGAAGATTTTCTTGGCCAGAATTGATGAGGTTGGTGAGACCAGCACGACCATAAAACTTAGCAAGAAAAAGAGTTGCATTAGCTTGTGATTTAGGACACTTGATCCATTCCAAACATGGTCTTATGCTACAATCTTCACTACACCCTTTTCTTAGAACTCTGCATCCATTACAGGACATTCTCATTTTGATGCAACCCTTTGTTTTCTTCTTTGCTTCAATTTGATTAAAAGTATAAAAAAAATCAACTTTTATGTAAAATAGGAAGAAGGGTTTTTTTTTTTATTTGGTTTTGGTAAGAGAGAAAGGATTGAGATTGTGGGAGTGAAGAGGCAATTATATAGTTGTTTGTTGGGAGTTTCCGGCGCTGTTGGGTTTTTTCACATGTTTAAGGAGACGCGCAGCTGTTTCTTAGCAATTGTTTTTTCTAGGGAGTTTTATTTTTTGTGTGCATAAAACAGTGGATTAATTTTATGTTTCTTTTTCATAAAATAATTTAAATTGCTAGATGTGTTTTACCATTTTGTTCGTTTTACATTTTTTTTAATTTGTAAGAAAAATCAATAAATAAAAATCAAATAAAGTTATATAAAAATTAAAAGTGACAATTTTTTCACACCATTTTTTAAAGATATAAATGTAATATTATTATATTATTAATAAAACATATATTTAATTATTTGTTTATTCAACTAGACAGAACACTTTAAATTTTAATGGATAATATTATATCAGAGATTTTTTAAGTTATTTTTTAATAAATTGGTCATTTAAGTTTTTTTATAATAATTTGATTCTTTAAATTAATAAAGGGGATCTTATTTTATGTATTTTGGATACTACTTTTTTTTTTTTATTTAAGATACTACTTTATGTATGATGATGCTTAAAATAACAGTGCTTAAAATACTATGGTCTAATAAAAGAATTACAAAAAAAAAAAGTAACCGTGCTTAAAATAACGAGTAAAAAAAATTTTAAGAACTCGCCTATTAGAAATAATATTTTTTTCTAGTCTCATATAAACAACTTAAAAATAAAATTCACCTTTAAAAATTGCTAGTATATTCTTTTTAATTTTACCCTAGAAATTATTAAGAACATAGAAATGTGAAAAAAAATAAAATTATATTTAAAATAATAATATTGAATATAATAATTAAATGTGACTTTTGTTTATATTTAAATTTATGGAACAAAAATTTGTTTCTTATACTCGAAACCGAAGAGAACTACTTAAAGAGTTGTAATGTAATTATGTCACTAAAAGCATTCAAATCAGGCAAAACTAAATTTCATATAATATATTTCATTATCTCTCAATATATGATTTTTAATTTTTAGTTTTAATTTTAATATAAATTTTTTTCTCATTTATTTTCTCTAGTTAATAATATGTGTATACGTTTTAAAGCGGTATATTCTATTTTATGTTTATAATGTGTGAAACACACTAATAGTTAGCAAAACAATTTCATGAAAGTCACATTTGTTTTGTTAATATATTATATTTTTTTAATATGTATACAAAAATATTAAACATTGTGTACATCCCAAATTTTTAGCTTAGTCAAGATATCTCTTTTAGTTTGGAGTTTGGATGAGATGATGGTTTATGGACATAAGAATTCACACGACTAGAAAAACCATGACAGAAGTCGTCCTTTCAGGTTAGGAACAAGGCTTATAAAGGTTCCCAGATAGATCATAGGAGCCAAACCTTGATAGAAGTCGGTTTATCGGGTTGATAATTCACTGTAACTGTGAAGAGGCATTTCAAGGGGTCGCATAGAGGTTGCGAAGTTGATATTTGATTTGCTAAAATTCATGATTAGTGGCAATTATTGAGACGACAGACTTTACCTTGAGCATTTAATCATGAAAAACGTAGAGGCAATTCATTATGGCTAATTGTTGGAGGAATAAGAGGGTTGAATGAAGACTATATAAGGAACACCGAAACAAATGTTAAGGAATCGAAAAATATCTAACAAAAAGATATTGATAAACAAGCACACTCGAAACTAATATTCAAGCATTTGCAATGTCACCTGACTAGCATCAGGGAGAATATCCAAACAGTTTTCTTAGCAAGAACATTAGGCGCCCATCGTGGGGCCTCAGTAAAAATTTCCTGGGCCGCACAAAATTCAACTAGTCTTACAGCATTGTAATGTATAGATCATCGCCCAGCAGTCCTCCTCTTGAAATTACATAGTTATTGGCGGTCGTAGAAGCGTTACGACAACAAAATCAGGGGTGGCCCTGAGCACGGGCTCGCGGGGCGGGAGCCCAGGGCTCCATAATTTTAGGGGCACCAAAAAAAAAAGTCTTACTCCTATATATATTAAAAGAGAATTTTATATTACAAAATGTTTTGCTAATAATATTTCTTTAAAAATATTGGTTAACAAAATTATAGGGGCACTACTAATAAAATAGGCTTAAATGCAACTTTGGTCCCCCTATTTGTCATTTTTTTTATTTTGATCCCCCACTTTTAAAACCACCATTTTAGTTCCTATTTTAAGTTTTCAAATTTCTTTGGGTCCCTGAATCCATTTGGTGCAGAATTTTAATGATGTGGCGTGATTTTAGCCTACGTGTCAATGTCAGGTCATTTAAATATTAAGTAAATTAATTTTTTATTTTATATTTTAATTTAATATTTTAATTTATTAAAATAATGTCATTTAAGTTAACATTTTATATTGTACTATATACTCCTCATGAAACCCTAAACGCCTCTTTCAAGTTTCTGTGTTAGCTTCGAGCCGCTTTCTTCCACCCCAATCGCCAACCTTCAAGCCTTCTCCACCATTCCTTAAATCCAACATCTTCTTCTCTTTGTTCAACATCTTCTTCTCTATATTTCATAACCATTTTGTATTACACCAAAAAATGTCAGAAACAAATTTCTCTTTTGCCTCATCAAATTTATCCGGTGCTAGAAGAAGAGGTGGTAGATGTTTTTGTGGCCTTGAATCTCCATTGATGACTTCGTGGACTTACGAGAACCCAGGAAGAAGATTTCATGGCTGTGGTAATTACAAGGTGATGAAGAAAAAAGGTTGCAACTACTTTCAATGGTACGACGAAGACATGAGCAACCGAGCAAAAGATGTGATTAGAAGTTTGAAAGACAAGAACGACGAACTTGTGGACTTATTTAGGGACACCAAGAATAGGGAAGATTTACTCCAGATGAAGATTAAGTTTATGTCTTATTTTGTTGGTTTTTGTATGGTGTTTGTAATATTAGGTGTATTTGTATTGGTTGCAACATATGTACTCAAATGAGATACTCCAATGTTTGTAAATGGTTGTAATTTACTTTGTCTCTTTAATGAAATCAAATGGTTGTAACCTGTTTTGTCTCTTTAATGAAATCAAATGGTTTTGTGTTAACCTGTTTTGACATTGCTTTTGACAGTATTGAACAATTGAATTCTTTATGTTTAGTGATAAAAGTATGCATAACTGATGTATTGCATTATCTTTGTTAATATCACTACCAATTGAACCAATATGATAAATGGGATCATTAATTGAACCAATTGAACCAATATGTCTGTACTGCTACCTCTAAATTCAGAATTCCTATTTGGAATAAGAAATCTATTTGCTTCTCTGTACACATTGTCTGAAGCTGCACAGGAATAATATTACAATTCTGTTAGCAGTAGCTTGGTGATGCTTGTATCCAAATTCCTATTTGGTGATGATGCATAGAAATCTAATTCCTATTTGGAATAAGAAATCTATTTGCTTCTCCTATTTGGTGATGCTTGTATCCAAATTCCTGTTAGCAGTAGCTATATCAGTTGCGTTCTTCTTGAGCAGTAGTTCCAACCTATGATTGTTCAATCCTTTGTTCTCATTTAGAAACAATATTACAATTCTGCTTTCACTTCTATCCGTGTAAATTCTAAGGAAAACTATTAATATATGATAGATGTCTTACAAATCTGTTAGCCTAATACTTATATGCTAATATTGTAGCTCAATTGTTGGTGTAAACTACAATCCCAATTTTATATGATACTAGCTGATTATATTGAGACTGCAGACAAACACATTCAAATTTAAAGTTCATGGATAAAAGTAACAAAATTGTTTATGATACTAGCTGATTATATTGAGCTGACATTGTAGCAGCACTGTTATTTTATAGTAGCTGATTATTGTAGCAGCACTGTTATTCATGTGATTATTGCAGGCACATCCATCATGTCTTTCCAAGCTTTAGGATTGAGCTCTTTCATGTGATTCATTGATCTTTGCCATCCAGGTATTGTTGTGGCCCGAGCTGCCCTCCATAGCGCTTCCTTCATTATTATCCCAGGATATTTCTTCCTCCAATTGCCATATAAGTGTTTAACACACAGCCGATGTTCAACATGTTGGCTTGTCTCTAGAATAGCCGGTACCAAACCCTGGACAACAAGATAACAATTACATAACAATTAGATAACAACTAGATAACAATTAGATAACAATTAGATAACATACCTTCTGTTGATCAGATATAAACCCATAATCCATTTGTTGCACGGAATTTAAGTCATCAAGTAATAACTTCAGGAACCATTGCCAAGAGTCCTTCGTTTCAGCTTCGACCACGGCATAAGCAATTGGATAAATCTTGTTATTTCCATCCTTACCAACAACACCTATTAACTGACCTCCATATTCCCCTTTTAGAAAACAGGCATCCAATCCAATTAAAGGCCTACACGTAGTTGCAAACGCTGCCTTACATGCTTCTAAGCATACGTATATTCTTTCAAATACCGGACCTGCAGCTGAATCTACACACTTAATGATAACAGTAGAGTTTGGATTCGACCTTAACAGCTCCTCAGCATAACTCCTTAGATGGTTAAACTGTTCGCGACCAGCACCTTGAATCAATTCTATTGCCTTCCTCTTGGCTCTATATGCTTGATGGCTTGACAACTTTACCCCCCACCTTTGAAGACCTTCTGCAACCAGGCCTTTACTTTTCATTTCAGGAGTGTGCCTTAAAGTATCAACAAATTTGCGAGCTAACCATTGTGTTGTCGCTTGTCTATTCTTGGCTGTCCTATGACAAGTATGTTGATCAACGAAGCTAACAACTTGCCAAAATTGGTTGGTAGACCTCTTGCTAAACCTAATATGAAATGGACATCCTTCAATACATTTGACAACAACTCTCCTTTTGTCATTTTTCTTGATCACAAGACTCTTGTTTTTCTCCAATGCAAACTCCTTGATGGCATCTTTGATTTGATCTTTATCCTTGAACATCATCCCTAATTCAAATTTTGTATCTTTCTTAAAAGTTGGATACTCCTTTATCGCATCTTCAGCATCACTATCCGGTGGAGTACGAAGTACTTCTGAATCACAACTATCATTATCAGAAGTGACATCCATCCTTGAAGAGTTTTGTGTTGGAACCGTAGGGAGAATTGTGGTCCAATCAATTCCAGCATCAGTACCTAAATCCAACTCATCAAAAACAACTTCATCATCATCCTCATCTTCCTCACTGCTCATTTTATAATCGGGATCAGATTCACTTTCTTCATTTGCATCCTCCACATTTTCCTCCTCATTTGCATCCTCCACATTTTCATCTTCATTTACATCCTCCTCATTATCCACATTTTCCTCTTCATCTTCATTTACATCCTCTTCATTTGCATCCTCCACATTTTTCTGTTCATTATCAACTTCCTCCTCCACATTTACTTCCTCCACATTTTCCTGTTCATTATCAACTTCCTCCTCCACATTTACTTCCTCCACATTTACTTCCTCCACATTTTCTTCAACCTTGTGCTCAACGTAAATGTCAACGACTTTAAATCCTCTAACGTCTTCCACAAACCTTAACACGTCGCTATCATTGTTCTACGACCTAAGTCCACGGGAAAATGAAAAGTTTGGATTCCAATACCACACACACTTTATGTTACAATACCCCTGAGCTTTGATCATATCTTCGATTTGCATATAGGACAGGTAGTCCACATCCCAGTCCCAATCCATCTCAGTAACAATGTCACCAACATATAACTTCACTGGGTTGTCGACAAAACATCCCCGATGGTGTATTCGGAGTCTAACCAGTTGAGTTTCTGAAGGCCTACAACAGAACACGACAACACGACAAATTAGAATCTGGGACCACAACATAAACATGGAAACACAAACACTACACCACAACATAAAGAAATCAGAATTTGGGACCACATCAAAAACAAATCAAACCCTAAAAATGGATACACAAACACGGGACCACAACATAAAGAAATCAGAATCTGGGACCACAACATAAAGTAAACGCAATTTTACCTGGAGACGGAGCTGGGTGACGCCATCGAATAGTGTGACTGTAGCAAACGCAATCGAATAAGAGACAACGTTACTTGGGTTATCGAAACCAGTTCCACTTCGTCTTCGTCGCAGCCTAGGGTTCTTCGTTCTTCATTTTCTTTAGTTACAGAGTAATGATCGTAATGGAAAACAAACAGTGTGGTTTTTGTTTAATTCCATTTTGTTTATTTTCTATTTAACTTAAGTGACATTATTTTAATTAATGAAAATATTAAAATAGTTATGATAATATAAATCATTAGTTTAAGTAATATTTAAATGACTTGGCATTGACACATCAGCCCAAAACACGCCACGTCATTAAAATTATGAACCAAATTGACTGGGGGACTAAATCCAAGCAACAAAGTTAAAATAGGGACTAAAATGGTGGTTTTAAAAGTGGGGGAATCAAAATCAAAAAAAAATGCTAAATAGGGGGACCAAAGTTGCATTTAAGCCAATAAAATAATGTAATTTCTCATAAATAAAATATAGAGTAGAATAAAATCAATTAATTACTCTAAAATTAAATTAATTAATATATCCATAATTTTAGCAACTAAAGATTTAATTGAGACACTAAAATTAAAAAAAATGATATAGAAAATATTTTGTATTATTGATTCCAAAATTAAGAGTGAAGCACTACTTCAACTAGCTGAGCAAGATAATGATCCCTAAAATAAGAGTGAAGTTGAATCTTTAGCAACTCATGAAATTGGAAACTTTGAATTTTTAGTAGCTATGATTATTTGGTTTGAATTGTTAACTGTTGTTAATGAAATTAGCAAAAGTTTGCAACAAAAAAAGAAATACATGTGTATTGATGTGGCTATAAAACTAGTAAAATGTTTGATCAAGTATTTGAAAAAATATAGAGAATATGAATTTGTAAATACTAAGGTTAGTGGTGAAAAGGTTGAAAATGAAATAGAGATTGAATGTGTGTTTATTCAAAAACGTCAAAGTAATAGAAAACAACACTTTGATGAGAATTCATCTCAACCCACACAATTGAATCTTGAGTCTATTGAATAGTCTTTTCGAAATCATTATTTCTTATATATTATAGATCAAATAATTGGCTCACTTGATAGAAGATTTGAGCAGTATAGCACATATGTAAATATTTTTGAATTCTTGTTTAGTATTGAAAGACTTAGATCATTATTTGATAGGAACTTAAAAGCATGTTGTAAACATCTTAAAACTTGTTTAAAACATGACGATTCTCTTGATCTTAATGATGAAATTTTGTTTGAAGAATTGAAAGTTATTAGAGAAGCTTTAACCGTTGAATCAAAATCAAGTTATATGATATTGTGTTCTTTAAAGACTTTTAATTGTTTTCCTAATTCACGCATATATTATAGAGTAATATTGACTATTTCTATCAGTGTTGCATCTGCTGAAAGAAGTTTTTCTAAATTAAAATTATTAAAATCTTATTCGAGGTCTACTATGTCACAAGATAGATTAAATAGTATTGCGTTGATTTCAATTGAAAATAATTTTTTGAAGAACCTTGATTATGAACAAATTATTAATGATTTTGCAACAAAAAATGCTAAGAGGATGATATTTAAATAATTTTAAAGGTTTGGTCATTTTTTTATAAGAAAAAAGACGGGATCAAGAAGAATAATAATAATAATAAGTCTCTTTATAGTGGTTTATGTTTTGATGTAGTATAAACATTGATTCAGCGATCAATATTTCTATTCTTTTTGCACAATGTCAAATGAAAATGTGTTTTTTATGCAACTATTTCTTTTATCCTTATGTATTTATTGTTAAAAAATTATAGGGGCACCACTCTTGTGATTCGCCCAAGGCACCCAAATTCTAAGGACCGGCCCTGAACAAAATGAGTCGTTCTAGATAGCGTTCATACATTCCGTTAAACTGAGAACCGGGATGTGGGAGGAAGAAGAGGAATTTCTAGGTCCACAACCTCTAGTAGAGATGATATGGGATGATCAAGTCTCTGAAAACTTCAAGCCACCATCCTTGGCATCTTTCGATGGCAAGAGTGATCCTCAATAGCACATAATTGCAATCAACAACCAGATGACAATCATTGGTGCCTATGATTCTCTAAAATGCAAACTTATGGCGAGAACGTTCAAAGACGTGGCCTTGAAATGGTATATGGGTTAACTCAAATTTTCAATTGTCAATTGTCAAGACCTGACCATGAAAGTGGTACAACATTTCTCTACTAGCAAGCATGGAAAGGTATCAACAATAAACTTGCTCAACATCCGTCAAGGATATTCTGAGTCACTCGGGAAATCTTCCTCTCAAATCGGGTTTTGAAAATGTATTTGTCATTGATTGAACTATGGTCATAACTTATTACTTCTTGGTCAATCAAAGATCCAATCATCTTCATCACTATTTCTATAGAACCTGATGATGAAGATTCTAAATCAGTTTCGCTAATAAATGCAAAAATATCGCCATAAACTTCCTTAATAATAAGGTCAAACACAACTTTACCCAAATGATCTCTACACTCTTTCATGCATAAATCCCAAAGTTTTTTTTTTCTATCTTGGGCATTTTGAGGAATCAATATGTTTCCTAGATCATCGCATTCACGTATAATCACCATTACAAAAATTAAACAAAAGAAAAAGTAAGCTAAAAACGAGAATACTTGAAGTTGCTTTGTGATAAGTTGTTGGTGGATAAAAACTTTAAAAGACTACTTTGAAAGAGAGTTTTGAAATATTCAAATTTCAAAGAACGGAGAGTTTGGAAAAAAGACGTTTGGTATTCATCCACTAAGTGTTATGATTATGAAACGACTGAGAAATATATGTCAGTTAGAGTCATAATGAGCTTAGTTTTCCCATAAAAGGTAATCATTATGAAGAGAGAGAAAAAATCCCACGGAATATTTAAAGGGTCTTGCTAACGAGTGCCCTCAGGGCACTCTTTAAGCATACTAAATAAAGAAAATATTATTTATAAAGGTCAATATTTCAATTTCCAATACATTTTCAATACACTGAATACACGCATTTTTTAAAAATTTTACCACTTTACTCACTTAAAGAGTATCCCAAGGGCACTGGCTAGCATTTCTCATATTTAAAATCAGTACCAATTTAACACTCTAACATATGTCATCATCCGGTAAAAGACAGGTGGTCAGGATCTAGTTAGATCAAGGACGAGTTAAGATATGGTTTTACGTGGACGAACATATGTCAGGATTATTTATCCAAACACTTCACCTTTCCAAACATTGTGCTTGGGGGGTTTATGTACATCATAGATTTTTATCTTAGTCGAGATACCTCTTTTAGTTCGGATGAGATGATGATTTATGGATACGAAAATTCATACGACTAAAAAAACCATGACAAAAGCTGTCATGTCGGGTTAGTAACTAGGGTCATGAAGGTTCTCGGATAGATCATATGAGACAGACCATGATAGAAGTCAGTTCGCCGGGTTGGTAATCCACCATAACAGTGAAGAGGCGGTCCAAAGGGTCACAAGGAGGTTACGAAGTTGATATTTGATTTGTTATAATTCATGATTAATGGAAATTATTGAGACGAAAGACATTACCTTGAGCATTTAATCATAAAAAATGTAGAGGCAATTTACTATGGCTCATTGTTGGAGAAATCACAGAGTTGAAACAAATACTAAATAAAGAACACCGGAGTAAATGTTGAGGAATCAGAAAACATCTGACAGAAAGATATTGATAAAGAAGCACACTCGAAACTAATATTCCAACAATTTCACCTAACTAGCATCTAGGAGATTATCCAGACGGTGTTCTTAGTAAAAACACAATGGTTAAAACGATCAACTTTTCTCTTAAATTTTTAATTGTAAAAATTAAGAGAATAATTTAAAATGTGTAATTTTATAAAAGTTTATTTAATCAATGTTAGAACTTATAAAACTTAATCTTTTTAACAAATTTATATATGTTTTAAAATCTTATATAATGTTTAATGATTGCCCTTAAGAAGATTTATACTAAGGTGACATCTGGCTTAAACTCTAGAGTACTCTAAAAATATATTTAGAAAATAATTTGTAAAATAAATATATTTAATTCATAATTCAACGGTAATATTTTCAAAAATATTTTTAATAATAAATTTTTTAAAATAATATAATAATATAGTAATATAGTTTTATTATAAAATATAAATTAAAAAGAATATGCATATTTAAATGAGATTAATTACTTTGCACTATTACACAATCACTGCATCACAATCATTCATAAATATTATTTTATAAATAATTAAAATAAAAATTAAATTTCAATAAATATTTAACGGTCACGATTCACCGGCGGTGTAAAATGTTTTATATATTTTTTTAATAAGCAATTAAAAACTGTTTTAAAAACTGTTATATATTTGTCAGTGCTTAACAGTTTAATTTTATTTAAATATCCTTAAAATATAAAAAAAAATGTACAAATGTCTAAAGTCACGCGATTATAAGCTCGGATATGAGTTTTTTTTTAATTGTGCAATTAAAAATAAATATTTTACTATTACTTTTAAATTCTTTATTGTCATATTTAATTTATATTAATATTATCTAACATAAACAATAAACCAAATATGAAACCAATGAAAGTTTTGTTACGAGAAAGATAAATTTAAAAAAATTATAATCTTTTTATTAATATTATTTCATTTAAAATCGTGTCATTTTTATAATAAATAATTATTTAAAATATATATTATTTTATAACATTAATAAATCATTAATAATTATTTTTTTATTATATATTTTTAAAATATGATTTATAGTTTCTTATTTTCCTACAACATTAATGGTATGCTTGTTTTGATAGAAAAGGATAAGAGAGAAGTTGACGAGAGAGAAAGAGAAGAGAAACAAGCAAGTTCTCCTGCTTGGATTAGGGAAGAAATAGAAGAGACAGACTAAAAGAGATGGGACCCACCAACTTTTTAATTCTTCTCTTTGATGCGAAGAAAGAGCATATATTGAACTTATATCTTAACTTTCCAATATTGCCATTATACCATTCAAACTATTTACAACTGTTTTAAAACATTTCATTGTGTTTTATTTAAACATTTCATGATATATATTTTTTTTAAAATTGTCACTATAAATAATTCTGCTACAGTTTATAATTAATCTATTATAGATAAATTTAATTTAATTATTTAAATTAATATAAAATAGATTAAAGTTAATTATTAATTTAATCAAGTTAATATTAATCAAAACTATTTTAACTAAGGGTATTTTAGTATTTTTAATAATACCTAACACTTCTTTCTTTTCTATTTCTTCTATATCTCTCTTATACCAATCAACACATCAAATCTACTCTACTTCTCTTCTTTTTCTCTCTTTTCACACTCTTTCTCACATCTTTCTCTCTTTTCAATTTCTCCTCTTAACCAAACACACCCTAAATATATTTTTAATTTGTTAACTTCAACCATTACTTATACTTTTAGGACACCTTAGCGAAACCTTTTTTTAATCTTTGCACCTTCAAGAAGATTGGAAGTTTGAACTTTGAACCACTTTCTAGTTTCAAGGGAATGAAGCTTTATGAATTTATTTCCATTTCTGTGGGGACAATGTAACCTACTCTCATTTACGCGCGTGCTTATACTCGCCATTTGTGGATGCTCGCGTAATTGGCGTGGAATAACGCCATCATGCCACATTCAGATGCATCATATGATGAGCAGCCAGCAAATATAAAATTTTATACTTTTGCAATATCCTAAATTACCCTCGGATATATCCCTAAATTTCAAGATTTACCAAACAAAAACAGAAAAAGCTAAAGGTTAAAAACGGTAAAAGGAGCCATGCAAATATGCACAAAACTCGAGGGGTGTGGAAATTAGCGTGTGGTACTGGTACTCACTTGAAGCTTACTCGAATCGCCACATATTGAGGAGTGGGGTCCAGTAGCAGTGGTTTTTGAATGAAAAATAATAGAAAAACATTAAAAAAAAGTTCCTGGTTTTTGGGAGTGAAAATGGTTTTGGAGAAAACCATAGACTGGTTTGTGGGTTTGGTTGTTGGACTATGGGCGCAGCTGAAGAAGGTAAAGAAAAGTAAATAATGTACTAGTATTATTGAGTAAGAAGCCAATGGTTTTGTGTTTAAACTTATCTTAATTATTATGGTTAGGGTAAATTACACAACTTAACCTTCTATTTTAAAACAATTTCATCTATTTTCTTTAGAAGTAAATATAGAACATAAATTATATGATAGATAGGTTAAAGACATCATATGCATAACCGCATGTTTGAATTCGCGATATTTTAATTGTATATTTTTAAAGAATAAATTTTTGTATTAAATTACTTTAAAAAAATCTTCTCTCTTCGGAATTAAATATATTTTTTTATTATTTGGACTTTTTGTGTTATTATAATATTTTAATATATTTTTTAATTTTTACAAAAATTAAAAATATCCTATATTTTGTATAATTTCATTTAAATAAATATTTTTATGATATTAATTAAGACTTATTTATTATTAAAATATAAAAAAATAGGTGATGCACTGACAGTGTAAAATATTTTACATTGTCAATCAATCAGAACCATATATTCCGCCAAGTCAGATTGTAATTTTTGGATTATTGATATGACATGGCTGAATAATATATTCTTATTGGATAACAGTATAAAATTATTTTACATTGTCAATGCATAACCATTTAACTCAAAATATATCTTTTATTTATAATTTTGTATAAATATATTTGTAAGGAGACTACGTAATATTCATCAAGAAAATGAGTTGATGAATTTGGGACAAATATTCCTCAAACCAAAACCTAGAAAATGAGTTGAAATGAAAAATAAACACAAAATTTAATAGACCTCGCTAAGCGATATGATTTTTGCTAAGCGAGCCCACGTTTATTAGAGACAAACCGCCTCTGGAGAAAAATATCTGGAACAATAAAAATGATCTTGCTAAGCGAGCTTGCGGAATCAATCCTGGCTAATGTCTTGAAGGTATAGCACGCTACAACTCTGGCTTAGCGGGCTTATGTAGAATTTTCTCCTTATTGCTCCAAACTGTGTTATCAAAGTCGTGCCTTCGACGCTTTATTGTTCAGGGCTCCGATATAAAATAATACCTATAAAACGAATGAAAAATGGTCAAATGGTACATAAATGAATTAAAACTCGAATACATATTATGCACAACTATAACGAAAACATACGCATTCATGCATAAGTTAAGGAAAAAGAGACAATAAGTGCCGCAAAACTATACACAAAAATAATTACAATTTGACACTTATCAAAGTCTCCCAAACTTAAACTTGTTTGTCCTCAAACAAGGCCAAACAAACTTAAAGAAGCAAAGTAATCAACCAAAAAATCATGAATCAACAAGGTTTGGAAAATGAAACAATTTTATGGTTCAAAATTAAAAAATGTACAAGCAAAAGAATGTTTACCACTATACTATAACGACACATAATGTGAAATCCAGAGCTAGGAAGGGAACCATCCCTAGGCCTCATGACGAGGAAGCATCGAGTTCTAGAAGCTTCATGTCACATGGGTCCTCATCCCATGCTCACGTAGACCAGGAGGCACCTCCTACTGAACATGATAATGTCCCTCAATCTGCAGACCCTTATCTATGAGGGTCCTTTGACACCTCATTATTGATATACTATATAGACCATGTTGCTAGGCATGTCTAGGCTGGAAAGGTATATTTGTTAATAGTTGTTATTTTTATGTTTTAAACAAATTCCCTACGACCGATATTGTCATATTTTATTTTTAACAGGAGCACAATTGTTTGAAGTCTGTTAACCACAACAAAAAATTCACAAGCTTGATCATCCCGAGTAGTGGCGGAGCTAGAAAATTTGTATAGAGGGGGCTACAAATCATAGATGAAGTATATATTTATAGTTTCATCACTTTAACATGCATGTTTCACATTTCACAGTGCAGTGGCAAGTTTTACATAATTTTAATTAATTTTTAGGGTTCGATTCCTATGAAATGTATTTTTTTAAAATAAATTAATATTTTACAAAAAATTGTCCAAGAAAGATCGAACTAAAGACACTTTGGATTAGTAAAACAAAGAACTACCGATGTGCCACACTCAATCATATTAATCTAATTGTAACATAACATATTCATTTTATGATTTATTAGAATTTATACAACTGCACCTTAATATTTTGAATTTTTTTGAAATGTTTGGGGTGGCCATGGCCACCCCCTGTCCAGCTGATGCTCCGCCCCTGATCCCGAGGATAATTGGTTCCAAAATGTCATCTGATAATCCGGTCTTCCCGGCTTGTGTTGCTCCGGTTACCAAACCATCATCCATGGCATGTTGGGGGGCTTTTGGTGAGAGATGGCATAAAGAAACATCATTTTTCCACTTCCCTATTGGCGAGATGACGATTACACTAGATGACGTCACTTGCCTTCCACACCTTCCCATCATGGGGAAGTTATTTGATCATTCCAGGATCAAACGCGGCGAGGTCCAAGAGATTATGGTAATTTATTTGGGAGTTGATCCAATTGATGTCCTGATCCACTGTGACAAAACTAGAGGCTCTCATGCCAAATTTTCATACTTGCAGGAGCTATATGAACAAAAGTTAGAGTTGGCCGGTGATATCGACGACGATGAACTACATGTTACACTACAACACGGAACAGCTACAAGAGCGCTTTTTTTGGGCTTTAACAGCGCTTTAAAGCGATGCCAAAGCCAGCGCTGGCATAGGCTACGAAAGCGCTTTTAAAAGCGCTCTGGTAGGCCCCCCTATAAGAGCGCTTTTCTGGAAAAAGCGCTCTTGTAGGCCCCCCTTTAAGAGCGCTTTTCAGGAAAAAGCGCTCTGGTAGGCCCCCCTTTAAGTGCGCTTTTTCCAGAAAAGCGCTGTGATAGGCCCACCTGTGAGAGTAAAAAATAAAAAAAAAAACGCAACATACTAAAGCGCTTTTGTAAAAGCGCTCTTATAGGGTGGGCTTTAAGAGCGCTTTTTCCAGAAAAAGCGCTCTGATAGCCCCCCCTATAAGAGCGCTTTTACAAAAGCGCTTTAGTATGTTGTTTTTTTTTTTTTTTCTTTTTTAGTAATCTTTGGCAGCGCTTTTAAAAAGAAGCGCTTTAGTATGTGGGCCTTTAAGAGCGCTTTTTTAAAAAGCGCTTTAGTAGCTAAATGAGGTATTTTAATGTGCAGCCTGTAATTTAATCCTCCCAGTCGACCTGTAATATTTTCGACCTGTAATATGTTTTCAGCCTGTAATATTTTCGACCTGTAATTTATTTTCGACGATATTATTTCAGCCATCAGTAAGACAATATATATATATACTAATATAATACCATTATAATATCCAAAATTATATATATACATCATTACAACATCAATAATATTATAGTACTTCAATTCGACACAAATCCTACATGAAAAAGCGCTTAATATAAAAATGAAACAAATCCTCTTTTATTTCTTCCAACTTAAGTCTCGGGTATCCAGCGGCACGGAATTCGTCAAGGTACTACAAAACAAAAACAAAATATGAATGATACATTTAGTTAAATGTAATAAATTATATGAAATTATCTTAAGTTATAAATTCATACCGTGAGCGGAATCTCTAATTGATTTGCCTGAAGGATTTCTTTCATAAACCTCAATACAAAGTATCCGCAATCGTAACTGTTTTTCTGTTGCGGACACTACATAGAAAACAAATAAGATTCTATAGTTGTGCATTGTTTTATCAAGTAGCATAAATATATTATAAGCAACATTGTGAAAAATAATGTACCTGCACTTGGATCCAAGTAATGTTGCTAGATTTAGTTCGGGATACCTGTGCGTCCCGTTGACTTCGGAACACTTGTATTGATCTAATTAACAAATATATAAAAGCATATGTTTAGATCAATCCCACAAATAAGTAAATATATATATATAAATATACACGAATATATATTTAGAACGATCCCACTTACAAATCAACGATGTCCTTCATGGCCGGATAATTGGTCCATTCACCATTTACCGAATTCAGATAATACACGACTTCCCTTATAGGGTTGATAGCAAGCAGCAACCAGTGTGCTCTATAAATAAAAACAATAGGTTATATGAAAATTTTGCTATACACAAAAGAAACAGAGATTAGATGAACAAAGAATGAGAAACTAACCCTACTGGTTGGGTATTATACGCCCAAAGATGCAGACATTCTGTATTGCCGGTGGACATGAATCTATCTACTAAGCGCTGTCTAACTGATTCCGGTTCCGAATCAATTGCCATTCCGCTGCAGTGGGCGGAAGACACGAAACGGAATCTGTTAGACAACGGAGTCCCGCGCAACACTCTGTCATACAACAACCTTAAATAAAAACATAATAAACATTAGATTATTTTCATTGAAATGTGTAAATAAATTATATTGTGGGACTAATTAAATAATATATCGGATGAGGGAATATTACCGAATGTATGAGTGCATGTTATTGACGCCTAGTTGATCATGCTTAAAAATCTCCTCCAAGTCATCAAGTGTAATAAGTGACTTGAATTCAATACCGAAGACACTCTCATCCATAACGATTTCACGTAAAGCACCATCCTTCAAATCGGACATATCAACCATTATTGCGAGCGTCGACCGGTACCGAGGCACAAAAGCACCGCCTTTTTTTCCCGCTGGCTTCGGAGGACCAGTGGGTGGTACGGTACGAACTTGCTGCGTCACTTGTTGTGACTCTCGAGCGGATGCCTAAAAATCATATAAGTTATGTAAAATATAAAATCATGCAGATTTAGATTCAGATTAATTATTAACACTTTAAATGTACCTCTTTTAGTGATGCAACGGACTCCTCCTCCTGTAAAATCCCTTTACCCTTAACTGTGGGTTTTATAGGAGCAGTCTAAAATTAAAATGTAAAAAATAATTAATAAACGGTTTAGAATTGACATTCGAAAACTAAATGATTTATAATCGTTTTCAATATACCTCATCACTAATGGTAATGAGCTCCGAGGGCCATGCAACAAATGATCCTATTGCATCTCGCAGCAATGTCGTCTCTGAGACCATGTCAGGTACCGGTAGCATCGCATCATGATCTACTACAACATCCACCGATACTTTCAGGTGTCCATCCGGGAGCGGTCTATGGTGAAGTAAATCTCCCAAAGTGTTGTGCACTTTTCCCTTGCCAACTAGTCGATAACTCGGTTCCGATAAGTATAGTTGGCAAGATGAAATGCCCTAAACCAATAGTAAATATAAAGTCATTATCATTAATAAAATAGAACAATTTAAAAGGAAAAAAAATTATAATTACCTCGGGAAATTTCCTTTGATAGTTGATACTAGCCTTATCACTAGTTTCTTTCACCGATGAAGTGTTGCACTTTTCTCTCATATACGCCTCTTTATCTCTTTGCAATTCAGAGACTTGTGCTTGCAATTCCGCCAACTTTTGCAACACTTCTTCATTTGAAGGATTTCTTCTCCTAGGACTCTTGTAAAAAGAGGTTGGAGTCACACCATGACCCTTACCCCTCACCCGACCGGGATACTCAGGAGCATCTAGTGCTCTACTAAGTACGCTCCCCTCACCGATGGATGCCGATTGCGACAAGGTCTCCTGTAATTCATTTACATTAAAAAATCATTTATATATTAAAAAACATTTGATTTAATTAAAGACACAGTATTATACTTACACATTCAGTAAAAACTCTCTGAACTTCGGGATCGACAGCATGATCCTTGCCCACACGAGCTTCCCTCCACAACACATGTTCAGGAAGTGAGGTTTCCTCACTTTTAGTCTCCTCTAACTATGCATTGACACAAAAGATAAAATCGTCAAATAAAACACATTTAGACAATTAATTAAAACGCATTTCTATTTACTTACAATTTTATCCTCCAAGCGTGCATATCCCAAACGCCCTTTTTTGTATGGATATGCGGGTTTGGATGCTCTCGCACTATTCTTGGCACTCCTTTTCCGAAAATCTTCATCTCTTTGCTCTACAAACTTAGCCCAATCTTCTTCACCAATGAAGATCTCATACTTTTTTGGCCGTCCCGGTGCCTCTTCAAGAAAGTTTCCATCTTTATCCTTAAGATAAGTGTTTGTCAAAAAAGCTTTCCACCCTCTATATCTTTTGCCGGCCAAACCAAGTATGTAGCGTCTACGATCATCTGGTATCTCAAAAGTCCTCTGCAAAAAAACATACTCATAGTGTGTTAGTATAAGTAATTTAAACAATTTATCATCAAGATAATAACAACAATTAACCATATATGATATATACCTGAAGCTCGTCCCAAATCGCTTTTTTTTTCGCATCCAAGTCTTCGCTTTTCATATTCCATCTAGCTACGGAGACCGGAATATGCATACGAACAAGTGTACCAATATAACTTGTCAACTTTGCAGAATTAGGACCAATTGCTTGTTTATCAGAATTCCATTCCAATCGGTATACTAATCCTTGGTCTCTATGTCGAACGATTCCCTTCATGATAGTGATGCCTCATGCAACTTCTTTTGCTTCAGTATCAGGTGGAGCATTTGTATCCGTGGCATCTCTTTCTTGAGCATCTCTTTCTTGTGAGTTTTCAGGTGGAGCATCTCTATCCGGAGCCATTTAACCTGTATCAAACAAACTAAAGCACATTAGTACACTATTAATAAGCTAACAATCTATACAAGTAAAATGGAAGTCAAACCATGCATGTACAAGTAAATCGGAAACGAAATCGATACAAATCAAAATAAGCGTCAAAAAATAAAGTTGTCGGAATTGAACGAAATTTACATGGCTATGGTAAAACGTCCCCACGGACTCAAAAATAAAGTCGGTTTTCCGAAATTCAGACCCTAAGCCCGACTTTTGATTACGGGCAGAAGCAAAACCGATAAAAAAACAGTCCCGAAATGAACATATAAGTGCATGAGCAGCTCCGGAATCGTCAAAATAGTATAGTTACATGTAAAGAAGTCGACAAACGGATACATGGTTCAAAAGTTATGTACAAAACGAGAATATGCACCAAAATTGAATAAGTACTATACTATTGATTAAAACAATCGGTACAAATTGAATAAAACAAATTAGTCGGAATATGTATACTATTACCTTTATCACTAACGTCTCTTTCTTTTCTTTGTAGGATTGTGTTCTACGCGTCTCTTAACAACGCGGACGGTTGGATTGATCCAAATACCCTCATTATGATCATTTCTAGTACAAGATTCATTCTCATTATGATCGTTTCTTGTACAAGATTCAATGCCAACACCAATATCACCTTGATCTTCAATGTTTTCATCTACTATTTTGTTAGATAAAAGCACTATAGACCATTTCGTACTTGTCGGATCATTGACATAGAACACTTGTTTAGCTTGAGAGGCTAAAATGAAAGGCTAGCTCATCTTTGTACCCTACCCTATTGAGATCCACTTGCAAAAATCCTGACTTATCCATTCGTATGCCACTATTATTTTCAACCCACTTGCAACCAAATACAGGAATCTGAAACTTCGCGTAATCAAACACCAAAATGCGCTCGATAACCCCAAAATATGACAAATTTGCAAATTTCGGATTTAAGTCATTCGCACTTGATATGTGCATTACTTCAGCTACCAAGGTAACACCACTATTTTGCATAGTACTTTTATCATCCTGTTCTTTGGTATAAAATGTGTATCCATTAATTGCGTATGCGCTATAAGAAAGCACAATTACACTTGGACCATAGGCTAAACATCTCAACCTTTCTGTTACTGAAGCAGGATCTGAACGATACTTTGAATAAATATGATCCCTAAACCACGATATGAAACTTCGATTGTGCTCTCATACTATCCAGTTCTCATTTCTATTTGGATTTAAATCTCGGAGAACAACCTTGTGCATTTCAACATACGGCTCAACCTCAATCTCATTGTGCAGAACATACAAGTGCGCTTGATCCCGTTCGACCATTGATACTGTCACAACTTTATTTCCAATTAGCCTTTTTCCTTCTTTTTTTTCGACAATATGATATTTGGGGAGTCCAATTGATTGAACATTTGACAGATATTCAGTACAAAACTCAACCGCTTCTTCAACAACGTATCGTTCGGCAATACAACCCTCCGGTCGACTTCTGTTTTTCACGTACCCTTTTAATATTTTCATATAACGTTCAGCAGGGTACATCCATCTCACATAAGCTGGTCCGCACAATTGTGTCTCTTTCACAAGATGAACGACTAGATGAACCATTATGTCAAAAAACGAGGGAGGAAAATACATTTCAAGATCACATAAAGTAACAACTATCTCTTTTTGCAATGTTGGTAAGATCGCGGGATCGACCACCTTACTGCAAATTGACCTGAAGAAGAAACACAGCTTAGTTATTGCGCTTCTTACTTTTTCTGGCAGAATAGAACGTATACCTATTGGTAAAAAATGTTCCATTATAACATGACAATCATGCGTCTTCAAACTCTTTAACTTGAGGTCTTTCATGGACACAAGTCTTCTAATATCTGAAGAGTAGCCTTCTGGAACTTTAACTTCACTGAGGAACTTACACAATGTTTTCTTCTCCTTTCTAGATAGAGTGTAAACAGCAGGTGGCAGATATGTTCGTCTTCCTTTCGTCACGGGTCTCAATTCAGTTCTCATCCCCATGTTTACCATGTCATTCCTTATGTTAACGCCATCCTTAGACTTTCCTGGTATATTGAGTAACGTACCTATAACGCTGTCAAATACATTTTTTTCAATATGCATAACATCCAGGAAATGTCTTACGTACAACGACTTCCAATATGGAAGTTAAAAAAAAATGGACTTCTTCTTCCACCCACCCTTGACAAGTGAATGTGCAAAAGGCTTGCCAAACTGAGTGCTCACATCTTTCACCTTTTCAAAAATTTGATCACCTGACAAAAAAGGCGGGGCTGTACCATGTTCGGCCTTTCCGTTGAATGCTTTTCTCCACCCACGGTAGTGATGATTAGAATTTAAGAATCTACGATGACCGAGAAAGACATTCTTCTGACAAAGATCCAATCGTGTCGTATCGGTTTCATCTTCACAAACGGGACACGCCTTTTGACCTTTATTGCTGTACCCGGATAAATTTCCGTATGCTGGAAAATCATTAATTGTTCCAAACAACATCGCCCTCAAGTTGAAACTTTCCTTCCTATACCCATCGTAAACCTCCACACCGTTGTCCCACAAAAACTTTAAATCTTCGATTAATGGTGCCAAGTATACGTCTATGTCATTCCCTGGTTGTTTAGGCCCAGAAATTAGCATTGATAACATCATGTACTTACGCTTCATACATAGCCACGGAGGTAGGTTATAGATCATAAGAATCACAGGCCATGTGCTATGCGAGATACTTTGAATACCATGCGGGTTCATTCCATCAGTAGACAATGACAACCGAAGGTTTCTTGCTTCTTTTCCAAATTCAGGATAATCAGTATCAACTTTCATCCATTATGGTGAGTCTGCCGGATGTCGCAACTTTCCATCAATAATTCTTTCATCTGCATGCCAAGTCAAGTGTCTTGAATCGGTCTCACTATGATACATGCGTCTAAATCTCGGAATTATAGGAAAATACCATAAGACTTTAGCAGGAGACAACTTTTTCTTATATCGAGGGGCACCACATTTAGGACACTCATTCAACGCCGCATACTCGTTTCGAAACAAAACGCAATCGTTTGGACATGCATGTATCTTATTATAGCTCATGCCAATAGAGGACAACATCTTTTTGGCTTCATACGTTCGATTGGGAAGAACATTATCCTCTGGTAGCATATCTTTCATAAGGGCTAATAACTCTGTGAAACTTTTATCCGACCATCCATTGTCCGCCTTTAAGTTGTACAACTTTAACACCGCAGACAATCTTGTGAATTTTGAACAACCATCATACAACGGTTTCTCTGCATCGCTTACCAACCTCTCAAACATTTTGGGACAATCCGCAAGATCTTCTTCAAGCGCTTCTGCAATCTCTTCGACTCGATCACAATCGTATGTGTCTGTGCAATCGTCGTTTGAAGCATACTTCCTATTACAACTCGACCCAGCATTCCCGTTGTCATACCCCAAATTTGTCCTACCCTTGATTTTTAACTGGCTTATGCTTCGCATTTCATCTGCATATTTCCATTAGGACATTAACATGACTTTGCATTCATTCATCGAATAAAGCACCCCAAAGCATGAGATCAGGGATCATGAAGCAGATTAGGATTCCACATTGGGTTGAGGTGTGCCTGATCCATCAGTTTCTTTTGAGTATTGATCTATGAACTAAGGATTTTTGAAGCATAGGCGATGTGGGTTTTTCTTTATCATGCTCCAAGGCTATTCTAATTAAAGTTCATAAAAGGCAAGGAATTAGGGTTTATTTCCCTACTTGTGGTGATCAGACGAGTCCTTTTGATTTAAAGCTTTGGACTTCATGTCATTGTGCGCGCGCTCATTTTAAGATGGAGGGCATGTTGATGGAGCTTTTACTTTTGGTCAAAGTCAACCATGAAGGGTTGACTTTTTGACCAAAGTACATGATAATTTTCATGGTTTTCATGTTACTTTGAGGAATACTCATTCAAGCATGTCAAGAGTGCATAAAGATGGAAGAAATAGTTGAAAACTCAAAAAGTGACGAATACAATTTGGAGAGAAGCTTTGACTCATTTCATCCCTTCACAAAATTCCTAAAGCTACTCATTACAAGGGAAGCATGAATATATGTCGAAGAAAAACAGTAGCTTGCACTTGAGATGCACTTGAAATATACCACAAATCCCATACAAATATACAAATATCCACCACAAAAATCCAAATTCAAATCACATTACAACCTCTCAAAAATCCACATTTCCATTCAAAATCCCATGTCTCTATTCAATACAAGAGAATATTCATTACAAATATTACAAAAAAAGTCCATTCAAAGAAAAGCCCAAGTTGCCACACTTCTAACTCTTGCGCTCCATCTTGATCTCATTGTTCTTCTTCATGACCAAACAATGCAACATTGCTGCTACACATCCATACCTGTATCATTAAACATATACATCAGTTGAAACTAAGCTTACTGACTATAACAAAAACTCAGACATGTATCCACAAGCATTCGACCGCAAAATCCTACACATCCAACATGGACATAACAAGAAAAACCAGAATATACAGTCAGCATACATAAACATCATATCCAAAACCACCCAGCCTAAACCACTCATTTACCGATTCAGCCACACAAATCCATACATCACAAACCAAAATTGACTGCAATATAGTTCGATACTCATAGCTCCATTCATTCACAAACCGCGCTTCAACATACCCGCATACATCAACCATGATCAATATCTCATATAAAGTTCAGTCAGTAACCCTGAATAAACACACTTGGACGGCATACCTCAAAGGATCATTCTACTTTCCATAATTCGCATCCAAAAAAAGAACATGAAGAAACAAGTTCAGCATACACACATACATCATATATCCTTCAGCCATGTTCTAAACTATCCCTAACCGCAAACCAACTACCAATGCTAACCATACCATTAAGCCGACCCTTGAAAAATTCAGAGAAACTCGCAGCAATCCAATAGCTCATAACAAAAAAGAAATAACAGCATCACTGAACCAGAGCAGAAATTTTAACCCTCATCCAAAAATAAAGACAATTCTGCAACAAAAAAGAAACTAGCAGTCACACCTATATTCAAGAACCATTCAAACCCAAAAAACAACTTACTGCCAATGCACCTTCAAGCTAACATTCCTGACAAACCACTCTTCATCTTCACTCAATACCAAAATCCAGCTTTTCTTCATGAAACCTGCACAATTGACCAAAGTCACACAAATTAGTTCATACACAAGCTATCCCAATACAGCATTGCAGCAATCCACTATCAGTCCCTGCATAAAATCAGAGAAGAGGTTCAGATCGGCAGCAACATACGGGTCATCATTCATCATACCGACACATCATGAAAAAAACCAATTAACGCTCATTTCTTAACTACCTCTTAAATAACATTCAGCCTACTAACAGTCTTTACACCAGCAGCTAGCAGAAAAACGGAAATCTAATGAAGTCCCACACTCAAAGAATAAAAAATGTGCTGCAAACATAATCCCACATTCAAGAAATCAAAAAAAAGCTAGGCTGCAATCATACCTTGAGTCCCACATTCAAGAATCCATCACCATTACCCAATCATTGCCCATATAAAAACCAGTTTCACTCATCTTCAAAGACACCGAGAAAGCACAATCACTAATCCTCTTCATTGTTTCGCTTGCAGACTTTGAGGGAAGAAGTGCTAAGCCTAAGTTCAAACACACACCTTCAGCCCACTCTCACTCTCTAATTACCACACTCCTCCATCATTTCAGACTCTCTTCTTCTTCACCCTTCACATTCTTCCTCTTCTACACGCACCAATCAACCTTTCACCATCTTCATCTCTCCACCCTCCACTTCATCTCTCCCATTCTCTCAAGTCATCTTCATCTCACTGCATCACCACTCCATTCACAATTCGTCTCCTCCACCCTTCTCATCATCACTCAGCATCAAGCTCTCTTCGCATCACTCTGCTACACTCAACCTCAACTCTGCATCATCACGAACAAAAATTCAAAAGAGCAAAAGAATGTAAAAGCAAGAAGAAGAAGATTAATAGAAGCTACCTGAACCCACGTCCCATCCCGTTTGTGCTCTTCTCATTTGTTCATAGCTAAAGTCTGATTTCCGAATCTCTCGCTCTTCACTTATCTCTGCACATCGACCTTTTACGGAAATCTAAAGAGAGCGAGGTGGCAAGAAAGGGAGAACGAGAATTTCACCGGAGGGAGTCGCCTGAACGCCTTTGTCTTTGGTGAGGAGGTGCCGCCGTCAGTCGGGAGTGAAGAGGAATTGCAGAGAGACCGGTAACCCTAATCCCTTTCCAATTGCTTCTTTGTTTTTCTTTCCTTTTTTTTTCTTTTCTCATTTAGTTTCTTTATGTGTGGATTGAAAGAATAATAAACTGAATCAAAACAAATCATCTTGGGCCGAAACTGCTAGCTAACACCCCAATGGCCCAACGCACCACCATCTTCTTTTACAAACAAAAATCTGATAACAAAAAACACCTTGGGCCTTGACCTGAGTGGGCCACACGCCCCAATTACTCTTCTCACCACATGTTTTCAGCCTGCACCCCCTTATTTTTGACTTTGATTTTAATTAGTTTTTTACTTTTATTTTCTTTAGTAATTGAACTAATTGTTTTTTCTACTAATCATGTTTTAGATTTTAATCCACCTTGTGACATATAAAAAATGACATTAAAAAAATGCATAAAAAAATATTATTTCTTCTACCAATTTTAGTTGAAGTTTCTTCTTAGACTTTTAATACAAATCTCCTTCATAAAAATGACATAAAGAAGATATTAGTTTAGTCTAACTTTCTTTTAATTTCTAATCAAATTTTCTTCATAAAATCAACATAAAAAAAAATAATAGTACTTTTAATTCACCTTTGTGCTATATTTTTGACTTGTTCGATTTCATGCTTTACGCTATCTTCGTATATTCCACTTTTTGCTTTAAGTTTCATGCTTCTTTTACTCCTAACCTTAGGTAGAAACCATGATAATAATAAGTAGAATTCCCCATTCATATTAGGCTAGTTTTCTTAGGCTAGTTCTTTTTCTTTTCAACTTTAATCCATTTAAAAATACTTGAATAAATCTCCCATAAAAAATACAAAGAAAACACCTAAAAAAAATGACTAATAAATACTTTGACTAATAAAAAGGGAATGGAAGCTTGTAACTTCCCTTGCTTAAGGGATGTTCGAGTGCTTGGAGCTCCCTTGCTTAAGGGTTCCATTCAGGCGTAAGTTCCCAACCTCTAAAAAACACAAACCAAAGAGTAACTCGAGTTTCCCTTGCTTAAGGGATTTCCTCGAAACACTCAAACTCTCTCTCTCTCTCTTCTCTCGCTTTCTTAAGGGCACCGTTATTTCCGCTCCATTGCATCCTAGGCTGTCCCCTTGTGCAAGAGCGCGAACGTTAACGCCGCCCAACTAAAAAACACAAAAACAAACAGAAACTATGGAGCCGAACTACGGCGCTCTGATTCCTGAAAAGGATACGTAGGCATCAAGTCGCGGGGCTTGAACGAGCACACTTGTAAATATTCCTTCTTTTCCCCGTATTTCTTTTGCATTCATTCGCATGTAGACATAGACATAGACACACCCTTTAGATAGAAACAAACCTAGGTGGATACCATCGAGTACGATGGGCGCGAGGGGTGCTAATACCTTCCCCTTGCGTAACCGACTCCCGTACCTTGATTCTCTGGTCGCAAGACCCTGTTCCTTCCTTTGTTAGGTTTCCTGGTATTCCTTTCCCTTATGGGATAAATATATTGGTGGCGACTCTGTTCATTTTTCGCGAGCGTGCGACAGCTGGCGACTCTGCTGGGGATACCTAAGCAAGTCGATCCTAGCCTTTGTTTGTTTTATTTTATTGGGTGTTTATTTGTTTTTGTCTATATCTTGTATATATGTTTGCATGTTTATTTTTCTGCTTGCATATCATGTTTATTTCTGCTTGCACCTCATGCATATGGATTATATTCTGTGTTCCTTGGGGTCTTCTGTTCTGTTTTGCAGGTGGGGGGTTTGTGTGAGGTAAAAGGCCCACTACCCAGGCCAAGTGACACATAGGATTAGCGTGGATGCTCATGTTGACTACCGTAGCGCTTGCTATGGATGAGTTCAATATGGGGTACCACAACTGGGCGAGGTTCTTTCATGGAACACTGTGTCTGGCACGCTTGTTGCCTCAAACACTTTGTACCCCATGGGAACTGTAGACCCTAGTGACCATTAGGGACCACTTGTCCGTGTCTAGACTTCACACCCGTGAGATTGGGGTGGGACAGGAAACCTTGACTCCTACATACCATTACTTCTTCATACTCGAGGTTGGACCTTTATTTGGTCTATTCTCCTGGTGCTTGATATTCTGGTATTCCAAAAAGGCGTCGAACCTTTGATCCTGTGACATTTGGCCTGTACAGAGGTTTCATATCAGTTATTCAGAGGATTGTACAGTGGTTACTAAGATTATATGGACCTTGATCCCATGCCTTTGCATTGCATACCATCATTGTTTCATCCACTTCATTTGTGAGGGATCCTAAAGTCTATTTCCGAAAAAAGAATGAAAAGAAAAAAAGAAATGGAAAAGCAAAAAAAAGGGAAAGAAAAGAAAAGATATTCTGTACAAAAAAAAACAAAAAAAACAAAAAACTTTGATTCCAAAAGAGAACAAAAAAGTGTGAAAAGACTTTAGGATCTCTCATAAATGAAACATGCATTCATACTATCATGCATTTCATGGTTCTCTCAGATACTTATGGGACCCTTTCTCTTCAGATTTCAAGATCAACAACAAATTTGACTTCTCACCGCCACGACTCCAAAATCAACTATGGAACAACTTCGTGAGGAAATGGATGAGATGAGGGAACAAATGGGTCATCTTATGTTGGAGATGCAAGACTTGGTCCATAATCAGGATGCACTAAAAGAAGAGAATAGTCAGTTGAAGACTCAGTTAAGCTTGGTTATGGAAATTCTAAAAACAGTACTAAGAAAGGAAGGGGATGTTGTTCCTACTGCTGCAACAGAAGTTGTTGATCCCTTCTCTTCAGTAGGATCCCTTCCCACTCATGGAATACCTCAGGAAGTTCCTCCTCAACTCCATGTACCATTACCTCCATGCCAATCTGTTCTTCAAGGGGGCCAAATGTGTGGGAAAAAGCCTAAGAAACCTCGGAGAATTCTCAATCCTATCCCGATGCCTTACGCTCAATTACTTCCCCGTTTGCTGGAGCTTCAGTTGGTTGAGCTACGAGAATTGGCTACGCCTGAAAAGCTTCCCCCCACCTTTGATGCCAATGCTCGATGTGAGTTCCATTCTGGGGCACCTGGTCATGATATTGAGAATTGTAGGGCGCTGAAGCAGCAAATTCAAGATCTCATTGATTCAAAAGTGATTTTGTTCACCCCCGAGGGTATGTTTGTTCAAGGAAATGGGGTTCCAACTGCGGTAGAAGAAAAGGTTGACTCATACTTCTATGTCAGATCTACTTCAAATCAGAAGCATAATGCACCATCTTGGGTTCCAGGTTTCCCACCTCATCAGTCTCCATTTGTTTCACAGCCAGATCAAAAGAGGAAGACACCTGAACAGAATGGGTATTGGAATCATTGCCATCAGCAGGGTCCACAAATGCCAAGGAGACCACCAAGAAGAATTGACCCAATTCCTATGACCTATAGTCAGCTACTTTCTCATTTGCTCAAGGATTCTTTGGTCCAACTAAGGGAGTTTAAGCCCCCTCCAACACCTATTCCTCAAGGATATGACTTAAATGCAAGGTGTGAGTACCATTCTGAGACATCTGGACATTCAACTGAGGATTGTAATATTTTGAAACACAAAGTCCAAGACCTTGTTGACTCCAAAGTAATATCATTCACTCCAAATGGCCTGCGCATAAAACGAAGAGTTCATGCCTAAGTGAATGCCCGTATTCCAGAAAGTATCGAAAAAAAAAAGAAGAAGAATAAGCCCAGAAGGAGTCAGGTCTCCTCAACTATGGCAATCATCATTTCCTTTCTGTGTTCTCATTTCAAGTATTTCCTGTTTTGTAGAAGGCTACTTCCTTGTTTGAACTCGTTGGTATGATAATAATGAAAACACCACAAATTCTCGAGCAACTTTGTCAGAATCTTTTTCAAAAAGTAATCAAGAATGTTTTGTAGAAGCATCTCTCATTCTCAAGGTTCTTATGCTCAGTTGTATCCGTGGAGGTTGGTGTTTCAGTTGGTGTTTGAGCTCTCCTTGCAACAAGTAACTTCTCTAAGTTTGGTGATCACGCAAAGTTCCTCCATGTTTGACGGCAAATAATTCTTCAATGAATATGCTTGGGGCTCCCGCACGAGGGATAAGCAAGACGCACTCTTATCTTGAGCATTGCATCATTCGCATTGCTCGAATCCCTAAAGCATTACAAATTCTTGGGTGACTTCGTCAGATTCTTTTTCCATGTGGTAATCAAGAGTGTTCTACAAAATGCTTCTCATTCTAAAGTTGCTTCCCCGTTTGTTGGAACCACAATTGGTTAAGATTCTAGTATTGGGTCTTCTTCACCACAAAAGCTCTCCTGAGTTGATGATCATACAAGATTCTTCCCATTCATGATGGGGATTACTACTCTAGCAACTATGTTTGGGGCTCCCGCACGAGGGATAAGCAAGACGCACTCTTATCTTGAGCATTGCATCACTCGCATTGCTCGAATCCCTAAAGCAAGGCAAAAGTTTACGACTCATGGGTGACTTCGTTGGAGTTCTCTTTTGGAGTAGTCTGAAGTGTTTGGAAAGAACTGCAAAAAGTATTCAAGATCAATAAGTACAGACGGAGTCAAGTCTCCTCAACAATGGCATTCATCTAGTTTCTTTATTGCATTCTCATTTGTAACATTTTATTGTTTGTTTAAGCATTGCTAGCATGTAAAAACTTGTTAATTTTTGAATGAAAATCATAATACATTGTTTATGTTTGTCTTGAAGTAATCCATTCGTTATCACTTATAAAATGTTTTGGCATTACGATACCAACTTTACTAATTGCTTGCTTAGGCAAAAGCTAAGGGAGAATGATGAAAAATAAAAATGCAAAATCTCTAATCGTGTGTTTTTGAATAAAAAACCCTACTGAGGATGTACAGGCATTATTTCAAATCCCCAAACACCGGAGATATAAGGGAGATAGACCCTCGTCAACCCCTTTGAGCCTTGAAGTAGGAGTTTCTTTTCTAATCATAAAAACCCTTATTTTAACCTTGGGGCAAGGTAGCGTTCATTTAACTTGATTGAGTGTTCAAAACTCACCAAAAGGGTGTACATCCAAGGATACAACAATGGTTATCCTTCAAATGGTTGAGGAATGTCAAAACCGCAATGATTATCCTTATTCCATCAAGAGATCAAGAGATGACGATACCACAATGGTAATGCTTCATCAAATTAAAGGAGTGAGGCGGTCGCAATCACCTCCAACGAATCAAAGACTAAGCGAGGTCACACGACTTGTTCAAAAAAATATACATAGCAAAAAGAAATGGCAAAAAAAAAAAAGATATAAGAAATAAAAGGATGAAAAGAAAAATGGCAAAAGAAGCATAGAAAAAAACTGTCAAGCAAAAACAAAGTCGTGTGACAATGAATCAAAAGAATAAATGGTGAGCGACCGCCATGTCCAAAGAACCTCATTGATTCCTCAACCATTTCAAATTCCTTGTGAGGGATGAACACTCGTATCAAGGTAAATTGAACATAGGACTGGAGAACATCACGAAGGGGGAGGGTACAAATAATTTTGAGCCTAAAAATCCTTTATTTTCTAAAAACCGCGAACCCGACCAAATTACAACCCCTAAAAGTCCTAATTGAAGTAGGGTTTGTTTTGAAAACACACTCCGACGAGATAGCGTTCAACTGACTTCCAATGAAGCAAAACTCATATCCATGTTGGTATCGTATGCTTGCTTTATCTTCCATATGCAAAAATCGAGGTTGTGTCGCAACCTCATCTCATAAAAAGTTTACAACTTCAAGATTAACATAGGCTTTGCATTAGAATTACCATTCTTAGAATTAACATTCTTTTGCATGCGAAATATGTGCTTAACATCAAGGAAATTTTCAAAGATGAGAATCAGTGAGCAACTTGATCATGTCAAAATACAAGAGACTTGAGAACTCCGAGGAGTAAAAGCTAAATCATTTCAAATGTTGACCATCAAGGGGCAAGTTATTCAAAGAACTCTGTTGGGCATGAACAGTTAATGCTTTCTTCGATTACCTTGAGGGGAAGAGTTTGAAGACTCCGTTGAGCGTGGTAAAGTTGTTTCCATGTTGTTTGACTTCAAAACAAAGAAAGATTGAGGATTCTAGTAAGATATACCTAATCAGGGGAAATCAAGTCGAGGAATCTCTCTCAAATTCAACTAATCAGGGGCAATCAAGTCGAGGAATCTCTCTCAAATTCAACTAATCAAGGGCAATTGAATCGAGGTTTAACCTCTCTCAAATTCTACCAATCTGGGGCAGTTACGTCGAGATTTGACAAATCTCTCCAAGGATCCACTGGGGCAATTTCCTTCATGGGTCATGAAACTTGGAGCACGATCCTCGGAGCTTTATTGGCCTCTCCCTAATCATAGGAGTTCATTTCTCCTGGAACCTTGGTCTCTCCCCAAGCACGGAGTTTATTTCTCCTGAGAGTTTGTTCCATTCCTCAAGTATAGGAGTTTATTTCTCCTAGGAGTTGTCCTACTTCCCTAACCAAGGCTCGTTACCTGGATTTCTCACCCCCAACATGGTGAATCGAGGGAATCTCCTCAAACTGAAAATCCCCCGAGCAGTGGCACATGGTGAGAAGTCAGAAAGTATTCTTCAAGTCAAAGAAGGTGCATCTTACAAATCAAAGTCCAATATCTATTGGCACCTCCACATGGTCTTTAACACTAGGGGGATTCTCCCTGGTGTTTACCTCACTAATGCCTTTATTTAGCATTTTGCATATAGTGTTCACTGCATATAACATTGCATCCTCAAAAGCGTAGCATATCCGTCAAAGCGGGTCATTACGCCACAAAAAATTCAAACATGCATACAAAGCGTAAGCCAGATAATACAAATCCGCACCCAGTCAAGACAATAATACGTCCCCACACAAAAAGTTGTCCTTACAAATTCTGATTGATATCTGCTACTACATTTCAAATCTCTTCCAACCACAGTGCCGAGGCGAGGTATCTTCAATCTCTGATGAGTGTCTGACACAATGTTTTCTTTTGTCCTGGTGTCGAGTCGATGTTGAGTCATAGATCGTAAGAGATCTTATTCTTTCAGTCCTGAAGATCATGCTTAGGTCTTCTCCTGATGTTGAGTCGATGTTGAGTCATAGATCGTAAGAGATCTTATTCTTTCAGTCTTGAAGATCATGCTTAGGTCTTCTCCTGATGTTGAGTCGATGTTGAGTCATAGATCGTAAGAGATCTTATTCTTTCAGTCCTGAAGATCATGCTTAGGTCTTCTCCTGATGTTGAGTCGATGTTGAGTCATAGATCGTAAGAGATCTTATTCTTTCAGTCTTGAAGATCATGCTTAGGTCTTCTCCTGGTGTCGAGTCGATGTTGAGTCATAGATCGTAAAAGATCTTATTCTTTCAGTCCTGAAGATCATGCTTAGGTCTTCTCCTGGTGTCGAGTCGATGTTGAGTCATAGATCGTAAGAGATCTTATTCTTTCAGTCCTGAAGATCATGCTTAGGTCTTCTCCTGGTGTCGAGTCGATGTCGAGTCGTAGATCGTACGAGATCTTTTTCCTTTCAGTCATTGTTTCATACAACCATTCTCTTTGAAAACCCCGTGTCGGCACCGCTACCGCGTTATAAGCTATCTCCATCCAAATCCAGTGTTCACCGTAAATATATCCACCAGAAAAACAAATTCCTCTCTTTCCCCAGCAGATACCAAAGCAAAAACAAAATAAGGATATCATTTACACCATCTTCTTTTTTAGGACAAATTTCTGGTACCTTGGTATTTAATCTTCTTCCACCTCGAATGTTCGAAAGGCTAGCGCCAATCTCACCTTCAGGTATAAGACGATTAAATAGGGGCAGCTGTCATACCCCAAATTTGTCCTACCCTTGATTTTTAACTGGCTTATGCTTCGCATTTCATCTGCATATTTCCATTAGGACATTAACATGACTTTGCATTCATTCATCGAATAAAGCACCCCAAAGCATGAGATCAGGGATCATGAAGCAGATTAGGATTCCACATTGGGTTGAGGTGTGCCTGATCCATCAGTTTCTTTTGAGTATTGATCTATGAACTAAGGATTT